>NC_058084.1:16700841-17023836 GCF_014858855.1 Bufo gargarizans | reverse complement strand
CCTTCATGGTAGAATATCTGCTAGGAAACCACTGCTAAGGACAGGCAACAAGCAGAAGAGACTTGTTTGGGCTAAAGAACACAAGGAATGGACATTAGACCAATGGAAATCTGTGCTTTGGTCTGATGAGTCCAAATTTGAGATCTTTGGTTCCAAACACTGTGTCTTTGTGTGACGCAGAAAAGGTGAACGGATGGACTCTACATGCCTGGTTCCCACCGTGAAGCATGGAGGAGGAGGTGTGATGGTGTGGGGGTGCTTTGCTGGTGACAATGTTGGGGATTTATTCAAAATTGAAGGCATACTGAACCAGCATGGCTACCACAGCATCTTGCAGCGGCATGCTATTCCATCTGGTTTGCGTTTAGTTGGACCATCATTTATTTTTCAACAGGACAATGACCCCAAACACACCTCCAGGCTGTGTAAGGGTTATTTGACCATGAAGGAGAGTGATGGGTGCTGCGCCAGATGACCTAGCCTCCACAGTCACCGGACCTGAACCTAATCGAGATGGTTTGGGGTGAGCTGGACCGCAGAGCGAAGGCAAAAGGGCCAACAAGTGCTAAGCATCTCTGGGAACTCCTTCAAGACTGTTGGAAGACCATTTCAGGTGACTACCTCTTGAAGATCATCAAGAGAATGCCAAGAGTGTGCAAAACAGTATACAAAGCAAAAGGTGGCTTCTTTGAAGAACCTAGAATATGACATATTTTCAGTTGTTTCACACTTTTTTGTTATGTATATAATTCCACATGTGTTAATTCATAGTTTTGATGCCTTCAGTGTGAATCTACAATTTTCATAGTCATGAAAATAAAGAAAACTCTTTGAATGAGAAGGTGTGTCCAAACTTTTGGTCTGTACTGTATATATATATATATATATATATATATATATATATTAAATTAAGCATGAACAAAATTCACCTTAATACATATTAATAAAAAAAAGGTTGAGTGTGGATGACTTTATTAGCTTTAAGTTGATTTTTATCTTATTTTTTTTTAATAAGAGCTCCTCTGGACATTCTTAGGGATTTCATAGGATTATATCATTATGTTTGGATATAATTGTTTAATGATGATACTGTATCTATATACAGTGTGAGTCAAAAGTCTCAGGACACCCTTTTATTTCAGAAACAAAAGAGAAAATGAAATATCTGAATACCCCAGCAAGTAATGGGTGAGGGAGCCTATATTTTAGGCTATGCCCGGAAAATGGTGCCATCTTAAAGCTGCCATATTGGATCAAGAAAACGAAATTTCAAACACCACACGTGTAATACAAAAACATCTTTATTGTTTCACATTCAAAGACATAGAATACATGAATATCACAGATGACAATTAAAAACCAATGCATGTAGATGCTGAGAGAGTGATACCCCCACCAGTCTCTAGATCCCTATGTATTAGTCTCTCTTACTTATAAGTATTTAAGAACAGTAATGATATACTTATAAGTAAGAGAGACTAATACATAGGGCTCTAGAGACTGGTGGGGTATCATCTTCTCAGCATCTATCTGCATTGGTTTTTAATTGTCATCTTTGATATTCATGTATTCTATGTATTTGAATGTGACACAATAAAGATGTTTTTGTATTACATGTGTGGTGTTAGCAATTTGGTTTTCTAGATATGTTTCCACAAATATTTTTTTGTTATATGGTGGTCCTTGTTTGGTTCTCATATTGGATCAAGGAAAATTTTTCGAATAGTAAGGGTGCCATATGGCAAATCAAAAAAGACCAAACTTTTCTCAGAAATCAATTGACACAGCCAGATTTGCAATATCTCTTGTGATTCAAAAGTTATCAACACAGAAAGTTCAGAAAGTTCAAAAAGTTCTATGCTCAGCACCAGGGACAACACATTGAACTTGTCAAATAGCTGTGCAATCAGAAGGAACGTTCCCAGGTGTTGTTGCAATTTTCTGTGTTGATAACTTTTGAACCACAAGAGATATTGCAAATCCGATTGTGGAAATTCATTTCTGAGAATATTCTGGTCTTCTTTGATATACTATTGGAAAAATGTGTCCTTGATCCAATGTGGAAGCTTTCAAGATGGCGGCCATGTTCTAGACATAGCCTAAAAGTTAGGCGCCCTGACCCATTACTTGCTGGAGTCTTCAGATATTTAATTTTAAGTTTTATTTCTGAAATAAATGGGTGTACTGAAATCATTGACTCGCCCTGTAGATTCAGATATTATTACTTTGATATTTTTGTATTAATGGAGATTTAATCAAATTTATTTAAAACAATTGCACCAGATAATTAGAATTAAAATAATTCCTCAAATTCAATCACTGGAGGTCAGTGATATTGCATCTATTGTGACAAAATACTGTGCAAATATATTTTGCAATTCCTGGTGCGAACCAAGTTGCATGTGCAAATATGGGAGCCATGATGTCATGGAACTCATATTTGCATAATCAATATATAGCAATATATCTTATCTGGTCATAGATGGTTTTGGAAACAACAATACTCAAATCAACCAATAGCCCCATACAAATGCACATAAGACATGATCTATAAAATATATAGTACAAAAGTTTATTAGACATATATTAGACATACATTAATCCATATTTAGGTGAAAACAAACAATGGGGGAAGATGACAAATCCACCCAGACCCCTATATGCAAAGGCAAGCCAGAGTCTCCCAGAAAAACCTACCAAATATAGATCACAATATACTGATGCACACCAAAGACCAAAAACAAACATGTAAGGAGTGGGAGGGCACAATGGTGTTGGACCGCTAGCCACTTGTGTGTACCCAAACCTTGAAAGTTTCAAGGAGACATGATAAGATACAAAATTGGCAAAAGTAAAGCCAATAGCCAAGGCAAAAGCCCTGATAACAAATAGCACTCAAATGGGTAGCAGTAGTAAAAAACAAATAATAATGAAAATCAATTACCCATGGGAGATACAAAGACCGGGGCCATAGTACTGCTGCTACCGCGACGCACGTTTCGCCAACCCTCTGGCTTCGTCAGAAGGCTATGGTACACTTTTGCTTATTGAGGTATAAATATCTGAATCGCACCAGAGGTAAATAAGGTCGCTTACCCGACATACTGCAGAAATTACAAGAATGGTGTGGCTTGGATCTTACCCCCTATTGTGCACTATAGACAGATTGTGTACAAAATAAGATAATCTGTGTACATAAAACAACCATGATTATACCAAAATATTAGAATTTATAAAACATGATTCTATAGTGATACCAATTGACACCAATTGCTAGGAATAAATACAGTACATAAAAACCATATAATTAATTGAGAGTACATAGTGCAAAAAATTAGGTTGCATGTGAAAATATCCATGCAAAAAACACTATATAATAAGTGGCAAGTGAAAAATACATCCAAAGACACAGTATCTCATACATAAAAATATATTGCAACAAGCAATTAATAAAACGTGACCAATTTGGTACATAAGAAAACCGTGTAGTGTGGTATAAAGTGTCTTGTGCACAGTATAGGGGATATACTCCCCAACCGGGGTCCCTCTTCCATTAAAGTAATCCAACGTGGCTTCAAAGATTATACCAATCTCACAGGTACTATTCAGAGAAAGAAAAATATAAAATTATCAAACTTATCGATCAAAATTATACTTAACGATCAAAATTATTAGAATAGAACCAACAAATGAAAACACACCCCACACCTGGACAAATAATGTCCTACATATACCAATCAACAACAAAAAATAAAAAAGTGCCATTTATAGAAAAGACCTAAAACTTACTGGTTCATTTAAACCCCAGAGGAACTCAGTTTTCAGCATCACGATCCATTTTGTTTCCCTTTGTAATATAATATTTTGGTGTCTCCGCCCCGACTACCCATAATGATTTTATCAATACCCCTTAGGCACCTTGGGTCACAGTTATGTTTTTCTTTAACCCCTTAAGGATCAGGCTCATTTTCAACTTAAGGACCAGGACATTTTTTGCAAATCTGACCAGTGTCACTTTATGTGTGAACAACTTTAACCGCCTCCGGACCGCCTAACGCAGATCTGCGGTCCGGAGGCGGCAGCTCTGCGCAGAGTGACGCATATACGCGTCATCTCACGAGAGCCGAGACTTCCTGTGAACGCGCGCACACAGGCGCGGGCGTCCACAGGGAACTGAAAGAAAGAGACAGGACCTCCAGCCTGCCAGCGGCGATCGTTCGCTGGCAGGCTGGAGATGTGATTTTTTTAACCCCTAACAGGTATATTAGACGCTGTTTTGATAACAGCATCTAATATACCTGCTACCTGGTCCTCTGGTGGTCCCTTTTATTTGGATCGACCACCAGAGGACACAGGTAGCTATGTAAAGTACTACAAAACACTACACTACACTACACCCCCCCTGTCACTTATTAACCCCTTATGAACCCCTGATCACCCCATATAGACTCCCTGATCACCCCCCTGTCATTGATCACCCCCTGTCATTGATCACCCCCCTGTCAGGCTCCGTTCAGACGTCCGTATAATTTTTACGGATCCACGGATACATGGATCGGATCTGCAAAACACATACGGACGTCTGAATGGAGCCTTACAGGGGGGTGATCACCTCATATACACTCCCTGATCACCCCCTGTCATTGATCACCCCCCTGTCATTGATCACCCCCCTGTAAGGCTCCATTCAGACGTCCGTATGCGTTTTACGGATCCGATCCATGTATCCGTGGATCCGTAAAAATCATACGGACGTCTGAATGGAGCCTTACAGGGGGGTGATCAATGACGGGGGGTGATCAATGACAGGGGGGTGATCAATGACAGGGGGGTGATCACTCCATATAGACTCCCTGATCACCCCCTGTCATTGATCACCCCCTGTTTTTTCTTACTAAGTCTCATATTCCACTAACTTGTGTCAAAAAATAAAATCTCACATGAACTCACCATACCCCTCACGGAATCCAAATGCGTAAATTTTTTTAGACATTTATATTCCAGACTTCTTCTGACGCTTTAGGGCCCCTAAAATGCCAGGGCAGTATAAATACCCCACGTGTGACCCCATTTCGGAAAGAAGACACCCCAAGGTATTCCGTGAGGGGCATATTGAGTCCATGAAAGATTGACATTTTTGTCCCAAGTTAGCGGAAAGGGAGACTTTGTGAGAAAATACAAAAAAAAAAATCAATTTCCGCTAACTTGTGCCAAAAATAAATAAATTCTATGAACTCGCCATGCTCCTCATTAAATACATTGGGGTGTCTTCTTTCCAAAATGGGGTCACATGTGGGGTATTCATACTGCCCTGGCTTTTTAGGGGCCCGAAAGCGTGAGAAGAAGTCTGGGATCCAAATGTCTAAAAATGCCCTCCTAAAAGGAATTTGGGCCGCTTTGCGCATCTAGGCTGCAAAAAAGTGTCACACATCTGGTATCGCCGTACTCAGGAGAAGTTGGTGAATGTGTTTTTGGGTGTCATTTTACATATACCCATGCTGGGTGAGATAATATCTAGGTCAAATGCCAACTTTGTATAAAAAAAATGGGAAAAGTCTTTTGCCAAGATATTTCTCTCATCCAGCATGGGTATATGTAAAATGACACCCCAAAACACATTTCCCAACTTCTCCTGAGAACGACGATACCAGATGTGTGACACTTTTTTGCCGCCTAGGTGGGCAAAGGGGCACGCATTCCAAAGAGCACCTTTCGGATTTCACCGGTCATTTTTTACATATTTAGATTTCAAACTTCTTCTCGCGCATCTGGGCCCCTAAAATGCCAGGGCAATATAACTATGCTACAAGTGACCCCATTTTGGAAAGAAGACACCCCAAGGTATTTTGTGATGGGCATAGTGAGTTCATGGAAGTTTTTATTTTTTGTCACAAGTTAGTGGAATATGAGACTTTGTAAGAAAAATAAAAAAATAAAATCATAATTTTCCGCTAACTTGTGACAAAAAATAAAAAGTTCTATGAACTCACTATGCCCATCAGTGAATACCTTAGGGTGTGTACTTTCCGAAATGGGGTCATTTGTGGGGGTTTTCTACTGTCTGGGCAATGTAGAACCTCAGGAAACATGACAGGTGCTCAGAAAGTCAGAGCTGCTTCAAAAAGCGGCAATTCACATTTTTGTACCATAGTTTGTAAACGCTTTTTTTTTTGCCCAAACATTTATTTATTTTTATCAAAGACATGTAGAACAATAAATTTAGCGAAAAATTTATATATGGATGTCGTTTTTTTTGCAAAATTTTTCAGCTGAAAGTGAAAAATGACATTTTTTTGCAAACAAATCGTTACATTTCGATTAATAACAAAAAAAGTAAAAATGTCAGCAGCAATGAAATACCACCAAATGAAAGCTCTATTAGTGAGAAGAAAAGGAGGTAAAATTCATTTGGGTGGTAAGTTGCATTACCGAGCAATAAACAGTGAAAGTAGTGTAGTGCAGAAGTGTAAAAAGTGGCCTGGTCATTAAGGGAGTTTCAGCTAGCGGGGTTGAAGTGGTTAAAATGCTTTTACTTGTCCAGGCCATTCTGAGTTAGTTTTTTCGTCACATATTTCACTTCATGATTGGAAAAATGGAGTAAAAAAAATCATTTTTATTTATAAAAAATAAAAAAAATATTTTTTTAATTGAAAAATTCCCAAATTTCCAACTTTCAATTTCTCTACTTCTATAATACATAGTAATACCTTTAAAAAATAGTCATTAATTTACATTCCCCACATGTCTACTTCACGTTTGGATCATTTTGGGAATGCCATTTTATTTTTTGGGGACATTACAAGGCTTATTTTTCCCAAAATTTCCAAAACCCACTTTTTAATCTTTTTGTTAAGCTAGTGAGGCAGGAATTCGAATCCCTTGCTGGCAGTGCTGGTCCATTCAACCTGACCTGGGGGCAGCACCAGACTGTTAGGGAATTACATAGGTATAAGGATGTTGTTATCAAGGCTGCAGACAAGGGGGGAAATGTGATTTGGCCGGCACAACTCTATGAGAGAGAAGCCTTTAGGCAGTTAAAGAGGACCTTTCATCAGAAAAAAGTATGTAAACTGACTATACCGACGTGTAGAGCGGCGCCCAGGGATCCCCCTGCACTTACTGTTATCCCCGGGCGCCACTCCGTTTTCCGGTTATAGCCTCCGGTATGTTCCTACTTAGGCTCCACCCGGGGGAACTTAGGCTCCACCCAGGGGAACCTGCTGCGGTCTCTTTCTCCTATGCTGTAGCGCTGGGCAATCGCAGCGCTCAGCTCATAGCCAGGCTATGAGCTGAGCGCTGCGATTGGCCAGCGCTACAGCATAGGAGAAAGAGACGCCGGCAGGTTCCCCTGGGTGGAGCCTAAGTAGGAACATACCGGAGTCTATAACCGGAGAACGGAGCGGCGCCCGGGGATAACAGTAAGTGCAGGGGGATCCCTGGGCGCCGCTCTACACGTCGGTATAGTCAGTTTACATATTTTTTTCTGATGAAAGGTCCTCTTTAAATCAGGAAGTGTGCCACAAATGGCTAGATAGCAACCCAACCATTAGATTTAAAACTGAGCTAGATGGCATACTGCAATGGGGGGTTGACAATAATATACTGACCCCCAAGCTGGGGGAAGGTCTGGTGGTAGAGCACACTATCACGCCCACACTATACCTCTTGCCTAAAGTCCACAAAGACATTGTGAATCCCCCTGGACGCCCGATTGTGTCTGGCGTGGGTAGCCTTTAAGAACTGGCCAGTCGATATGTGGACTTCTATTTCTAGACTGGGTTGACACCCTGCAATCCTATGTCAAGTATTAAGGAGATTTAATGGGGTAACTTTGGAGGAAGATATGATGTTTGTCACCTGTCATGTGGAAGCCTTATACACCTCGATATGCCATGATCACGGGATCCGGGCAGTCAAATATTTTTTACACATGATGGTTTTAGCACGGGACTTAGATTCTGGACTTTGTGCTTCGGCACAATTATTTTGTTTTCAAGGACTGCCTCTTTCTACAGCTCCAGGGAATGGCGATTTTATCTGTCAAGGCCCCACATCTGATTTGGATATCTTCCTTCAACAACTGAATGTTAATGACTTGAACTTCAAACTGACATGGAAATATATCCAGCAAAAAAGGCAAGAAGAGGGGAAATGGCGCTCATAGGGTGGTATGTACATGATGGAGAGGGTCGTTTTGGAGAAATTCAGGCTCACCTTGTGTGCTTGTGCTATCGTAGTGTACACACTGGTGTACATCGGTGATAGGTGCTGCCAGTGTCGTCTGGTCCTCACTTGGATGGGTTGCCAGCCCTTGTGAGGTGAACAATACAATGGGAGGGGATCCATAAGAGGGTCCACACCCTTGGTAGAGACACTGTCGGCGCAACTGTACGTCCAGGTCAGTATTTGATGCACACTTTTCTTTATTTCAAGATAGACAACGTGTTTCGGAGCAGACAGTGCTCCTTTTTCAAGTCTAAAAGGACACATGTGCATAAACAAACATTTGGAAAAAAAATGTAGATACAGAGAATTAAAAGTAACTGACAAGGTTAATATAAATTAAAAATAATAAATAAAAGCAGTTAACACGATTAATAATCGTGACATGAATAAGTGGACAAATGAAATAGAATGGGAAATAAAAAAATAAATGTTTATTTTATTTAATTATTTTTAAAAGGTCGTACATTTATTATTTAATGTTTTGGTTCCAAAAATAAATACATTATTTAATGTCTGATAAATCAGCTGGATGGGGTACACATTTGAGAGCGAAGAATTTATATTGGAATAATGATTGAATTTGCACAACACCATGCATACTAGGGAAAGGGGGGTGGGGGTACGGGGAGAAGGAACGTGGTGGGACAGTATATATGGAAATATATCCGGGAACAGATAGAATTTTTGGACATATTACTTGGCAGGGAACGGGATGGCATGGTCTCTACTGATCTCTTTAGAAAGCCCACTGCGACAAACACTCTTTTACATGCAAAGTCATCTCACTATCCATAGACCATCAGAGCCATTCCTATAGGCCAATTTTTGCGACTCCGTTAGATCTGCTCTCGTGATGAACGCTTTGAGACCCAGTCTGAAGATCTCTCCAAAAGATTTTTCAATAGGGACTACAACCAACGTGATATCAGAAAGGGTTATTTGAGAGCAAAACATGCATCTAGAGATTCCCTCCTGGTAAGTAGTAAGAAGGCTAATGATGTGAAACCCCGTTTCATCACACCTTTCAATGTACATTGGCAAAAAATCTGGGAAATAATGACCATACATTGGCCTATCTTGTTCTCTGATAGCGACCTTAAAGAGTCACTGTCAGATTATTTATTGATCACATGGAAAAAAGCTAATAATTTGGGATACATCCTTACTAGAAGTCACTATGCTCCACCAATAACACGGTGTGTTTTTGGCAGTAAAGAGCCCCAGATAGGTGTCATTCTCATGTTGGGATTGTCAAGCTTGTAAATACATGCTGAGGTCAACAACCTTTGTAGACTCCAAGGGGGCTAGAGAAAATCAAATAGTTCACCACATCACTTGTAGGTCCACAGCGGTGGTGTATTTAATCACATGCCCATGTAATTTTAAGTATGTGGGCATGACAACCAGAGAACTCTGTGTTAGGATTTTGGAACATGCCAGTAAGATCCGACTGGCAGCAACAATGAGAATGAAGGATCTGACCAAACTACAACACATAGCCCTACATTTTAAAGACAAACATAACTGTGACCCAAGAGGCCTAAAGGTTAAGGGTATTGATAAAATCATTATGGGTTGTCAGGGCGGAGACACCAAAAAACTATTATTACAAAGGGAAACAAAATGGATCATAGTGCTGAAAACTGAGTTCCTCTGGGGCCTAAATGAAATAGTAAATTTTAGGTCTTTTCTATAAATGGCGCTTTTTTTTTTAATTGTTGATCTGTGTATGTAGGACATTATTTGTCCAGGTGTGGGGTGTGTTTTCATTTGTCGGTTCTATTCTTATAATTTTGATAGTTAAATATCTAATTTTAGAATTTTATATTTTTCTTTCTCTGAATAGTAAGGCCTCTTTCACACTACCGTTTTTTTTTTCCGTTTTGCGGTCCGTTTTTTTGCGGTCCGTATACGGTCCGTATACAGAACCATTCATTTCAATGGTTCCGCAAAAAAACGGAATGTGTTCCGTATGCATTGCATTTCCGTATTTCCGTTTTTCCGTTCCGTTGAAAAGATAGAACATGTCCTATATTTGGCCGCAAATCACGGTCCGTGGCTCCATTCAAGTCAATGGGTCCGCAAAAAAAACGGAACACATACGGAAATGCATCCGTATGTCTTCCGTATCCGTTCAGTTTTTTGCGGAACCATCAATTGAAAATGTTATGCCCAGCCCAATTTTTTCTATGTAATTACTGTATACTGTATATGCCATACGGAAAAACGGAACGGAACAACGGAACGGAAACGGAACCACAACGGAAGCAAAAAACGGAACAACGGATCCGTGAAAAACGGAACGCAAAACACTGAATTCAACATACTGTAGTGTGAAAGAGGCCTAACTGTGAGATTGGTATAATCTTTGAAGCCACACTGGATTACTTTTATGGAAGAGGGACCCCGGTTGGGGAGGATATCCCCTATACTATGCACAAGACACCTTATACCACACTACACTTTCTATGTTTTTTTATGTATCAAATAGTGATGAGCGGCAGGGGTCATATTTGAATTCGCAATATTTTGCGAATATTTTGTAGAATATTCATCGAATATTTGCAAATTCGAATATTCATTATATATTCTACGATTTTTTTACTCTAAAAATCAGCAAGGTAATGATCGTGTAATTTGCAAATTTTCGTAATGCAAATTTTCGTAATTTTTTTCCAATCTGAACTTCAGATGAGAAAAAAATTACAACTATTAGACAAAGAAGATTATAGCACTATATTAGCTAAATTGCTCTATATTCTTTTTTTTTTCGAATATTCGCTATATTGCTATATATTCTTGTTTTAGAATATTACGAATATTCTAAAAAACAAAGTTATAGCAATATAGCGAATATTTGGAGAAAAAAACAAATATAGAGCAATTTAGCTAATATAGTGCTATAATATTCTTTGTCTAATAGTTGTAAGTTGAAAAATTCGCAATAAATATTCGCATTACTAAAATTCGCAAACAACACTACTCCTAAAGTTAAGTATATTGCAGCCTTCTTATTGGCCCACAAGCTAGAAGCAGAGAGGGATCGTGTGTACTGATTAAAAAAAAATAAACAAATATTCGAAATTGCAAATATATATCACTAAATTCGAAATATTCGTGAATTTTCGACGTACATATATTCGCGATAAAAATTGGAAATTCGAATATTCGTGATCAACACTACCAAATTGGTCACGTTTTATGAATTGAGTGTTGTAATATATTTTTATTTGAAAGATAGTGTGTCTTTGGATGTATTTTTCACTTGCCACTAGGGATGAGCGAACTCGAACTGTATAGTTCGGGTTCGTACCGAATTTTGGGGTGTCCGTGACACGGACCCGAACCCGGACATTTTCGTAAAAGTCCGGGTTCGGGTTCGGTGTTCGTCGCTTTCTTCGCGCTTTTGTGACGCTTTCTTGGCGCTTTTTGAAAGGCTGCAAAGCAGCCAATCAACAAGCGTCATACTACTTGCCCCAAGAGGCCATCACAGCCATGCCTACTATTGGCATGGCTGTGATTGGCCAGAGCACCATGTGACCCAGCCTCTATTTAAGCTGGAGTCACATAGCGCCGCCCGTCACTCTGCTCTGATTAGCGTAGGGAGAGGTTGCGGCTGCGACAGTAGGGCGAGATTAGGCAGATTAACTCCTCCAAAGGACTTGATTAACTGATCGATCTGCAGCTGTGGATCATTGAGCTGCTGATCCTCAATTGCTCACTGTTTTTAGGCTGCACAGACCGTTTGTCAGTCTCATTTTTCTGGGGTGATCGGCGGCCATTTTGTGTCTTGTGGTGCGCCAGCACAAGCTGCGACCAAGTGCATTTAACCCTCAATGGTGTGGTTGTTTTTTGGCTAAAGCCTACATCAGGGTGAAGCTGTCACACCAAGTGCATTTAACCAGCAATAGTCTGTTCATTTTTTGGCCATATACAAAATCAGGGGCAAGCTGCGCCTGTCACCAAGTGCATTTAACCCTCAATGGTGTGGTTGTTTTTTGGCTAAAGCCTACATCAGGGTGAAGCTGTCACACCAAGTGCATTTAACCAGCAATAGTCTGTTCATTTTTTGGCCATATACAAAATCAGGGGCAAGCTGCGCCTGTCACCAAGTGCATTTAACCCTCAATGGTGTGGTTGTTTTTTGGCTAAAGCCTACATCAGGGTGAAGCTGTCACACCAAGTGCATTTAACCAGCAATAGTCTGTTCATTTTTTGGCCATATACAAAATCAGGGGCAAGCTGCGCCTGTCACCAAGTGCATTTAACCCTCAATGGTGTGGTTGTTTTTTGGCTAAAGCCTACATCAGGGTGAAGCTGTCACACCAAGTGCATTTAACCAGCAATAGTCTGTTCATTTTTTGGCCATATCCCAGTCTAATTCTGTCACTAAATCCATACCGGTCACCCAGCGCCTAAATACTAGGCCTCAAATTTATATCCAGCTAAATCTGTCCCTAGTGCTGTAGCTGGGCGAGTTATTTAGTGTCCGTTCAAGCACATTTCTTGTTCTGGGTTGAAATACAATTCTCAATTTAGCAATTTCATAATTTAGTGGTTCCTGCTATATCAGAGCTCTTTGAAATCTATCCCAAAAAGGGTATATAATATTGAAGGTGCACATAGGGTCATTCAGAATAACTTCACACACACCCGCTACTGTGTATTTCCAAGTCTAATTCTGTCACTAAATCCATACCGGTGACCCAGCGCCTAAATACTAGGCCTCAAATTTAATTCCCTCTAAATCTCTCGTTACCCACCGGTGTACTGTTGTTGCTGGGCAAGATATTTAGTGTCCGTCAAAGCACATTTTTTGTTCTGGGTTGAAGTACAATTCCCAATTTAGCAATTTCATAATTTAGTGGTTTCTGCTATATCAGAGCTATTTGAAATCTATCCCTAAAAGGGTATATAATATTGAAGGTGCACATAGGGTCATTCAGAATAACTTCACACACACCCGCTACTGTGTATTTCCAAGTCTAATTCTGTCACTAAACCCATACCTGTCACCCAGCGCCTAAATACTAGGCCTCAAATTTAAATCCCTCTAAATCTCTCGTTACCGTTGTCCTGTTGTAGCTGGGAAAGTTATTTAGTGCCCGTCAAAGCACATTTTTTGTTCTGGGTTGAAGTACAATTCCCAATTTAGCAATTTCATAATTTAGTGGTTCCTGCTATATCAGAGCTATTTGAAATCTATCCCAAAAAGGGTATATAATATTGAAGGTGCACATAGGGTCATTCAGAATAACTTCACACACACGCTTCTGTGCATTTCCAAGTCTAATTCTGTCACTAAATCCATACCGGTGACCCAGCGCCTAAATACTAGGCCTCAAATTTAATTCCCTCTAAATCTCTCGTTACCCACCGCTGTACTGTTGTTGCTGGGCAAGATATTTAGTGTCCGTCAAAGCACATTTTTTGTTCTGGGTTGAAGTACAATTCCCAATTTAGCAATTTCATAATTTAGTGGTTTCTGCTATATCAGAGCTATTTGAAATCTATCCCTAAAAGGGTATATAATATTGAAGGTGCACATAGGGTCATTCAGAATAACTTCACACACACCCGCTACTGTGTATTTCCAAGTCTAATTCTGTCACTAAATCCATACCGGTGACCCAGCGCCTAAATACTAGGCCTCAAATTTAATTCCCTCTAAATCTCTCGTTACCCACCGGTGTACTGTTGTTGCTGGGCAAGATATTTAGTGTCCGTCAAAGCACATTTTTTGTTCTGGGTTGAAGTACAATTCCCAATTTAGCAATTTCATAATTTAGTGGTTTCTGCTATATCAGAGCTATTTGAAATCTATCCCTAAAAGGGTATATAATATTGAAGGTGCACATAGGGTCATTCAGAATAACTTCACACACACGCTTCTGTGCATTTCCAAGTCTAATTCTGTCACTAAATCCATACCGGTGACCCAGCGCCTAAATACTAGGCCTCAAATTTAAATCCCTCTAAATCTCTCGTTACCCACCACTGTACTGTTGTTGCTGGGCAAGATATTTAGTGTCCGTCAAAGCACATTTTTTGTTCTGGGTTGAAGTACAATTCCCAATTTAGCAATTTCATAATTTAGTGGTTTCTGCTATATCAGAGCTATTTGAAATCTATCCCTAAAAGGGTATATAATATTGAAGGTGCACATAGGGTCATTCAGAATAACTTCACACACACGCTTCTGTGCATTTCCAAGTCTAATTCTGTCACTAAATCCATACCGGTGACCCAGCGCCTAAATACTAGGCCTCAAATTTAAATCCCTCTAAATCTCTCGTTACCCACCGCTGTACTGTTGTTGCTGGGCAAGATATTTAGTGTCCGTCAAAGCACATTTTTTGTTCTGGGTTGAAGTACAATTCCCAATTTAGCAATTTCATAATTTAGTGGTTTCTGCTATATCAGAGCTATTTGAAATCTATCCCTAAAAGGGTATATAATATTGAAGGTGCACATAGGGTCATTCAGAATAACTTCACACACACGCTTCTGTGCATTTCCAAGTCTAATTCTGTCACTAAATCCATACCGGTGACCCAGCGCCTAAATACTAGGCCTCAAATTTAATTCCCTCTAAATCTCTCGTTACCCACCGCTGTACTGTTGTTGCTGGGCAAGATATTTAGTGTCCGTCAAAGCACATTTTTTGTTCTGGGTTGAAGTACAATTCCCAATTTAGCAATTTCATAATTTAGTGGTTTCTGCTATATCAGAGCTATTTGAAATCTATCCCTAAAAGGGTATATAATATTGAAGGTGCACATAGGGTCATTCAGAATAACTTCACACACACCCGCTACTGTGTATTTCCAAGTCTAATTCTGTCACTAAATCCATACCGGTGACCCAGCGCCTAAATACTAGGCCTCAAATTTAATTCCCTCTAAATCTCTCGTTACCCACCGGTGTACTGTTGTTGCTGGGCAAGATATTTAGTGTCCGTCAAAGCACATTTTTTGTTCTGGGTTGAAGTACAATTCCCAATTTAGCAATTTCATAATTTAGTGGTTTCTGCTATATCAGAGCTATTTGAAATCTATCCCTAAAAGGGTATATAATATTGAAGGTGCACATAGGGTCATTCAGAATAACTTCACACACACGCTTCTGTGCATTTCCAAGTCTAATTCTGTCACTAAATCCATACCGGTGACCCAGCGCCTAAATACTAGGCCTCAAATTTAAATCCCTCTAAATCTCTCGTTACCCACCGCTGTACTGTTGTTGCTGGGCAAGATATTTAGTGTCCGTCAAAGCACATTTTTTGTTCTGGGTTGAAGTACAATTCCCAATTTAGCAATTTCATAATTTAGTGGTTCCTGCTATATCAGAGCTATTTGAAATCTATCCCAAAAAGGGTATATAATATTGAAGGTGCACATTGGGTCATTCAGAATAACTTCACACACACCCGCTACTGTGTATTTTCAAGTCTAATTCTGTCACTAAACCCATACCTGTCACCCAGCGCCTAAATACTAGGCCTCAAATTTAAATCCCTCTAAATCTCTCGTTACCCACCGCTGTACTGTTGTTGCTGGGCAAGATATTTAGTGTCCGTCAAAGCACATTTTTTGTTCTGGGTTGAAGTACAATTCCCAATTTAGCAATTTCATAATTTAGTGGTTTCTGCTATATCAGAGCTATTTGAAATCTATCCCTAAAAGGGTATATAATATTGAAGGTGCACATAGGGTCATTCAGAATAACTTCACACACACGCTTCTGTGCATTTCCAAGTCTAATTCTGTCACTAAATCCATACCGGTGACCCAGCGCCTAAATACTAGGCCTCAAATTTAAATCCCTCTAAATCTCTCGTTACCCACCGCTGTACTGTTGTTGCTGGGCAAGATATTTAGTGTCCGTCAAAGCACATTTTTTGTTCTGGGTTGAAGTACAATTCCCAATTTAGCAATTTCATAATTTAGTGGTTTCTGCTATATCAGAGCTATTTGAAATCTATCCCTAAAAGGGTATATAATATTGAAGGTGCACATAGGGTCATTCAGAATAACTTCACACACACGCTTCTGTGCATTTCCAAGTCTAATTCTGTCACTAAATCCATACCGGTCACCCAGCGCCTAAATACTAGGCCTCAAATTTATATCCCGCTGAATTTGAATACAATACATTGGGCCAAATAATATATTTGTTGTTGTGGTGAACCATAACAATGAGAAAAACATCTAGTAAGGGACGCGGACGTGGACATGGTCGTGGTGGTGTTAGTGGACCCTCTGGTGCTGGGAGAGGACGTGGCCGTTCTGCCACATCCACACGTCCTAGTGTACCAACTACCTCAGGTCCCAGTAGCCGCCAGAATTTACAGCGATATATGGTGGGGCCCAATGCCGTTCTAAGGATGGTAAGGCCTGAGCAGGTACAGGCATTAGTCAATTGGGTGGCCGACAGTGGATCCAGCACGTTCACATTATCTCCCACCCAGTCTTCTGCAGAAAGCGCACAGATGGCGCCTGAAAACCAACCCCATCAGTCTGTCACATCACCCCCATGCATACCAGGGAAACTGTCTCAGCCTCAAGTTATGCAGCAGTCTCTTATGCTGTTTGAAGACTCCGCTGGCAGGGTTTCCCAAGGGCATCCACCTAGCCCTTCCCCAGCGGTGAAAGACATAGAATGCACTGACGCACAACCACTTATGTTTCCTGATGATGAGGACATGGGAATACCACCTCAGCATGTCTCTGATGATGACGAAACACAGGTGCCAACTGCTGCGTCTTTCTGCAGTGTGCAGACTGAACAGGAGGTCAGGGATCAAGACTGGGTGGAAGACGATGCAGGGGACGATGAGGTCCTAGACCCCACATGGAATGAAGGTCGTGCCACTGACTTTCACAGTTCGGAGGAAGAGGCAGTGGTGAGACCGAGCCAACAGCGTAGCAAAAGAGGGAGCAGTGGGCAAAAGCAGAACACCCGCCGCCAAGAGACTCCGCCTGCTACTGACCGCCGCCATCTGGGACCGAGCACCCCAAAGGCAGCTTCAAGGAGTTCCCTGGCATGGCACTTCTTCAAACAATGTGCTGACGACAAGACCCGAGTGGTTTGCACGCTGTGCCATCAGAGCCTGAAGCGAGGCATTAACGTTCTGAACCTGAGCACAACCTGCATGACCAGGCACCTGCATGCAAAGCATGAACTGCAGTGGAGTAAACACCTTAAAACCAAGGAAGTCACTCAGGCTCCCCCTGCTACCTCTTCTGCTGCTGCCGCCTCGGCCTATTCTGCTGCTGCCGCCTCGGCCTCTTCCTCCGCCTCTGGAGGAACGTTGGCACCTGCCGCCCAGCAAACAGGGGATGTACCACCAACACCACCACCACCACCTCCGTCACCAAGCGTCTCAACCATGTCACACGCCAGCGTTCAGCTCTCCATCTCACAAACATTTGATAGAAAGCGTAAATTCCCACCTAGCCACCCTCGATCCCTGGCCCTGAATGCCAGCATTTCTAAACTACTGGCCTATGAAATGCTGTCATTTAGGCTGGTGGACACAGACAGCTTCAAACAGCTCATGTCGCTTGCTGTCCCACAGTATGTTGTTCCCAGCCGGCACTACTTCTCCAAGAGAGCCGTGCCTTCCCTGCACAACCAAGTATCCGATAAAATCAAGTGTGCACTGCGCAACGCCATCTGTAGCAAGGTCCACCTAACCACAGATACGTGGACCAGTAAGCACGGCCAGGGACGCTATATCTCCCTAACTGCACACTGGGTAAATGTAGTGGCAGCTGGGCCCCAGGCGGAGAGCTGTTTGGCGCACGTCCTGCCGCCGCCAAGGATCGCAGGGCAACATTCTTTGCCTCCTGTTGCCACCTCCTCCTTCTCGGCTTCCTCCTCCTCTTCTTCCACCTGCTCATCCAGTCAGCCACACACCTTCACCACCAACTTCAGCACAGCCCGGGGTAAACGTCAGCAGGCCATTCTGAAACTCATATGTTTGGGGGACAGGCCCCACACCGCACAGGAGTTGTGGCGGGGTATTGAACAACAGACCGACGAGTGGTTGCTGCCGGTGAGCCTCAAGCCCGGCCTGGTGGTGTGTGATAATGGGCGAAATCTCGTTGCAGCTCTGGGACTAGCCAATTTGACGCACATCCCTTGCTTGGCGCATGTGCTGAATTTGGTGGTGCAGAAGTTCATTCACAACTACCCCGACATGTCAGAGCTGCTGCATAAAGTGCGGGCCGTCTGTTCGCGCTTCCGGCGTTCACATCCTGCTGCTGCTCGCCTGTCTGCGCTACAGCGTAACTTCGGCCTTCCCGCTCACCGCCTCATATGCGACGTGCCCACCAGGTGGAACTCCACCTTGCACATGCTGGACAGACTGTGCGAGCAGCAGCAGGCCATAGTGGAGTTTCAGCTGCAGCACGCACGGGTCAGTCGCACTACAGAACAGCACCACTTCACCACCAATGACTGGGCCTCCATGCGAGACCTGTGTGCCCTGTTGCGCTGTTTCGAGTACTCCACCAACATGGCCAGTGGCGATGACACCGTTATCAGCGTTACAATACCACTTCTATGTCTCCTTGAGAAAACACTTAGGGCGATGATGGAACAGGAGGTGGCCCAGGAGGAGGAGGAGGAGGATGAGGAAGAGGGGTCATTTTTAGCACTTTCAGGCCAGTCTCTTCGAAGTGACTCAGAGGGAGGTTTTTTGCAACAGCAGAGGCCAGGTACAAATGTGGCCAGCCAGGGCCCACTACTGGAGGACGAGGAGGACGAGGATGAGGAGGAGGTGGAGGAGGATGAGGATGAAGCATGGTCACAGCGGGGTGGCACCCAACGCAGCTCGGGTCCATCACTGGTGCGTGGCTGGGGGGAAAGGCAGGACGATGACGATACGCCTCCCACAGAGGACAGCTTGTCCTTACCCCTGGGCAGCCTGGCACACATGAGCGACTACATGCTGCAGTGCCTGCGCAACGACAGCAGAGTTGCCCACATTTTAACCTGTGCGGACTACTGGGTTGCCACCCTGCTGGATCCACGCTACAAAGACAATGTGCCCACCTTACTTCCTGCACTGGAGCGTGATAGGAAGATGCGCGAGTACAAGCGCACGTTGGTAGACGCGCTACTGAGAGCATTCCCAAATGTCACAGGGGAACAAGTGGAAGCCCAAGGCCAAGGCAGAGGAGGAGCAAGAGGTCGCCAAGGCAGCTGTGTCACGGCCAGCTCCTCTGAGGGCAGGGTTAGCATGGCAGAGATGTGGAAAACTTTTGTCAACACGCCACAGCTAACTGCACCACCACCTGATACGCAACGTGTTAGCAGGAGGCAACATTTCACTAACATGGTGGAACAGTACGTGTGCACACCCCTCCACGTACTGACTGATGGTTCGGCCCCATTCAACTTCTGGGTCTCTAAATTGTCCACGTGGCCAGAGCTAGCCTTTTATGCCTTGGAGGTGCTGGCCTGCCCGGCAGCCAGCGTTTTGTCTGAACGTGTATTCAGCACGGCAGGGGGCGTCATTACAGACAAACGCAGCCGCCTGTCTACAGCCAATGTGGACAAGCTGACGTTCATAAAAATGAACCAGGCATGGATCCCACAGGACCTGTCCGTCCCTTGTCCAGATTAGACATTAACTACCTCCCCATAACCATATATTATTGGACTCCAGGGCACTTCCTCATTCAATCCTATTTTTATTTTCATTTTACCATTATATTGCGATGCTACCCAAAGTTGAATGAACCTCTCCTCTGCCTGTGTGCTAGGCCTAAATATATGCCAATGGACTGTTGCAGTGGTGGCTGACATGAAGCCTGATTCTCTGCTATGACATGCAGACTAATTCTCTGCTGACATGAAGCCAGATTGTCTGTTACGGGACCTCTCTCCTCTGCCTGGGTGCTGGGCCTAAATTTATGACAATGGACTGTTGCAGTGGTGGCTGACGTGAAGCCTGATTCTCTGCTATGACATGCAGACTGATTCTCTGCTGTCATGAAGCCAGATTGTCTGTTACGGGACCTTTCTCCTCTACCTGGGTTCTGGGCCTAAATTTATGAAAATTGACTCTTACAGTGGTGGGTGACGTGAAGCCTGATTCTCTGCTATGATATGAAGACTGATTCTCTGCTGACATGAAGCCAGATTGTCTGTTACGGGACCTTTCTCCTCTGCCTGGGTTCTGGGCCTAAATTTATGAAAATTGACTCTTACAGTGGTGGGTGACGTGAAGCCTGATTCTCTGCTATGATATGAAGACTGATTCTCTGCTGACATGAAGCCAGATTGTCTGTTACGGGACCTTTCTCCTCTGCCTGGGTTCTGGGCCTAAATTTATGAAAATTGACTCTTACAGTGGTGGGTGACGTGAAGCCTGATTCTCTGCTATGATATGAAGACTGATTCTCTGCTGACATGAAGCCAGATTGTCTGTTACGGGACCTTTCTCCTCTGCCTGGGTTCTGGGCCTAAATTTATGAAAATTGACTCTTACAGTGGTGGGTGACGTGAAGCCTGATTCTCTGCTATGATATGAAGACTGATTCTCTGCTGACATGAAGCCAGATTGTCTGTTACGGGACCTTTCTCCTCTGCCTGGGTTCTGGGCCTAAATTTATGAAAATTGACTCTTACAGTGGTGGGTGACGTGAAGCCTGATTCTCTGCTATGATATGAAGACTGATTCTCTGCTGACATGAAGCCAGATTGTCTGTTACGGGACCTTTCTCCTCTGCCTGGGTTCTGGGCCTAAATTTATGAAAATTGACTCTTACAGTGGTGGGTGACGTGAAGCCTGATTCTCTGCTATGATATGAAGACTGATTCTCTGCTGACATGAAGCCAGATTCTCTGTTACGGGACCTCTCTCCTCTGCCTGGGTGCTGGGCCTAAATTTATGACAATGGACTGTTGCAGTGGTGGCTGACGTGAAGCCTGATTCTCTGCTATGACATGCAGACTGATTCTCTGCTGACATGAAGACAGATTCTCTGTTACGGGACCTCCCTCCTCTGCCTGGGTGCTGGGCCTAAATATATGCCAATGGACTGTTGCAGTGGTGGCTGACGTGAAGCCTCATTCTCTGCTATGACATGCAGACTGATTCTCTGCTGACATGAAGACAGATTCTCTGTTACGGGACCTCTCTCCTCTGCCTGGGTGCCGGGGCCTAAATATCTGAGAATGGACTGTTCCAGTGGTGGGTGACGTGAAGCCAGATTCTCTGCTATGGGACCTCTCTCCAATTGATTTTGGTTAATTTTTATTTATTTAATTTTTATTTTAATTAATTTCCCTATCCACATTTGTTTGCAGGGGATTTACCTACATGTTGCTGCCTTTTGCAGCCCTCTAGCTCTTTCCTGGGCTGTTTTACAGCCTTTTTAGTGCCGAAAAGTTCGGGTCCCCATTGACTTCAATGGGGTTCGGATCCCGAACCCGAACATTTCCGGGATGTTCGGCCGAACTTCTCGAACCCGAACATCCAGGTGTTCGCTCAACTCTACCCATAACAGTGCGTCATCCACTGATGCCCATAACAGTGCGTCATCCACTGATGCCCATAACAGTGCGTCATCCACTGATGCCCATAACAGTGCGTCATCCACTGATGCCCATAACAGTGCGTCATCCACTGATGCCCATAACAGTGTCATCCACAGATGCCCCCATAACCGTGTGTCATCCACTGATGCCCATAACAGTGTGTCATCCACTGATGCCCATAACAGTGTGTCATCCACTGATGCCCATAACAGTGTGTCATCCACAGGTCCCCCATAACAGTGCGTCATCCACAGGTCCCCCATAACAGTGCGCCTGCGAGGAGAGACAGAAAGGAGGGCAAATAATCAGTGGAAGCAAGCAGAGGACGGCAAAGCAGACAACTTAATAGCTTCTTTTGTAAGTAAATTGTTTTATTATAAATGTAGTAAGTAAATGTAATGGTGCTATAATGTGGACCCCAGGCCTCTCTGATGTCCTGCAGGCTGGTGCTGTGGCAGCATACGGTTGGTCAGGCAGCAGAAAGGCTCTGGGGCAGTCATTGCGCTCTGGAACTTTTCCCTTCACAGCCACTGCTATCTCTCTCTTGTACAGTGCAGACTCTGCAAGAGGCTTTTAGTTTGCTCTCCGTCCTCATAAAAGTCTATGGGAATCAAAACAGATCCATCTGGTTCCTGTTATGCAAGTCGGAAAACAAAGTCAATTGTGCTTCCGGTTTTGGCTCCACCCCTAGACTGCAAGGGGGTGGGGCCTGTTGGGTGTCATGTGATTGGGCTGCTCAGTCAAAAATGCCCGGGCCTATTTTTTGTCCCAGTCCGGCCCTGCAGGAGATGCCCAGGTTATACCAGCATGCTCCATATCACTATATACAAGAAGATATATAACTTATACCAGCCATACATATATAATTATATACAGGAGATGCCCAGGTTATACCAGCATGCTCCATATCACTGTATACAAGAAGATGTATAACTTATACCAGCCATACATATATAATTATATACAGGAGATGCCCAGGTTATACCAGCATGCTCCATATCACTATATACAAGAAGATGTATAACTTATACCAGCTGTACATATATAATTATATACAGGAGATGCCCGGGTTATACCAGCTGTACATATATTATTATATACAGGAGATACCCAGGTTATACCAGCTGTACATATATAATTATATACAGGAGATACCCAGGTTATACCAGCATGCTCCATATCACTATACACAAGATGTATAACTTATACCAGCTGTACATATATAATTATATACAGGAGATGCCCAGGTTATACCAGCATGGTCCATATCACTGTATACAAGAAGATGTATAACTTATGCCAGCTGTACATATATAATTATATACAGGAGATGCCCAGGTTATACCAGCATGCTCCATATCACTATACACAAGATGTATAACTTATACCAGCCGTACATATATAATTATATACAGGAGATACCCAGGTTATACCAGCATGCTCCATATCACTATATACAATAAGATGTATAACTTATACCAGCTGTACATATATAATTATATACAGGAGACGCCCAGGTTATACCAGCATGCTCCATATCACTGTATACAAGAAGATGTATAACTTATACCAGCCATACATATATAATTATATACAGGAGATGCCCAGGTTATACCAGCATGCTCCATATCACTGTATACAAGAAGATGTATAACTTATACCAGCCATACATATATAATTATATACAGGAGATACCCAGGTTATACCAGCATGCTCCATATCACTGTATACAAGAAGATGTATAACTTATACCAGCCATACATATATAATTATATACAGGAGATGCCCAGGTTATACCAGCATGCTCCATATCACTGTATACAAGAAGATGTATAACTTATACCAGCCATACATATATAATTATATACAGGAGATACCCAGGTTATACCAGCATGCTCCATATCACTGTATACAAGAAGATGTATAACTTATACCAGCCATACATATATAATTATATACAGGAGATACCCAGGTTATACCAGCATGCTCCATATCACTATATACAAGAAGATGTATAACTTATACCAGCTGTACATATATAATTATATACAGGAAATACCCAGGTTATACCAGCATGGTCCATCTCACTATATACAAGAAGATGTATCAGTTATACCAGCTGTACATATATAATTATATACAGGAGATGCCCAGGTTATACCAGCATGGTCCATCTCACTATATACAAGAAGATGTATAACTTATACCAGCTGTACATATATAATTATATACAGGAGATGCCCAGGTTATACCAGCTGTACATATATAATTATATACAGGAGATGCCCAGGTTATACCAGCATGCTCCATATCACTATATACAAGAAGATGTATAACTTATACCAGCTGTACATATATAATTATATACAGGAGATACCCAGGTTATACCAGCATGGTCCATATCACTATATACAAGAAGATGTATAACTTATACCAGCTGTACATATATAATTATATACAGGAGATGCCCAGGTTATACCAGCATGGTCCATATCACTGTATACAAGAAGATGTATAACTTATACCAGCTGTACATATATAATTATATACAGGAGATGCCCAGGTTATACCAGCATGCTCCATATCACTATATACAAGAAGATGTATAACTTATACCAGCTGTACATATATAATTATATACAGGAGATACCCAGGTTATACCAGCATGCTCCATATCACTATATACAAGAAGATGTATAACTTATACCAGCTGTACATATATAATTATATACAGGAGATGCCCAGGTTATACCAGCATGGTCCATCTCACTATATACAAGAAGATGTATAACTTATACCAGCTGTACATATATAATTATATACAGGAGATGCCCAGGTTATACCAGCATGCTCCATATCACTTTATACACAATGTACAACTTGTACCAGGTATATAGTATGAGCTTAGTCGTGTGTGTCACATGTCCCTTCTCTTAAGTTGGATGATACAGAAATCTTAATATTTATGGCTCCGGAGCCCGGGGTGAAGTGTAATAGCGGTATAACGCTCTTGGTGCGGAACTATCTATAAATGTGATTGTTTGCTCTCAGTAGCCATTGTACGACGTGGCTGACGATCTCCGTCCAGCGCCTGAAACATGGCATTATGTTCCCGAACTTCCCGTTCCATCACTCTTTAGCTCATGACATCCATATTGTCAGCCTTGATTATAATATACCCATCACCGCAATGTGCTGCCATCACTGGCAGCTTCCCCTGGGGCTTACAGGAATTAGCTGTTCCAGCAGTCTTAACACAATCATGTGAAGTGACATGAAGCATTTCTTCTCTGTCCGCATTCCCTCAACTACTTTCCTGAAATCTTCTTTCCATAATATTTCCATCTCATTACCGAGAAGCCGCCGACTTGTAGCCGGGGATTATGTCATCCGCACGTCTCTGCACAGAGCGGCGCATCCCCGGCCTTGCAAACCTGACAGCCTCAGATAAAGTGCAGAATTACCTCCAGCATAATTAATACGTGTCTTATCGTCGACTAATGAAGACTTGCTAAATGCAAGAGTTGCAATTTCCAAAATCCTGCATCCAAAGTGGACTTAGATCCAAATTTCAGGATAAATTCGATTCGCCGCACAGCCGAATTTCCTCGTGCTTTGTGGTAGTGAATGAATTTAACCTGAAATTGTGTAAAAAGCAAAACAAAAAAATAATACTTGATACTTGATCCATTTGCTCGCGACGGGCTGGCAGACGCCATCTTGCTTGAAGATCTCGGCCGAAATCCCATGCGCGGTGACATACTGTAGGGGGCAAAGTTTTTCATTGTGGCTCAATATTTCTTGGGTAAGGTAAGGGGACATAATATTTCATGGTGGCACTAAGTTGGCATAATGCCTCATGGGGTCACTAAGGGGAAATAATACTTCATGGGAGCACTAAAGGGGTACAATATTTTATGATAGCATAAAAGAAGCATAATACTTCATATGGTGAACCAAGGGGGGCAAAATACTGCAAGGGGCACTACGTGGGCATAATAGTTCATGGGAGCACTAAGAGGACATAATGCTTTATTAGGGCACTGGAGGGGGTATAATAATTAATGGTGGGCACTATGAGGGCACAATATTTCTTAGGGGACACAAATGGTGCAAAATACTTCATGTGAAGAACTAAGGGGGCCATAATATTTCAAGGGGGCATCATATTGCACGTGTGCCGAATTTAATAATGTGTGACATTTGATATATTTGGTGCAAAGTACGCCAAGGAAAACTGGCTTCAAACTTTACCCTCATGATAAATTGCCCCTTAGTCCTTCTCCGACCAGGGATAAAACTAGAAAATCGCTGAATGTTCCCTGAGTATTTACCAGCTCCATGTGCAAGTTGTGGCACACTTCCCAGCTGAGTGGTGGTAAAGAAGTACAACTCCTAGCATGATATGATGATTGGTCATGCTCAGACTACTGTGTCCCATAAATTTTGTGATGCTGTGTGTTCCCCTTTAAATTTACTATGTTGCCGTTCTGTAAGGGCCCAATAGACTGTGCAGACCAGACACCAGATTAGATCCCAAAATAACTTCAGACCCCAGACCTGAGCCCTGAACAAACTCAGACTGTAGACCAGACCCCAGACCAAACCCCCAAAAAGTTCAGACCCTGACCAGACCCCAAAATACAATAAAACCCCAGACCATCCCCCTAAATAAAATGCAAGACCCCAGACCCCAATATCAATTCAGTCCCCAGATCATGCACCTAAATACATTCAGACCACACTCCTCCATTTTCTTACCACTCCTTGCTCCTTTTTACTTTTGGGTGATGCAGCACACAAGGTCCTGACACCAAATGATGGTCAGGACCCTGTGTGTGATGGTGTCCGAAGGTAGATAGGATCATGAAGCGAGAGCAGTAAGTGATACTGACATAACAGCTATGACACTTACATCCCTGTTACAACTGTATTGATTCGCAGCCAGGAATAGAGTAGCTGGTGATGCTTTGGGTGCCATTGTATCCTCAGAAATATGCCCGATTCCATAACCTTCAAAGTCATTCTGGTGCCTCCTGGACTGACTGATCCCCATGTGGTCATGACCACATCTTCTGTCGACACAAACCACATAGGGCTGTAGCTGTAATGATAAAAGGTGGATTCACTTTAAAGACTACCCCCAGTTCTAAAATATATATATATATATATATATATATATATATATTGTATAGTATAGGTGACTATAAGAAACTTTGTAATCTATCTTGTTAAAGAAAAATGCTTCTATCAGTTTTATTGGGCTGCTTTGCTCTATACTGCTTTTAAATTGACATCTATAGAAAGAGGAAGAGGGAGGAAGAGCCTTCGGGATGAGAGACACACACACTCTCTGCTTAGCTGCAGTCATTACTATATTTAGTAACATAAGGCCCTACCACCGGTCAGAGTCAGGTAATAAATTAATAGCTAGCAGCAGCCTTCTCATTCCTCCTTTTTTCTGCATAGACTTTTGTGTGTGAAGCTGGAGACAGAGAGTAAGGTACTAAAGATAAAAGGCTAAGTTAGGGGAAAGAGGAGGAAATCACCCTGAGAAGCCCACGAGAAGCATAATTCAGCAATAATATATATTACAAAGTTTCTTATGTTCACCTATATTATTTATTTATGAAAACTTGTTTATAACTGGAGGCACATTTTAATATTGTTTACTGCTAAGATCGATGCTGTCGCAGGTATGGATTGTGCACAAGGCCTTCCAGTCCCGAGCCACAACTAAGTCACCATACGAAGTAGAACAACTCAGGATACAGAATCAGCTATGTCATACCTCAAAGAGCAACAGGTTAGGCTCTGTACAAGCTGTGTAAGCGCTTTACCAAATCTACCATTCTTGCTCCAGAGAAAACGCTTTTCCTATTCTTTTCATCTTTTTCCCGCAGATAGCAATGTCTCCAACCCAAATAAAGAGATTAAAAATGTGTAACGTTTGTATTAGCGTCAAGATGATAGATCATTCCCGAGGAGGCGACACAGAAGCTGCAACAGCACATTTTATGCAAAATCCCCTTATTTGAAAGGTATTCTCCTCTGCAGGCCCAAGAGCCATGATTACATTAGCAATTCCTCAGGCGCCACCTCAATGTCTACATTCGCTCCTCTTCCCAGACACTTCAGGTTAAAAGAGCATCTCTCAAGTCCTTCCTGCCCCTTCAAGTAACAATATCAACATGAGGATGAAGTGAGGCGGATCTCCCCCGCAGCTGGCCAACGCTCTTTCTGATGCTTCAGAGATTAAGAAATGTAATATTCAAGTTTCTGAACAGAGAAATATGTTTTTGAAGAGTCACAGCTGCAAGAAGGAAGGAAGACTGAGCAATGTAATTATCCTGTTTCCTGTAATATACAAACTTGCAATCAATTATGTGTTTTAGTAAATTGTGGCATGTTGCAGAATTCTATATTGAAGGAATAAATATTTAAAGTAGACTTCCCTCCCCCCCTTCCTCATTGAGGCTCATTTCTCTCATTCTATTTCAGGTTAGAATAATGGAAATCAGTTCTTCACGCAATGGGGGAGAGCTTGTGCTTTCACATAGGAGCCTATCAGAAAAGGAAGAGGTGCAGTTTAGGAAATTGGGCTTGAAAGCATTGTATAATGAAATAGTTTGTTGTTCCATTGGATCTGGGATGATCATCTGCTCTTGCTGTTCTGGATTTTTGCTTCCAAATACTTATGTTTCGTGCCATCAGAAAAACCAAGTGGCTGATCTGGTTCTCAGGCCAATGATCACAATAACGGGGCTAGTGATACTCGCCAACTATCCTGTAATTTTGGGAAATGTTCTGTAACCCCAGACTAAAATAGGCGGGGCTGTTTAAACTTTGCATACAAAGTGGCATTTCTGGGATTTAGGTATATCTTTCTCTGGTGGTCTAGAGTAGTGAAGGGGCTAATACCCACTGCACTGTTAGCCTACAGCAGTGGAGGGGGTTAACACTAATTTTTCTGTTGGTTTAAAGTTGGGGTTGATGTCTGTTAGATGTTGGTATAAGGGAACATAGGAGTTAATATACATTTCCATGGTGGTCTAGGGTGGTATAGGGATTAATACCTAATGTCCAAAATTGGCTCAGTTACCTCCTTAGGCTCTGGAGATTCCATTTTTCTCACTCAAAACTCTAAAAATGATTAACCTCTTGCTATCCGAAGCTTCCTCTCCAGCTGTGGTAAAAAACTATGACTTCCAAGATATACACTTGCTTGGCTGTTCTCAAAATTCCATATAAATGAATGGAGCATGCTGGGAGTCATAGTTTTACCACAGCTGGAGTGGAGGTTAGCCATCACTGCTCACAACATCAGCTCCTATTGAACCTTTTTAGACCTGTACAACTCTGTGCGAGGGGAGCTCCCTCTAGTGGTTGCAGCAGGTGGGAAACAATTGAAGCAGTTTAGTGCTGATCTACTTCTTACTAAGGGTCCAACTAGCACTGTGGTACATAGGCAACTGTCACTGGAAAAAGATGCAGTACATTGCACCACAGTACAGTATGATGCTGGTTTCTTAGACAAAAGCTGCAATGCTAGTGGAATTAAAACCTGACAGTTAAGTCTGTTCTCCTTCAGTTTCACCATATTTTAAATAAATTATGGAAAAGCCTCCAAGTTTTTCTCCTGTACCGCCTGTCATGATCACTCAACATTCTGTTCCAAAATCCATCTTTTTCCTCTCTAACTTCTTAAATTTATTACAGTTTCTTGAGCAAACACGATGCTCACACTGAGTGTTGCTGCACAGCAAGACTCCACAACCTGCTGAGCGCTTAGTAAGGAACATGCTGCGATCTGTCGTCAATCTCTGCTAATCCAGTCATAAAATGTATTGGTTGATGTGGCATGTCAGGGACAACACACATAACTAACGACAGGAGGAAACCGGGGGGGGGGGGGACTGAGCAGGAAATACGGTCAACCAACAACAGAGCGCCAAATAGTAATTCTCAAACTCAAGAAGATGCAGTTTCTTCCAGTCAGATCAAAAAGCCTGTTAAATATTTATATCCACATTCTTATCAATAGGAGCAGTATTATAGTACATAGGAGACATCATTATAGCAGTTATATTCTTGTACCTAGAAGGCAGTATTATAGTAGTTATATTCTTGTACATAGGATCAGTATTATAGTAGTTATATTCTTGTACATAGGAGCAGTATTATAGTAGTTATATTCTTGTACATAGGAGGCAGTATTATAGCAGTTATATTCTTGTACATAGGAGCAGTATTATAGTAGTTATATTCTTGTACATAGGAGCAGTATTATAGTAGTTATATTCTTGTACATAGGAGCAGTATTATAGTAGTTATATTCCTGTACATAGGAGACAGTATTATAGTAGTTATATTCTTGTACATAGGAGCAGTATTATAGTAGTTATACTATTGTACATAGGAGCAGTATTATAGTAGTTATATTCTTGTGCATAGAAGCAGTATTATATTAGTTATATTCTTGTACATAGGAGCAGTATTATAGTAGCTATATTCTTGTACATAGGAGCAGTATTATAGTAGTTATTAGCAGAAAGACCAGGCTTTACACGGGTATATTTCATCTATTTCATTTAATTTGTGTGTGTGACAGTATCCCCCATAACAGTGACCTCTACAGCACTCCGCCCCTTTAACAGTGAACTCCACAGTCCCCCACCCCTTCACACTGACGCCCCCACAGTGTCCCGCGACTTTAAAATGCGACCTGCACAGCAGTTAATCCTCTTAACTTTGACCTTCACAGCACCCCACTCCCTTGACAGTGACCTCCTCAGGGGCCCGCCACATTAACAGTGACCTCCGCAGTAAACGCCTCTTTAACAGTGACCTCCACAGTGTCCACCCCTTTAACAGTGAGATCCACAGCACCCTGCCTCCTTAATGCTACACGACGACATGTGTCTCAACAATTTTTATAATAATAGTCTATGGTGTCGCACTGCGACATGTAACATGCTGCTACTGTGACACGACAGTTGCAAAAAATCTATCCAAGACACATGTCATAGTGCAACACCATAGACTATCATTATAAAAATTGTCGCGCGCAATTAGTGCGACATCAATGTCGCACGACACATTTAGCAGTGTAGTTGTGCCTTATGTGTCGTGCAACTTATTGTCGCGCGACATATGTCGTCGTGTAGCCCTAGCCTAAAGCTGACCTACAGCAGTGAAAAAAAATGGTTGGGTTGTTATGGAAACCTGGAGTAAAACTGTGTGTATGTGGAGACTGGGAGCCTGCGAGCTTCTATTGGCTGATAAGGGACACGTGACCGTGTGTATGGCAGTTGGAATATAAAGAGAAAGACCTGCAGGCTTGTATTGGCTAACGCAGGTAATTTTTTGGGAATATCGTAGGAACGGTACGTCCTAGAGAGCTGAGACCCCTGCAAGATTTCTTTCCAGGTAGCAAGGAATGTGTATACCAAGTTTCGTTGGTTGCGTTTTTGAGTGATCGCGCAACATACATACATACGTCCTTCTTTATATATATAGAGTAGTAGAAGGACCCGGCTTCGCACAGGTATATTTAATCTATTTTATTTAATGTTTCTGTGTCGTTAAAAGATATCGACAGTATCCCCCATAACGGTGACCTCTACAGCACTCTTCTCCCTTAACAGTGATCTCCACAGCCCCCACCCCTTAACACTGCCCCTCCCCACAGTGCTCCGTCACTTAAAATTGGACCTCCACAGCAGCCCACCCCCTTAACTTTGACCTTTATAGCAGCCTTCCCCTTTAACAGTGAGTTTCACAGCACATAACCCCCTTGACAGTGACCTCCACAGGGGCCCGCCCCCTTAACAGTGGCCTTCACAGCAATCTGTCCCTTAACACTGACCTCCATAGCGGACCATTCCCTTAACTGTGACCTCCACAGCCGCCTGCCCCTAGGGTGGTCAGAGGTCCAGTTTTAGGCCGGAGAGTCTGGCTTTTAGACTCCCTGTCCTCCGTCTGGCTTAGGGCCTGGATAGAACAGGGATGTCCTTTTGAACAGCTCACTCTCAGACAGCAGCACTTTGCTGTCTGAGTGTGAGCTGCAGGGAGAAAGCCACCGCCCGTCCCAGCTGACATAAGTTGATTTTTAACTTCATTTTTTCAATCCCTGTCGGCTGAGGAGTGGGAGGAGGTGTGGCCTAACCAGATCAGGGGCGTGGCTTAGTGGGACCTAGAAGTTGATTTTGAACTTCATTTTTTAATCCCTGTCGGCTGTGGAGTGGGAGGGGGCATGGCCTAACAAGATTGGGGCGTGGCCCTGCGAGCTTCTATTGGCTGATGAGGGACATGTGACTGTGTGTATGGCAGTTGGGATATAAAGAGAAAGACCTGCAGGCTTTTATTGGCTAATGTAGGTCATATGATGTGCCATATTTGCATTTTTTGGGAATATCTCAGGAACGGTACGTCCTAGAGAGCTGTGACCTCCACAATATTTATTTCTAGGTAGCAAGGGATGTGTATACCAAGTTTTGTTGAAATCGATAGTTGCGTTTTTGAGTGATCGTGGATCATACACACATACACACACACATACTGTACATCCTTCTTTATATATATAGATTAGTGTTGCTCGCGAATATTCTAATCGCAAATTTTAGCGTGAATATCAGCACTTCAAGAATTCGCAAAGATATAGAATATAGTGCTATATATTCGTAATCGCTAGTATTGGTCGAGCACCAAAGTGCTCGGGTGCTCTGGCCGAACACATCGGGATGCTCGGGTGCTCTACTGAGCACCCGAGTATAATGGAAGTCAATGGGAGAACCCGAGCATTAAACCAGGCACCCCCTGCTCTGAGGAGGGGAGGGTGTCTGGTTCATTGGAAAAGGTCAGAAATTGATGGAAACACCACCGAAATGGTTCGGGAACAGCATGGGGAGGATGACTGGCTGCATCTTGGACTCCCAGGTCGCTGCTGGGAACGATGTTGTCCGATTAGTATGCCACTTTTACAGACTGACAATAATACGCACCAAATCGAAGATATTAAATCGATTTTAGAGGAAAAATTGTTAGGAAACATTATTCCCTGTATATTTACTTGTAGAGATGTCCGGTCGTTTTGCGGCGAACTTTGCTCGTTCGAGGTTCGCCGAACTGGTAAACATATGGCGCCATATTCTTTTACATTGTGAAGAACTTTGACCCATGACACTTCCATCAGGTGGTACAGGACAGCCAATTGAGATATTTCAGCACATGGACATACCCGCTACCTTATAAATAAACCCGATCTGGCCGCCATTTTATATTCAGTCTTATGCCAGTGTAGGGAAAGGTTGCTGTGTGAAGCAGGGACAGGCTGTTAGGGCCACCACACGCTAGCTAATAGGGCCACAAAAGTCCAAGCTATTGGAAAAAATAATTTCTACTGGTGTGATATACCAGTTGCCCCCCCCCCCCCCCAAAAAAAAAGTGATTGAGGCAGGGGTGTGATATACCAATAATATACTTTCTATATAGTGCATTTGAGTAGTGCAGCATTTGTTTGCGGTTTTGCTGCGTTACCGCAGCTACACAGAGTGACAAACGCTATTGGAACAAATAATTTCTACTGGTGTGATATACCAGTTAACCCCCCCAAAAACTTTTTGAGGCAGGTGTGTGATATACCTTTTTCCACAAATACTGCTCTTCTATAGGGACTTTTGTCACAGGGTCATTTAGAAAATGACAGGCAGAGGAAGAGGCAGGCCATTCCACACGGGTTGTAGGGGTCGGGCAGGTGCACCAGGCCGGAGCCTAAGTGGTAAGTTGCAGAAGGTGCGTGCGATTATGTCAAAGGATGCACCAGAGTTGGTTGAGTGGCTCACTCAGCCTTCTGCTTCTGCACCCTCCTCATCCTCTCTATCTGCACCCTCTTCACTCTCTGCTGTGTGCACCCCCAAAGACACCACCACCACCACCATATCCCCTCCGCTCGAGTTAGAGGAATTATTTTCCCATCCGTTCCAAGACCTTACCGATGGGCAGCCAGTCTTGGCATCGGATCAGCAAGAGGAGGTAGCAACGGTCGCCACCAAGCAGTCTGACGACAGTACCCAGATCAGCCAAAGGAGGGTGGTCCCCGCTGTTGCTGCCTACTCCGAGATCTCTAATGTCAGTGGTGGTGAAGGTGACGATGATGACGTGTCGATGGACGTCACGTGGGTGCCCACAAGAGAGGAAGAGGAAGGGAGTTCAGAGGGAGAGATGGAGCAGCAGATAGGGAGGAGAAGGAGGAGAAGCAGGCAGAACACATGGCTCCGCAGTGTGGGCTTTTTTTAACGTGTCCGCTGCTGACAATTGTGTTGCCATCTGCAGCCTGTGCTGTCAACACAGAAGTCGCGGTAAGCCCAACATTTACCTAGGAAAGACCACCTTAAGAAGGCACCTGGCCTCCCATCACTGAGCCCGGTGGGAGAAACACCGTCAGAACCCACAAAGACACACTCCCTGCGCTCTACATCCTGCCTCTTCTCCTTCTCCTTCCATTTGTCCTTCACTACATCTTCCACCGTGTCGTTGTTGCGTTCATCTGGCAAAAGGCAGGCTTCCGTGGCCCAAATGTTCGAGCATAAAAAGATGATGACACCGGGTAACCCTCTTGCCCAACGGCTGACTGCTGGCTTGTCGTAACTTCTAGTCCGCCAACTACTGCCATATAAACTGAAGGACTCTGAGGCCTTTAGAAAATTTGTGGCCATTAGTACACCACAATGAAAGGTCCTCGGAAGGAAATATTTTCCCAGAAGGGCATTCCGGAGCTATATGGCCACATTCAGTGGCAAGTGAATGTATCTCTGGCACACAGTGTCGGTGCCAACATACATCTGACCACAGACACGTAGTCTAGCAAACACGGGCAGGGAAGGTACATAACTTTTACTTCCCACTGGGCATGCAACCCGTGGACCCGTGTGAATTTGGTGTTACCGCCACGGATTGCATGCAGGCCTGCCTCTTCTTCTCCTCCTCCTACTCCATCCTCTGTCTCCTCCTCGGCTGACTCCTCCTTTTCCACTGCTACCGCCTCTTCCGCTGCATCACCCAAGCTTCACAGAACCAATTTGACGTGCCAGGTGAGATGTTGCCATGCTGTGCTGTGGCTGTTGTGCCTGGAAGCCAAGACCCACAGCGGTCCTGCACTGCTTTCAGCGCTGCGGTCACAGGCCGATCAGTGGCTAACCCCGCTCAATTTGACAGTTGGTAAAGTGGTGTGCGACAACGGTGCCAATCTGCTGAGCGCGCTGAAACAGGGCAAAATGACACACATGCCGTGCATGGCACATGTCTTGAACTTAGTCGTGCAGCGATTCGTTGCCAAATACCCCGGGTCCAGGACGTCTTGCGGCAGGCCAGGAAAATCTCTGGACATTTTAGAAGATCTTACACAGCCATGGCTCGCCTTGCTGACATTCAGCGGGCGACACCACCTGCCCTTCAGACATCTGATTTGTGACAACCCGACGGGCTGGAACTCCACGTTGTATATGCTTGATAGGCTGCTCCATCAGCAACGTGCCGTTAACGACTATCTGTACGAACTCTGCAGCAGGACAGGTTCTGGGGAGCTTGGTTTCTTTTCACCGCGCCAGTGGCTGCTCATGCGCGATGCATGCAGACTTCTGCCGCCATTTGATGAGATCACCAAACTGGTCAGTCGCAGTCAGGGCGCCATCAGTGACATTGTACCTTACACCTTCTTTCTGGAGCGTGCATTGTGTTGTGTCATTGATCAAGCCGTCGAGGAGCAGGAGCTGGAAGATGAGGAAGTCGCAATGCTGAATGAATTCCCAGGGGGGGCTACTCCATCTGAGACAAGTCAGCAGGAGTGTGAAGAGGAGTCAGAGGAGGATGGTGGCTAGGGGGAGGAGTAGGAGCAAGAAGAGCAGACTTTGAGGGGGACTTTAAACTTTTCGGGGATCCCTGGTGTTGTCCGTTCCTGGGGGGAGGAGACCGAGAAGAACATGGGCGATGTGCAGGAGCCAGGGCGCTCCATTGCTTCCAATTTAGTGCAAATGGGGGCCTTCATGCTCCAGTGTTTGAAGAGGGACCCCCGTAAAAAAGGCATAAAGGGGAAGGACCAGTACTGGGTGGCAACGTACTTAGACCCCCGGTACAAACACAAAATGGCGGACATGTTACCAGCATTACAGAGGGCTGGCAGAATGCAGCATTTCCAGGCCTTGCTGCGAGAGATGCTGCATTCTGCTCTTGCGGGCGCTGGCAGAGGAATTTTCACCCACAGCGAAACAGATGCGGGTACCAATCCTACCGCGCCTGCAAGAAGAGGGAGGTTTGAAGATGTGTTGGTCACTTCGGATATGAGATCATTCTTGCAGCCAACTCATCGACAGCCGCCCTCCGGATTCAGCTTCAGGGAATGCCTAGACCGACAGGTGTCCAACTACATCAGGTTAATGACCGATGTGGACGCTCTGAGAAGCATGGAACCCCTTGACTACTGGATGTGCTGACTTGACCTGTGGCCAGAGCTAGCACAATTTGCCATAGAACTCTTGGCTTGCCCCTCGTCGAGTGTCCTGTCCGAAAGGACGTTCAGCGCAGCAGGGGGGATCGTGACCGATAAGCTCACTCGCCTAGCTCACGACACTGTGGACTACCTCACATTTAAAAAAATGAATAAGGCATGGATCTCGGAGGAATTCAACACCTGTGATGACCACGTGTAATTGAACAAAGAATGGTCCTTGTCTTATGTATATACAGCGGCATAAAAGGCCTTTTCTGTGAAAAGGCGAATGCCTAATTTTTGGGGCCTGTACTGGCCTACAGTAAAATTTATATCCAGTGACCACCAAATTTTTGGGGCCTGTACTCCCATGGCCAAAAATTTTTTTAGGCTCCAGCAGGGCACATTTTTGAGAGTTTCCCTTTAAGATGCATAAAAATGGCGCCTGATTAAAATACATATTTTTTATGGGAATTTTTGCCATTGCTCCCCCTCTGGTATGTCACTGTCCATGTTGTGGGACTATTTGTGCACTTCTAGTAAGTATTTGGTGGCTGCAAATATGACCTGAAGGTTTTTCAGGTTCGCCTGCCATTAAAGAATGGGGCCCGCCGCAAACGCGCGGTTCACGAACATTTGATTGTAAAACGTCCTGGCCGATGTTCATCCATCACTACTGAGGGCCGATCGTGTCTCATATTTATAGGAATGCTGAGTGCTGTGGTGAGGCCTCAATAGTTTTATGTGTGTGTAAAGGTGTACCTGGATACAGTCAATTCCCATTGTTTGGCTCCCAAGCAATGAAGGGGATAGTAATGGTGGAGAAATAGTTGAGTCCACACTTTTATAAAGTTAAACAGCTTTACTTGAATTAACTTGTAGCCAGACAATATTCAGGCTCTCTTGGTTCCAGCAGGCTTTGGCATAAACTGGCAGGCAAACTTGAGTACTCTGCTTTCTCTCTCTGTTGTGCTAAACTCGGCTCTATTCTGGCAGTTGGAGTTTCGGTCTGTTCTCTATCTGTGGAGTGGGGTGCCTTTGGCTGTTGACCCCCTCGTGACACTCTGTAGGTAAATCTGCAAGGAGTCAGGGTGCTTTGAGTGGCAGGAGATCTTTGAGACTGGCAACATGTGGTTTGATTTTACATGTTTACCTTGTGGATCAATATGCATCTGTGTTGTTCCTGGTACTGGCCATGCCGTTAAAGGGGTTGTCCCACTTCATTAAATAGGTTTTATCTAATTTATTTACCCCCACAGAACATATCTTCCTATCTATGTTATAATCAAAAAGCTACCTTTCTTACAAAAAATCCTGTTATGCGATCCCTTTGTTGATTTCGGTATTCCATGGATACGGCCTCTTTTGTCCGGCCGCATCGCTGTGCCGCGCCTGCGCACAACAGCTGAACAAGTACTCGGGCCGCCTCTCCATTCCTACGAGTACGCGCACGTCCGCGCATGCGCAAATACAGGAGGCGGGTGCCGGAATCAAATAGCCGGCACCCGACCTCTATGACAGGGAGCGGGACCTTAGGGGTTAACTGCCGCTGATCGCAGCCCCCTATCATAGAGGTCGGGTGCCGGCTATTTCACTCCGGCACCCACCTCCTGCATTTGTATTAACATTGGTGGCGCAGTGCGCCCCCCCCCCCAGTATAATAAACATTGAGTGAGGCCCCCCCCCAGTATAATAAACATTGAGTGAGGCCACCCCCCCAGTATAATAAACATTGATTGCGGGCCCCCCCCAGTATAATATACATTGAGTGCGGGCCCCCCCCAGTATAATATACATTGAGTGCGGGCCCCCCCCAGTATAATATACATTGAGTGCGGGCCCCCCCCAGTATAATAAACATTGATTGCGGGCCACCCCCAGTATAATAAACATTGGTGGCGCAGTGGGAAGTGCCAATGAGGGTTAAAAAAATAAATAAAAAAATAAATAAAAAAATAACTCACCTCCACCAATTGATCGCGCAGCTGCCGGTCTCCTGTATTTTCTTTAGGACCTGTGAAAGGACCTGTGGTGACATCACTGTGGTCATCACATGGTACATCATATGATCCATCACCATGGTAATGGACCATGTGATTAGCTCAGTGACGTCACCACAGGTCCTGAAGCAAGAACAGGAGACCGGCAGCTGCGCTATCAATTGGTGGAGGTGAGTTAATTTTTTATTTATTTTTTTAACCCTCATTGGCTCTTCCCACTGCGCCACCAATGTTTATTATACTGGGGGGGGCCCGCAATCAATGTTTATTATACTGGGGGGGCCCGCACTCAATGTATATTATACTGGGGGGGGCCCGCAATCAATGTTTATTATACTGGGGGGGGCCCGCACTCAATGTTTATTATACTGGGGGGGCCCGCACTCAATGTTTATTATACTGGGGGGCCGCACTCAATGTATATTATCCTGGGGGGGGCCCGCACTCAATGTTTATTATACTGGGGGGGGCCCGGACTCAATGTTTATTATACTGGGGGGGGGGGCCTCACATACATTGTCGGCTCCATGTGGATGACTCATCCACATGAACGAGCACGCAAGGACTGAGCTCTCAGGGTGAGTCATGAGGAGGTGTGGCCGGCCTTCACTCAACTACAGGAGCCAAACCAGGAAGTTATCAGGACATCTACTGCTGGTAAGATTGAAAAAGCAAAGTGGGACAACCCCTTTAACCTCCAGGTGTTGCTATTGTGGTCATTTAACTTTCCCTATTTATAGTTGTTTCTTCCACAATGCTGTGCGGTTTATAGCTTCAGTTGGATCTGTGGATAGCTGGTGTCTGGATCTTGACTGAGTTCATGGTGCTGCCATAGTTTCTTGGAAGTTAAGTGTTACCTTTTTCTTTGTATTTTGACTTTTCTGTGTGTTGGATTTCTCTGTTCTTTTGTATTAGGCCTCAGGGATACTCGTTCATCCTTACTTTTGGAGAAACAGGATGTCTCTTTCCTGTCATTAGTACCTGGGTCCTTTAGGGTTTGATAGGACTTTAGGTATTCCTGTGTATGAACTCATCTACCTCTGGGGTCTGTTCATACTGGTAGTCAATCAGGGTTTTCATTAAGAGGTATCCATCTTACTTCCCTAGTTTTCAGGCCTTATTTCTTTTTCCCTTTCCCTCCTATGTTCAGTTTGGGGTTTCCCTCCCACACTAGAGCAGGATAGGTGCTCTATGAGCTTCTTCCCTCTGGAGAGACTCCTGCTGCACCATGGATCCTCTTCTAGCTGCTACAAGGTACGTCAGACTCTGACACTGCCCTGGCTTAGACTGACTAGACACTTCCTGCTGCCCCTCCCTTGGTAGGAAATTGGACTATCCCATTTCTGCCCAAAAGGGGAAGAATGGAATGGCAAGTTCTATTCTATCTAAAGATCTCTCTGCCATATATCCACTGCCACCTGCTGGTGAACCAGGCACATTACATGAACATACAGTCAGGTCCGAAAATATTGGGACATCAACACAATTCTAACATTTTTGGCTCTATACACCACCACAATGGATTTGAAATGAAACACACAAGATGTGCTTTACCTGCAGACTCTCAGCTGTAATCTGAGGGGATTTACATCCAAATCAGGTGAACGGTGCAGGAATTACAGCAGTTTGCATCTGTGCCTCCCACTTATTAAGGAACCAAAAGTAATGGGACAATTGTCTTCTCCGCTGTTCCATGGCCAGGTGTGTGTTATTCCCTCATTATCCCAATTACAATGAGCAGATAAAAGGTCCAGAGGTCATTTCCAGTCTGTTATTTGCATTTGGAATCTGTTGCTGTCAACTCTCAAGATGAGATCCAAAGAGCTGTCACTATCAGTGAAGCCATCATTAGGCTGAAAAACACAACAAACCCATCAGAGAGATAGCAGAAACATTAGGCCTGGCCAAAACAACTGTTTGGAACATTCTTAAAAAGAAGGAACGCACCGGTGAGCTCAGCAACACCAAAAGACCCGGAAGACTATGGAAAACAACTGTGGTGGATGACCGAATAATTCTTTCCCTGGTGAAGAAAACACCCTTCACAACAGTTGGCCAGATCAAGACCACTCTCCAGGAGGTAGGTGTATGTGTGTCAAAGTCAACAATCAAGAGAAGACTTCACCAGAGTGAATACAGAGGGTTCACCACAAGATGTAAACCATTGGTGAGCCTCAAAAACAGGAAGGCCAGATTAGAGTTTGCCAAATGACATCTAAAAAAGCCTTCACAGTTCTGGAACAACATCCTATGGATATGTGAATGGAAAACAAAATATGGCTCAAGAAAAATAGGGAAGAAAAAGAAAAAAGAAAAAAAAATTATGGTATCCTAAGGGTTAAGGCAGCTCATGCAGATACAGTTGATGAGTTAACTTGCTGAAATGGTTTTATTGTGATTCACACTGTAAAAGTCACTGAGGTCTTTCTTATGGCCTATTTTATTGCTTTTCTCATTTATGGATATTATTGGCCTGTTAATAGTGGCTAAAATTACCAATCTTATGCACAAAAAGTGATATCTACATACTTTTGGCCATGTAATATATGCATTAGCCCAATGAGGGTTTGTACATGCGGAGGGCCTAACATTGGCTTCCTGGGCTGTGATAGGAGGAGGACTGTTCGAATGCACTCACATATAATGTCTACGAATGATCAAACAGGATGTTGTTTTCTGCACAGGTAAATATTTATTGGATTAAATTTACAATGCATTAAAAAAAAAACACAACTTTTTTTAACCCCTTCCTGCAACCAGTCATAACTGTACATCCCAGGTGCCAGCTGTGTTATACGGCCAGCACCCACCAACAGATTCAGGTTGTTTAACCCTTTAGATCAATAGTGACCACTGTGGCATCTAAAGTATTGCTGTGACTGGTACAAGTATTTTATTTATCCCACATTGTGAATGTCTAAAAAAAAAATTATATACATATATATATTTACACTCACCTAAAGAATTATTAGTAACACCATACTAATACGGTGTTGGACCCCCTTTTGCCTTCAGAACTGCCTTAATTCTACGTGGCATTGATTCAACAAGGTGCTGATAGCATTCTTTAGAAATGTTGGCCCATATTGATAGGATAGCATCTTGCAGTTGATGGAGATTTGAGGGATGCACATCCAGGGCACGAAGCTCCCATTCCACCACATCCCAAAGATGCTCTATTGGGTTGAGATCTGGTGACTGTGGGGGCCATTTTAGTACAGTGAACTCATTGTCATTTTCAAGAAACCAATTTGAAATGATTCGAGCTTTGTGACATGGTGCATTATCCTGCTGGAAGTAGCCATCAGAGGATGGGTACATGGTGGTCATGAAGGGATGGACATGGTCAGAAACAATGCTCAGGTAGCCCGTGGCATTTAAACGATGGCCAATTGGCACTAAGGGGCCTAAAGTGTGCCCAGAAAACATCCCCCACACCATTACACCACCACCACCAGCCTGCACAGTGGTAACAAGGCATGATGGATACATGTTCTCATTCTGTTTACGCCAAATTCGGACTCTACCATTTGAATGTCTCAACAGAAATCGAGACTCATCAGACCAGGCAACATTTTTCCAGTCTTCAACAGTCCAATTTTGGTGAGCTTGTGCAAATTGTAGCCTCTTTTTCCTATTTGTAGTGGAGATGAGTGGTACCCGGTGGGGTCTTCTGCTGTTGTAGCCCACCTTTCTTTCTCATTCTGACATTCCGTTTGGAGTTCAGGAGATTGTCTTGACCAGGAACACAACCCTACATGCATTGAAGCAACTGCCATGTGATTGGTTGACTAGATAATCACATTAATGAGAAATAGAACAGGTGTTCCTAATAATTCTTTAGGTGAGTGTATATATATATAGTTTTTTTTTATCACTTGGTCAATTGGAATAAAAATGGTCAAAAAGTTGCATGTTCCCCCAGATGATACCAATAAAAACTATAGCTCACCCTAGAAAAAAAAACTTCAGACAGCTTAAAAGCTCATGGGTGTTTTAAAGTAGTAAAACATAAAAAAACAATAAATTTGCTATCAAAGTAATAATACTAAACCACAGATTAAGGCCCCCTGCACACGAACGTGTGTGATCCGTGCCCGTGCTGCGGCCGTAGGTCAGCCGCATCGGATCGCGGACCCATTCACTTGAATGGGTCCGCGATCTGCCCGTTCTGCAAAAAGATAGGACATGTTCTATCTTTTTGCGGAACGGAAGTACGGGACGCAACCCCACGGAAGCACTCCGTAGTGCTTCCGAGGGGTCCCATTCCGTTCGGCTGTTCCGCAATTCCGGACTTGCGGACCCATTGAAGTGAATGGGTCCGCATCCGTGAAGCGGAATGCACAGGGAACTGTGGCCGTGTATTGCGGCCCGCAATTCGCGGGCCGCAATACGGCCACGGATCACACACGTTCGTGTGCAGGGGGCCTAAGGCCTCTTGCACACGACCGTATGTATTTTGCGGTCCGCAAAAAACGGATCTGCAGAAAACACAGATTAATTCCGTATGCCTTCCGTATTTTGCGGAACAGAGCTTCTGGCCCCTAATAGAACAGAACTATCCTTGTCCGTAATGAGGCAATAATAGAACAAGTTATATCTTTTAGCGGAACGGAAATACAGACATACGGACATTTTTTTTTTTTGCGGAACCATTGAAATTAATGGTTCCACATACGAACCGCAAATGGAAACCGCAAAAACTTAATGGAAACGGAAATAAAATAAGTTTGTGGGTTTTTTTACAGCCAAATTATGGTAAAACAATATTTTATGGTTTTAATTAGAGATGAGCGAATCGAAGTTGACGAAGTGGAATTCGATCCAAATTTCAGGAAAAATTCAATTCGCACCGAAGCCAAATTTCCTCACGCTTTGTGGTAACAAATCAAATTTTTTCCTAAAATGGCTGCTGCACGTGTTAGGACCTGAGCAAAGAACTCTGGGAACGAGGGATCACCCATAATTAGAGTTGAGCGAACACCTGGATGTTCGGGTTCGAGAAGTTCGGCCGAACATCCCGGAAATGTTCGGGTTCGGGATCCGAACCCGATCCGAACTTCGTCCCGAACCCGAACCCCATTGAAGTCAATGGGGACCCGAACTTTTCGGCACTAAAAAGGCTGTAAAACAGCCCAGGAAAGAGCTAGAGGGCTGCAAAAGGCAGCAACATGTAGGTAAATCCCCTGCAAACAAATGTGGATAGGGAAATGAATTAAAATAAAAATTAAATAAATAAAAATTAACCAAAATCAATTGGAGAGAGGTCCCATAGCAGAGAATCTGGCTTCACGTCACCCACCACTGTAAGAGTCCATTTTCATAAATTTAGGCCCAGCACCCAGGCAGAGGAGAGAGGTCCCGTAACAGAGAATCTGGCTTCATGTCAGCAGAGAATTAGTCTGCATGTCATAGCAGAGAATGAGGCTTCACGTCACCCACCACTGCAACAGTCCATTGTCATAAATTTAGGCCCAGCACCCAGGCAGAGGAGGGAGGTCCCGTAACAGAGAATCTGGCTTCATGTCAGCAGAGAATCAGTCTGCATGTCATAGCAGAGAATGAGGCTTCACGTCAGCCACCACTGCAACAGTCCATTGGCATAAATTTAGGCCCAGCACCCAGGCAGAGGAGAGAGGTCCCGTAACAGAGAATCTGGCTTCATGTCAGCAGAGAATCAGTCTGCATGTCATAGCAGAGAATCAGGCTTCACGTCACCCAACATTGGAACAGTCCATTGGCATATATTTAGGCCCCGGCACCCAGACACAGGAGAGGTTCATTCAACTTTGGGTAGCCTCGCAATATAATGGTAAAATGAAAATAAAAATAGGATTGAATGAGGAAGTGCCCTGGAGTCCAATAATATATGGTTATGGGGAGGTAGTTAATGTCTAATCTGGACAAGGGACGGACAGGTCCTGTGGGATCCATGCCTGGTTCATTTTATGAACGTCAGCTTGTCCACATTGGCTGTAGACAGGCGGCTGCGTTTGTCTGTAATGACGCCCCCTGCCGTGCTGAATACACGTTCAGACAAAACGCTGGCCGTCGGGCAGGCCAGCACCTCCAAGGCATAAAAGGCTAGCTCTGGCCACGTGGACAATTTAGAGACCCAGAAGTTGAATGGGGCCGAACCATCAGTCAGTACGTGGAGGGGTGTGCACATGTACTGTTCCACCATGTTAGTGAAATGTTGCCTCCTGCTAACACGTTGCGTATCAGGTGGTGGTGCAGTTAGCTGTGGCGTGTTGACAAAACTTTTCCACATCTCTGCCATGCTAACCCTGCCCTCAGAGGAGCTGGCCGTGACACAGCTGCCTTGGCGACCTCTTGCTCCTCCTCTGCCTTGGCCTTGGGCTTCCACTTGTTCCCCTGTGACATTTGGGAATGCTCTCAGTAGCGCGTCTACCAACGTGCGCTTGTACTCGCGCATCTTCCTATCACGCTCCAGTGCAGGAAGTAAGGTGGGCACATTGTCTTTGTAGCGTGGATCCAGCAGGGTGGCAACCCAGTAGTCCGCACAGGTTAAAATGTGGGCAACTCTGCTGTCGTTGCGCAGGCACTGCAGCATGTAGTCGCTCATGTGTGCCAGGCTGCCCAGGGGTAAGGACAAGCTGTCCTCTGTGGGAGGCGTATCGTCATCGTCCTGCCTTTCCCCCCAGCCACGCACCAGTGATGGACCCGAGCTGCGTTGGGTGCCATCCCGCTGTGACCATGCTTCATCCTCATCCTCCTCCACCTCCTCCTCATCCTCGTCCTCCTCGTCCTCCAGTAGTGGGCCCTGTCTGGCCACATTTGTACCTGGCCTCTGCTGTTGCCAAAAACCTCCCTCTGAGTCACTTCGAAGAGACTGGCCTGAAAGTGCTAAAAATGACCCCTCTTCCTCCTCCTCCTCCTCCTCCTGGGCCACCTCCTCTTGCATCATCGCCCTAAGTGTTTTCTCAAGGAGACATAGAAGTGGTATTGTAACGCTGATAACGGCGTCATCGCCACTGGCCATGTTGGTGGAGTACTCGAAACAGCGCAACAGGGCACACAGGTCTCGCATGGAGGCCCAGTCATTGGTGGTGAAGTGGTGCTGTTCTGTAGTGCGACTGACCCGTGCGTGCTGCAGCTGAAACTCCACTATGGCCTGCTGCTGCTCGCACAGTCTGTCCAGCATGTGCAAGGTGGAGTTCCACCTGGTGGGCACGTCGCATATGAGGCGGTGAGCGGGAAGGCCGAAGTTACGCTGTAGCGCAGACAGGCGAGCAGCAGCAGGATGTGAACGCCGGAAGCGCGAACAGACGGCCCGCACTTTATGCAGCAGCTCTGACATGTCGGGGTAGTTGTGAATGAACTTCTGCACCACCAAATTCAGCACATGCGCCAAGCAAGGGATGTGCGTCAAATTGGCTAGTCCCAGAGCTGCAACGAGATTTCGCCCATTATCGCACACCACCAGGCCGGGCTTGAGGCTCACCGGCAGCAACCACTCGTCGGTCTGTTGTTCTATACCCCGCCACAACTCCTGTGCGGTGTGGGGCCTGTCCCCCAAACATATGAGTTTCAGAATGGCCTGCTGACGTTTACCCCGGGCTGTGCTGAAGTTGGTGGTGAAGGTGTGTGGCTGACTGGATGAGCAGGTGGAAGAAGAGGAGGAGGAAGCCGAAAAGGAGGAGGTGGCAACAGGAGGCAAAGAATGTTGCCCTGCGATCCTTGGCGGCGGAAGGAAGTGCGCCAAACAGCTCTCCGCCTGGGGCCCAGCTGCCACTACATTTACCCAGTGTGCAGTTAGGGAGATATAGCGTCCCTGGCCGTGCTTACTGGTCCACGTATCTGTGGTTAGGTGGACCTTGCCACAGATGGCGTTGCGCAGTGCACACTTGATTTTATCGGATACTTGGTTGTGCAGGGAAGGCACGGCTCTCTTGGAGAAGTAGTGGCGGCTGGGAACAACATACTGTGGGACAGCAAGCGACATGAGCTGTTTGAAGCTGTCTGTGTCCACCAGCCTAAATGACAGCATTTCATAGGCCAGTAGTTTAGAAATGCTGGCATTCAGGGCCAGGGATCGAGGGTGGCTAGGTGGGAATTTACGCTTTCTCTCAAATGTTTGTGAGATGGAGAGCTGAACGCTGCCGTGTGACATGGTTGAGACGCTTGGTGACGGAGGTGGTGGTGGTGGTGTTGGTGGTACATCCCCTGTTTGCTGGGCGGCAGGTGCCAACGTTCCTCCATAGGCGGAGGAAGAGGCCGAGGCGGCAGCAGCAGAAGAGGCCGAGGCGGCAGCAGCAGAAGAGGTAGCAGGGGGAGCCTGAGTGACTTCCTTGGTTTTAAGGTGTTTACTCCACTGCAGTTCATGCTTTGCATGCAGGTGCCTGGTCATGCAGGTTGTGCTCAGGTTCAGAACGTTAATGCCTCGCTTAAGGCTCTGATGGCACAGCGTGCAAACCACTCGGGTCTTGTCGTCAGCACATTGTTTGAAGAAGTGCCATGCCAGGGAACTCCTTGAAGCTGCCTTTGGGGTGCTCGGTCCCAGATGGCGGCGGGCAGTAGCAGGCGAAGTCTCTTGGCGGCGGGTGTTCTGCTTTTGCCCACTGCTCCCTCTTTTGCTACGCTGTTGGCTCGGTCTCACCACTGCCTCTTCCTCCGAACTGTGAAAGTCAGTGGCACGACCTTCATTCCATGTGGGGTCTAGGACCTCATCATCCCCTGCATCGTCTTCCACCCAGTCTTGATCCCTGACCTCCTGTTCAGTCTGCACACTGCAGAAAGACGCAGCAGTTGGCACCTGTGTTTCGTCATCATCAGAGACATGCTGAGGTGGTATTCCCATGTCCTCATCATCAGGAAACATAAGTGGTTGTGCGTCAGTGCATTCTATATCTTTCACCGCTGGGGAAGGGCTAGGTGGATGCCCTTGGGAAACCCTGCCAGCGGAGTCTTCAAACAGCATAAGAGACTGCTGCATAACTTGAGGCTGAGACAGTTTCACTGGTATGCATGGGGGTGATGTGACAGACTGATGGGGTTGGTTTTCAGGCGCCATCTGTGCGCTTTCTGCAGAAGACTGGGTGGGAGATAATGTGAACGTGCTGGATCCACTGTCGGCCACCCAATTGACTAATGCCTGTACCTGCTCAGGCCTTACCATCCTTAGAACGGCATTGGGCCCCACCATATATCGCTGTAAATTCTGGCGGCTACTGGGACCTGAGGTAGTTGGTACACTAGGACGTGTGGATGTGGCAGAACGGCCACGTCCTCTCCCAGCACCAGAGGGTCCACTAACACCACCACGACCATGTCCACGTCCGCGTCCCTTACTAGATGTTTTTCTCATTGTTATGGTTCACCACAACAACAAATATATTAATTGGCCCAATGTATTGTATTCAAATTCAGCGGGATATAAATTTGAGGCCTAGTATTTAGGCGCTGGGTGACCGGTATGGATTTACTAACAGAATTAGACTTGGAAATGCACAGTAGCGTGTGTGTGAAGTTATTCTGAATGACCCTATGTGCACCTTGAATATTATATACCCTTTTAGGGATAGATTTCAAATAGCTCTGATATAGCAGAAACCACTAAATTATGAAATTGCTAAATTGGGAATTGTATTTCAACCCAGAACAAAAAATGTGCTTTGACGGACACTAAATAACTTTCCCAGCCACAACAGGACAGCGGTAACGAGAGATTTAGCGGGATATAAATTTGAGGCCTAGTATTTAGGCGCTGGGTGACCGGTATGGATTTAGTGACAGAATTAGACTTGGAAATGCACAGTAGCGTGTGTGTGAAGTTATTCTGAATGACCCTATGTGCACCTTGAATATTATATACCCTTTTAGGGATAGATTTCAAATAGCTCTGATATAGCAGGAACCACTAAATTATGAAATTGCTAAATTGGGAATTGTACTTCAACCCAGAACAAAAAATGTGCTTTGACGGACACTAAATAACTTTCCCAGCCACAACAGTACAGCGGTAACGAGAGATTTAGCGGGATATAAATTTGAGGCCTAGTATTTAGGCGCTGGGTGACCGGTATGGATTTAGCGACAGAATTAGACTTGGAAATGCACAGTAGCGTGTGTGTGAAGTTATTCTGAATGACCCTATGTGCACCTTGAATATTATATACCCTTTTAGGGATAGATTTCAAATAGCTCTGATATAGCAGGAACCACTAAATTATGAAATTGCTAAATTGGGAATTGTACTTCAACCCAGAATAAAAAATGTGCTTTGACGGACACTAAATAACTTTCCCAGCCACAACAGGACAGCGGTAACGAGAGATTTAGCGGGATATAAATTTGAGGCCTAGTATTTAGGCGCTGGGTGACCGGTATGGATTTAGCGACAGAATTAGACTTGGAAATGCACAGTAGCGTGTGTGTGAAGTTATTCTGAATGACCCTATGTGCACCTTGAATATTATATACCCTTTTAGGGATAGATTTCAAATAGCTCTGATATAGCAGGAACCACTAAATTATGAAATTGCTAAATTGGGAATTGTACTTCAACCCAGAACAAAAAATGTGCTTTGACAGACACTAAATAACTTTCCCAGCCACAACAGGACAGCGGTAACGAGAGATTTAGCGGGATATAAATTTGAGGCCTAGTATTTAGGCGCTGGGTGACCGGTATGGATTTAGCGACAGAATTAGACTTGGAAATGCACAGTAGCGTGTGTGTGAAGTTATTCTGAATGACCCTATGTGCACCTTGAATATTATATACCCTTTTAGGGATAGATTTCAAATAGCTCTGATATAGCAGAAACCACTAAATTATGAAATTGCTAAATTGGGAATTGTATTTCAACCCAGAACAAAAAATGTGCTTTGACGGACACTAAATAACTTTCCCAGCCACAACAGGACAGCGGTAACGAGAGATTTAGCGGGATATAAATTTGAGGCCTAGTATTTAGGCGCTGGGTGACCGGTATGGATTTAGTGACAGAATTAGACTTGGAAATGCACAGTAGCGTGTGTGTGAAGTTATTCTGAATGACCCTATGTGCACCTTGAATATTATATACCCTTTTAGGGATAGATTTCAAATAGCTCTGATATAGCAGAAACCACTAAATTATGAAATTGCTAAATTGGGAATTGTATTTCAACCCAGAACAAAAAATGTGCTTTGACGGACACTAAATAACTTTCCCAGCCACAACAGTACAGCGATAACGAGAGATTTAGCGGGATATAAATTTGAGGCCTAGTATTTAGGCGCTGGGTGACCGGTATGGATTTAGCGACAGAATTAGACTTGGAAATGCACAGTAGCGTGTGTGTGAAGTTATTCTGAATGACCCTATGTGCACCTTGAATATTATATACCCTTTTAGGGATAGATTTCAAATAGCTCTGATATAGCAGGAACCACTAAATTATGAAATTGCTAAATTGGGAATTGTACTTCAACCCAGAATAAAAAATGTGCTTTGACGGACACTAAATAACTTTCCCAGCCACAACAGGACAGCGGTAACGAGAGATTTAGCGGGATATAAATTTGAGGCCTAGTATTTAGGCGCTGGGTGACCGGTATGGATTTAGCGACAGAATTAGACTTGGAAATGCACAGTAGCGTGTGTGTGAAGTTATTCTGAATGACCCTATGTGCACCTTGAATATTATATACCCTTTTAGGGATAGATTTCAAATAGCTCTGATATAGCAGGAACCACTAAATTATGAAATTGCTAAATTGGGAATTGTACTTCAACCCAGAACAAAAAATGTGCTTTGACGGACACTAAATAACTTTCCCAGCCACAACAGTACAGCGGTAACGAGAGATTTAGCGGGATATAAATTTGAGGCCTAGTATTTAGGCGCTGGGTGACCGGTATGGATTTAGCGACAGAATTAGACTTGGAAATGCACAGTAGCGTGTGTGTGAAGTTATTCTGAATGACCCTATGTGCACCTTGAATATTATATACCCTTTTAGGGATAGATTTCAAATAGCTCTGATATAGCAGGAACCACTAAATTATGAAATTGCTAAATTGGGAATTGTACTTCAACCCAGAATAAAAAATGTGCTTTGACGGACACTAAATAACTTTCCCAGCCACAACAGGACAGCGGTAACGAGAGATTTAGCGGGATATAAATTTGAGGCCTAGTATTTAGGCGCTGGGTGACCGGTATGGATTTAGCGACAGAATTAGACTTGGAAATGCACAGTAGCGTGTGTGTGAAGTTATTCTGAATGACCCTATGTGCACCTTGAATATTATATACCCTTTTAGGGATAGATTTCAAATAGCTCTGATATAGCAGGAACCACTAAATTATGAAATTGCTAAATTGGGAATTGTACTTCAACCCAGAACAAAAAATGTGCTTTGACAGGACACTAAATAACTTTCCCAGCCACAACAGGACAGCGGTAACGAGAGATTTAGCGGGATATAAATTTGAGGCCTAGTATTTAGGCGCTGGGTGACCGGTATGGATTTATCGACAGAATTAGACTTGGAAATGCACAGTAGCGGGTGTGTGAAGTTATTCTGAATGACCCTATGTGCACCTTGAATATTATATACCCTTTTAGGGATAGATTTCAAATAGCTCTGATATAGCAGAAACCACTAAATTATGAAATTGCTAAATTGGGAATTGTATTTCAACCCAGAACAAAAAATGTGCTTTGACGGACACTAAATAACTTTCCCAGCCACAACAGGACAGCGGTAACGAGAGATTTAGCGGGATATAAATTTGAGGCCTAGTATTTAGGCGCTGGGTGACCGGTATGGATTTAGTGACAGAATTAGACTGGGATATGGCCAAAAAATAACCACACTATTGCTGGTTAAATGCACTTGGTGACGGGCGCAGCTTGCCCCTGATGTAGTATATGGCCAAAAAATGAACAGACTATTGCTGGTTAAATGCACTTGGTGTGATAGCTTGACCAACCACACTACTGAGGGTTAAATGCACTTGGTGACGGGCGCAGCTTGCCCCTGATGTAGTATATGGCCAAAAAATGAACAGACTATTGCTGGTTAAATGCACTTGGTGACGGGCGCAGCTTGCCCCTGATTTAGTATATGGCCAAAAAATGAACAGACTATTGCTGGTTAAATGCACTTGGTGTGATAGCTTGACCAACCACACTACTGAGGGTTAAATGCACTTGGTGACGGGCGCAGCTTGCCCCTGATGTAGTATATGGCCAAAAAATGAACAGACTATTGCTGGTTAAATGCACTTGGTGACGGGCGCAGCTTGCCCCTGATTTAGTATATGGCCAAAAAATGAACAGACTATTGCTGGTTAAATGCACTTGGTGTGATAGCTTGACCAACCACACTACTGAGGGTTAAATGCACTTGGTGACGGGCGCAGCTTGCCCCTGATGTAGTATATGGCCAAAAAATAAACAGACTATTGCTGGTTAAATGCACTTGGTGTGACAGCTTCACCCTGATGTAGGCTTTAGCCAAAAAACAACCACACCATTGAGGGTTAAATGCACTTGGTGACGGGCGCAGCTTGCCCCTGATTTAGTATATGGCCAAAAAATGAACAGACTATTGCTGGTTAAATGCACTTGGTGTGACAGCTTCACCCTGATGTAGGCTTTAGCCAAAAAACAACCACACCATTGAGGGTTAAATGCACTTGGTCGCAGCTTGGATGCACTTGGTCGCAGCACCGCACAAGACACAAAATGGCCGCCGATCACCCCAGAAAAAAGTGACTGACAAACGGTCTGGGCAGCCTAAAAACAGTGAGTGAGCATTTGAATTTCAGCAGCTCAATGATGCACAGCTGCAGATCGATCGATTAATCAAGTGAAGTCCTTTGGAGGAGTTAATCTGCCTAATCTCGCCCTACTGTCGCATCCACAACCTCTCCCTACGCTAATCAGAGCAGAGTGACGGGCGGCGCTATGTGACTCCAGCTTAAATAGAGGCTGGGTCACATGGTGCTCTGGCCAATCACAGCCATGCCAATAGTAGGCATGGCTGTGACGGCCTCTTGGGGCAAGTAGTATGACGCTTGTTGATTGGCTGCTTTGCAGCCTTTCAAAAAGCGCCAAGAAAGCGTCACAAAAGCGCCAAGAAAGCGACGAACACCGAACCCGAACCCGGACTTTTACGAAAATGTCCGGGTTCGGGTCCGTGTCACGGACACCCCAAAATTCGGTACGAACCCGAACTATACAGTTCGAGTTCGCTCATCCCTACCCATAATGCCATGCATGCACCTAATCAGCAGCCAGCCAGCCCTGTGATGTCACAGCCCTATAAATAGCCTCAGCCATCTTGGATTGATGAAATATTTGTATGCCCCATTAGCCATTCTGCAGTGAATTGTAATTGTTATATTTCTTTTTTTGGGGTGTAGTAATAGGAAAAAGAATATGTCCTAATTACCTGGTGTATTAATATGAAAGATACGTATGTCCCATTAGCCATTCTGCGGTCAATTGTAATTGTTATATATTTTTTGGGGGGAGTAGAAATAGGAAAAAGAATACAGTGGGGGAAATAATTATTTGACCCCTCACTGATTTTGTAAGTTTGTCCAATGACAAAGAAATGAAAAGTCTCAGAACAGTATCATTTCAATGGTAGGTTTATTGTAACAGTGGCAGATAGCACATCAAAAGGAAAATCGAAAAAATAACTTTAAATAAAAGATAGCAACTGATTTGCATTTCATTGAGTGAAATAAGTATTTGAACCCCTACCAACCATTAAGAGTTCTGGCTCCCACAGAGTGGTTAGACACTTCTACTCAATTAGTCACCCTCATTAAGGACACCTGTCTTAACTAGTCACCTGTATAAAAGACACCTGTCCACAGAATCAATCAATCAAGCAGACTCCAAACTCTCCAACATGGGAAAGACCAAAGAGCTGTCCAAGGATGTCAGAGACAAAATTGTAGACCTGCACAAGGCTGGAATGGGCTACAAAACCATTAGCAAGAAGCTGGGAGAGAAGGTGACAACTGTTGGTGCGATTGTTCGAAAATGGAAGGAGCACAAAATGACCATCAATCGACCTCGCTCTGGGGCTCCACGCAAGATCTCACCTCGTGGGGTGTCAATGGTTCTGAGAAAGGTGAAAAAGCATCCTAGAACTACACGGGAGGAGTTAGTTAATGACCTCAAATTAGCAGGGACCACAGTCACCAAGAAAACCATTGGAAACACATTACACCGCAATGGATTAAAATCCTGCAGGGCTCGCAAGGTCCCCCTGCTCAGGAAGGCACATGTGCAGGCCCGTCTGAAGTTTGCCAATGAACACCTGAATGATTCAGAGAGTGACTGGGAGAAGGTGCTGTGGTCTGATGAGACCAAAATAGAGCTCTTTGGCATTAACTCAACTCGCTGTGTTTGGAGGAAGAAAAATGCTGCCTATGACCCCCAAAACACCCTCCCCACCGTCAAGCATGGGGGTGGAAACATTTTGCTTTGGGGGTGTTTTTCTGCTAAGGGCACAGGACAACTTATTCGCATAAACGGGAAAATGGACGGAGCCATGTATCGTGAAATCCTGAGCGACAACCTCCTTCCCTCTGCCAGGAAACTGAAAATGGGTCGTGGATGGGTGTTCCAGCACGACAATGACCCAAAACATACAGCAAAGGCAACAAAGGAGTGGCTCAAGAAGAAGCACATTAAGGTCATGGAGTGGCCTAGTCAGTCTCCGGACCTTAATCCAATCGAAAACCTATGGAGGGAGCTCAAGCTCAGAGTTGCACAGAGACAGCCTCGAAACCTTAGGGATTTAGAGATGATCTGCAAAGAGGAGTGGACCAACATTCCTCCTAAAATGTGCGCAAACTTGGTCATCAATTACAAGAAACGTTTGACCTCTGTGCTTGCAAACAAGGGTTTTTCCACCAAGTATTAAGTCTTTTTTTGTTAGAGGGTTCAAATACTTATTTCACTCAATGAAATGCAAATCAGTTGCTATCTTTTGTTTAAAGTTATTTTTTCGATTTTCCTTTTGATGTGCTATCTGCCACTGTTACAATAAACCTACCATTGAAATGATACTGTTCTGAGACTTTTCATTTCTTTGTCATTGGACAAACTTACAAAATCAGTGAGGGGTCAAATAATTATTTCCCCCACTGTATGTCTTCTGCCGTTCTGCAGTAAATTATGTTTTTTTTGGGGGGGGTGGAGTTTATTAATCAGAAAAAAATATACTGTATATGTCTTTATTGCTGTTCAGTGGTGAAGTAACATTGTACTACAGCCTTTTTTGGTGGGTATTATTTTAATTTTAAGGGAACGGGCAGTGGCCAAAATGTTTCTGTTGCCAGCAGCAGAAGAAGGGGGGGGGGGGTGGGGGGGGGGGGTGGCAGCAGGAGTTGCAGTGAGAGGCCTGAGCTCCCGGCTTCATCTAGTGGTCGTGTCTTGACCAGCAACCCGGCAGTGCTTGAATGGTTGACTCAGTCTTTGACTTCGTCGCAAGTGACATCAGACACCCCCAGTCAAGAGTCGGTGGGTTCCTCTGACACAACGCTTAGTTGGCATGGCCTGGGAGCAGGCCCTGTGCCCCTGAACCTTTCTCTGTCATTTTCAGTTCCCTCAGTACAAGAAGTATTATATTGTGAAGCAATCAAAGATTTAAGCAGCTCTCACCTGCCAAGGATTCCACTGTTATAGCACGGAACAACTCCTTCACCCAAACCAGGAGCAATGACGAAAATATGGAAAAAGAGGTTTTGTCCAGCTTGTGGTTGTGGTAATCCAAAAAGGCTTTTTATTCAATATTCAATAAAATCCAGGTACAAAAATGCAGAGTCTACATGTTTCGGGCACAATTCAATCTCAGCCCTTACTCATGACTGTTTCAGTTACACTGTTGAGTTTACCTTTATAGAGAGGAGGGGGAGCTCCCTCACCTGAGGCAATCAGGCTGAAGATCAGCCACTCCCCTCCACAAAGGTGTACATAGATAAAAACTTACCAAAAAAATAGTCCATATAAAAGACAACAGTGTAACTGAAACAGTCATGAGTAAGGGCTGAGATTGAATTGTGCTCGAAACATGTAGACTCTTCAGCCTGATTGCCTCAGGTGAGGGAGCTCCCCCTCCTCTGTATAAAGGTAAACTCAACAGTGTAACTGAAACAGTCATGAGTAAGGGCTGAGATTGAATTGTGCCCGAAACATGTAGACTCTGCATTTTTGTACCTGGATTTTATTGAATATTGAAAAAAAGCCTTTTTGGATTACCACAACCACAAGCTGGACAAAACCTCTTTTTCCATATTTTCGAGAAGTATTATATGCTCCACTTTTCAGCGAGGACGAGCTACTAGAGGACAGTCAGCAGCTACTGCCCAGCCAAGATCTGGAGGAGACATCTGCAGCTTCCTCCGTTAGGTGGGCAAGTAGTGATGATGAGAGTCGCATGGGAGCAGGTGTTGAGAGCAGTCAGGCTCCTGGCCCTGGGACCGTTGAGGGGGACATCAGTGACATGCAGACAGTAGCAGATGATGATGATGTAGCCGATTGCACTTGGGAGACGGGTGAAAAAGGGCCTTCATCATCATCAGGAGAAGAGGGTGGCAGCTTGGGCGTGAGGCAGCGGCTGAGCCACCAGGGTGGCATCGTGGCTGTGAGTCAGCAGGGTGGCAGCTGTAGGAGGTTGGGAGCCAAATGTGCCCAGGGTAGACCACCCGAAAATTGCATATTTACCGGTGTGACAATTATTTGTTAGGCCGCCAGAGGAGCCGAATTTGTGCGCATAAGGTGAAGCGTGGCCATGGCGCCAATGTTGGTACCACCGCCTTGCGTCAACACATGTAGCGTCACCATTAAGTGGCCTGGGAGAACCATGGCTCCCACGTGGTGGTCCAGCCTGCCGCAGCAACCGATGCGTCGCCCAGTGGCAAGCACCCGGTTTCAGGCAGTCAAGGCTCCACCACCTCAGCTGAAGGGAGCTGTCTGTCTTTCCCATCATCTGCTGGTCTTGATGCTCCTGCTCCTCCTCCTTCTCCTCATCAGTCATTCCAACAGCAATTGATCACTAAAGTGATTGCCAAGAGACAACAGTATGTGTGCACTCATCCAACGGCGCAGAAGCTGAATATGCTCCTGGCCAAGTTGCTGGTGCTGCAGTCCCTCCCTTTCCAAGTGGTGGACTCTGCACCTTTCAGAGAACTGATGGCTTGTGCAGAGCCGAGGTACAGAGTCCCAAGCCATCATTATTTTGCGAAAAAAGGCAGTACCAGCCCTGCACACGTATGTAGAACAGAAGGTGGGCCAGTCCTTGAGCCTGTCTGTGTCTGCCAAAGTGCATGGCAGTGTCAACGTGTGGAGCTGTAACAACCGTCAAGTACAATATATGTCCTTTACGGCCCACTGGTTAAATGTGGTTCCTGCACAGCCACACCCTCAACTTGGCCAGGTGACGCCGCTTACGCCTCCACGTTATCACGCCGTTTGTCCTGCGACAATGTCCGCCTCTGCTTCCTCATCCTTCAACCTGTCTTCAGCCTCCGCTGCAGGGACAATTCACAGTGCTCCACCAGCATTATATGAACAGAGAAAGGCCATAAACAATTTCTTGATGATACAGGCAGACAGAGGTACTCCCCTGTGTAACTTCGATGTTAGCCAGTGACAGCTCATGCGTGACATCTGTTGTTTGCTCGGGCCCTTCGAGGAGGCTACTTTATTTGTAAGTTGCCAGGACTACGGGATGAACAACGTCATTCCACTGATTCATGTCCTGCAGCACATGCTGCTAAATCTGGCTGACCAAGGGACAGGAGACATGGTGACTACATCTCATGGCCACATAAGCCCTGTGGGGGCTGAACTAGAGGAGGAGGGCATGCGAGCACAAGCAATGCATAGAGAAATGGCCATTTTTTTCTACACAGATGACAGGAGAGGAGGAGCAGGAGCAACCGGAGGAGCTAAAGGGCAATGAGAAAGACGAGGCAGATGACCCAGACACACCGTGGCAGTATGCAGTTGAACTGGAGGCAGGGAGTCCCTCCAAATCACTTGCGCAAATGGCCCGATGCATGCTCAGTTGCTTGCATAGTGACAGCTGAATTGTCACCATTCGGCAGAGGGATGATTACTGGCTCTCCACCATGTTAGACCCTCGCTACCAGTTCAAAATGGGGGCCTTTTTTAAACCCGCTGAGAGGGAGGACAAACTGAACTACTATCAGGACATCCTATGTAGTCAGTTGGCTGCTGCCTATGTGCGCCATCACCCATCCTCACGTAGGCCAGGGGGGCCCTCTGCACTCAGGTTACACTGCCATGGCTGCTAACATGGGGGGGGGGGGCAGGAGCAGTACCAGCTCCATCAGCAGCAATTTAAGTCGGGAGTCGCTGTGGTCTCCTCATGCTGCTGCTACTTCAACACTATGTCACTGGGCCACTCTGTAGACTTCTCATGCTGTTCCCACCCTCCCCACTCCATGACTGGGCCACTATTTTGTCTTTTTGGCCTGGTTGACGTTATCATTTATTTGACTCTTCTTCTGATCTGTCAGAAGGAAGGGAAAATGACACGCACAACAGATCCTGTCTATGTAGCAGCTGTAGGGCCTGCATGATATGGTCCCTATTTTGCATCAGAATTGGCTTATGATTTGGTAGCCAAAAGCAGGAGTGGGTACAAAACACAGAAGACATGCAAATATTCCATTCACGTGTCATCTCTGTTTTGGATCCACTGCTGATTTTTTTTGGCTTCAGCAATAGATTATGGATTACTGACCAAATGCTGATAATGTGAAGGATCCATTTTTTTGGGGGGGTTATTATTCTGACAGAACTTATTGCTGATACCCTCTCCACTCTGTATAAGCGTTTAATAGAACGACAAAAAATACAAATAGGTCCCATGAAACCCTGAACCTGCACCTATTAAGGCACCTTAAATAGAGTTATATGTGCGTACACAGCATAAAACCAAGTATGTGACTTACTGAGCTCCGCTGTCCTTGCTGCCCGTGCTGCTCCTCTCTTGTGTATTGGTGCTGCTTATCAGGGTGGGGTAAGAGATCCTATCAACTAGGGTAAGATAGAGTGTGCCCCAGCCGGTGGCACCACTCTAAGTCCTATCCACTTAGTCGCGCTGAAACAGAGCGCTTAGTGATGTCACTTACTGAGTACGGATGCCTGAGCGCTTTTGCAGTGGTACCGCAGCGACAGTTAGAAATAGTTATTAGTACAAGCACCAGTGTTACACAGTTTTTAAGTGCATTTTAACCAATACCGCAATACACGTTGGCAGCTGTACCCATAAGGGCAACATAGAAATGAATTAGCCATATTGTACTTAAGGGCAAGATATTGTATCTAAGGGCAAGATGTCAGATTTATGGTGGGATAGAAAGGAACGTATCCAAAGGTGCAAGCATTCTTTGGGTCATACAAGAGGCAGCATGCATCTTTTTAATAAAGATAATAATGTACAATTTACACAGATCAAATACACATTAAAAGATCTGGAACAGTTGTTTATCTTGGAAATGAAAGATCTATGGGGAATTACCTCCCTTGAGAAATGTTTAGAGTGGGATATAATACCGAAGGGATTAAAAGTGGAAAAAGCAGGGGATATAGGTAACTATGGCATAATGAGAGAATGGGAACATATGCTCCATGAATTTTCAAGAAATGCAACAAAATTCATTATCAATAAAAGGAGAGAAAGATTAATGAGAACAAATAGGGAGATTATGGATACATTTGAAAAATTAAGACCGTGGAAAGACCGTATAAGTACAAAACAGTTGGTAGAAAATATAAAGAGAAGGATACATCAAAAGGAAGATGAAATAGCGATATGGAAGAAGTGGTATCAATCATTAAGATACATAATGAGGAAGAACAAATAAATCAGATTCCTATAGTTCTATTGTCGCCCGAAATTATAAGACAGAAAAAAGGCAGGCTGAGTATACAGAAAAGTAATCGATTTGACATATTAACTGATTGTAGTGAGGAAAATATTGAAAGGATAACACAGCAGCAACAACAATCCCTACAACATGATATTCCTAAAGATCATAGACAGAAAAACAATACTGCAATAAATGAGACATCAAGACAATATAGGAAAAAATGCTACACATATGAAATCAACAAATGAGATAAAAAGAAATACAGAGAGTAAGGAAGGATGTGATAATACAATAAAGAGAGGGGAGGAAAAGGTGGTGGTGAGAAAGACCATTAAACAGGATTTTTTCAGGCCAAAAGAAAGTAAAATAGAATATTTCATGAAAAGGAATAAAAAAAATGGCAGTAGTGATATAAAAATAATGAAGGAAGAGAATGATAAGTATAAACATACTGAATTGAAAATGAAATCTAGGTATCACCCCATACAAGAGTATTCTCAGTCATTTAATACATTTATGAATCTAGTGACTAAAGAAATACGGAATGTAAAAAGTCTTAAAAATCTAAAAAAGTACAATGTATGAGTAATATATCAAAAATGGAGAAGGAAGCCATTGTAGCAATGTATAGTAAGGAGGCTTATAATTTATTGGGGGATCAAAAAACATATAGAAGGCTTAAATGAGACCCAACAGAACAATATAAAGGACAATTAAAAGAACTGATAAATAAGGGTAAAAAAATTAGGTATATTGAATAAAAAGGGAGCTCAATTCATAGGGATTAAATACCCAAAAATTGCAGCCTTCTACCATAACCCCAAGATTCATAAAAGTATAACTGTGCCGCCTGGCAGATCTATTGTTTCTGGCATAGAATGCTTAATTAGTAATCTGTCTAGGTACGTGGAATACCATCTGCAACCTTGTGCCCAGATGTTGCCAACATACCTGAAAGATACCAAACATATCCTGCAGATAAGTAAAAAAGAATGAAAGCCACATTACATCATAGGCACACTTGACGTAAAATCGCTTTATACCGTGACAGAGTGTCATGGTCTTACCTTCTTGCCGTTCTCCTTCGTTTGACATGTGCTGGCGGCCATCTTGGTTTCTGGGTTTCTTGTAGCCTCCCACCCTGCGGCTTCTCCTTCCCACTGGGAGGAGCTGGATGCCTAGCTCATATATATAGGAGGTCTGTGGCTTCAGTTCCTTGCTTGGTCCTCCTGTGTTCACATGCTTCTAAGACTGCTGCTGCTTCTGGTTCCTGATCCTGGCCTCGTCTGACTACCCCGCTGGTTCCTGATCCTGGCTTCGTCTGACTACCCTGCTGGTTCCTGATCCAGGCTTCGTCTGACTACCCCTCTGGTTCCTGACCTCTGGCTACGCAAGACCCTGCTTCGGTTTAGCCATCCGTTTGGACTTTTGCTTACAGCTTTATTTTCAATAAAGCCTTCTTATTTCCACTTATCTCTTGTTGTACGTCTGGTTCATGGTTCCATGACATTAGGACCAAGCCATGAATTCTGACGGTACAGGGCCATCCTCGCTACCTACGCTGGTTGCCAGACTTGATCAGCAGGATCACCTGTTGGGTCGGTTCGCTGTCGCGTTGCAAACCCTGCTTGAACGCACGGCTCATTTCGCTTCCGTTGCCGATGGGTCGGTTGTCGCTCCTGGGCCCGCTCCTACTGCCGCTCCGGTTGTTGCGCCAGAGTCTACCCTGACACCTGTTGCTGCGCCTGCGGTGTCTCGGGGTATGACCGGTTCTGCCCCCCTTCCACAGCGCTTTGGGGGAGAGCCAACTCAGTGCCGAGGTTTCCTTAACCAGGTGGGCATTTATTTCGAGTTGCTGCCACATGCCTTTCCTACTGAGAGATCAAAGGTGGGCTTCTTGATCTCGCTGCTCTCGGACAAGGCCTTGGCCTGGGCCAGCCCTTTATGGGAGAACAACAATCCGGTGGTTGCCGAGTTTTCTGGTTTTGTTGCTTCTCTTCGGAAGGTATTCGATGTGCCGGCTCGTGCTGCCTCTGCTGCGAAGCTCCTTATGTCCATCAGACAGGGTTCACGATCCGTAGCTGAATACGCCATTGAGTTTCGTACCCTGGCAGCAGAGGTGGGCTGGAATAATGAGGCTCTGGTCGCTGCTTTCTCTCATGGTCTCTCGGATGCCTTGAAGGATGAGGTTGCAGCTAAGGACCTACCAGTGGAGCTCGAGTCTCTTATTTCTTTCCTGATTTTGATTGACACCAGACTCAGGGAGAGACCTTCCTTTAAGGAGAGCCTGCGGAGGTCTTCTAACAGATTTGGCGCCTACGTTTGCTGTCCCACCCGTGCCTCCCTCTCCTCCCACGCCTCCTGGGGATGACTTGTCTGGGGGTGAACCCATGCAGCTGGGGTTTGCTCGCCTGTCCGAGGGGGAGAGGGTACTCCGGAGACGCGAGGGCCGATGCATGTACTGTGGTCTCGGTGGGCATTTTCGGTTGGCATGTCCGAACCGTCCGGGAAACGCTCGCACCTGAGATCCTGTCGGGGGCAGATCTTGGGTGGAGTCTCCTCGTCCCCGGTTTCCCGTGTTGACAAACCACTGATCACTGTTGTCCTCTCCTGGGTCGGGGGCTCGGTGACGACCCAGGCGTTGGTGGACTCTGGTGCTGGTGGTTTGTTCATTGATAGTGTGTTCGCTGCCGCCAATTCCATTCCTCTGCAGCCTCGAGGTTCCCCACTGGCTCTTGAGGCGATAGACGGCAGACCCCTTCTGCCGCCACACGTGACTCAGGAGACCCTTCCAGTGGGGATAGCCATTGGTGCCGTTCACAGAGAGTCGGTCTGTCTCCAGGTTATTTCGTCTCCACACTACTCGGTGGTCTTGGGGTACCCCTGGCTCCAGAAGCATAATCCGACTTTCGATTGGAGATCGGCCGAGATCCTCTCGTGGTCACCGCAGTGTGGGGCTAGTTGCATCCATGGGCCTGTCAAGTTGCTGTGTACTTCCTCGGACTCTCTGTTGCCTCCTGAATACGAAGAGTACCGGGATGTATTCGATAAGGTGCGCGCGGTTGCCCTACCTCCGCACCGCCCATACGATTGTGCCATAGAGTTACAATCTGGTGCCGTTCCTCCTCGTGGCAAAGTCTATCCACTGTCGGTAGCGGAGAATGAGGCCATGGAGGAGTACGTGAGGGAGGCGCTTTCACGCGGACACATTCGCAAATCCTTGTCCCCGGCAGGGGCTGGATTTTTCTTTGTGAAAAAGAAGGGCAGTGAGTTGAGGCCTTGCATCGATTACAGGGGTCTCAATCGCATCACGATCAAGAATGCTTACCCGATACCCTTGATTTCCGAGCTGTTCGATCGCCTCAAAGGGGCCACGGTCTTTACCAAACTCGACCTGAGGGCGGCATATAACCTGGTAAGGATCAAGGCGGGCGATGAGTGGAAGACCGCGTTTAACACCAGGACCGGTCATTATGAATCCTTGGTTATGCCCTTTGGGTTGTGCAATGCGCCCGCAGTCTTCCAGGAATTCATCAACGATGTTTTCCGTGACCTGTTGCAGCAGTGTGTGGTGGTCTATTTGGATGACATCTTGGTATATTCTGAATCCGTGGAGGCCCACATTATGGATGTCAGACGAGTGTTGCAACGGTTACGAGAGAACAGGCTGTTCGGTAAGCTTGAGAAATGCGAATTTCACCGATCCCAGGTAACCTTCTTAGGTTACATCATTTCCGCTGAGGGGTTCTCCATGGATCCTGGGAAGGTTTCGGCTGTCTTACAGTGGCCCCAGCCCAGTGGTCTCCGTGCCCTGCAGCGCTTTTTGGGCTTCGCCAATTATTATCGGAAGTTCATCAGGGACTTTTCTATGCTAGCCAAGCCTCTCACGGATCTGACCAGGAAGGGCAGTAATTTCCAGGTCTGGCCGCTCGAACGTTTTAAAACTAGGGGTTACCCACAGAACGTGCTCCGGGAGGCTTTCCAGAGTGCGGTCTCCAGGGATCGTGATACACTATTGGTACCAAGGGATCGGAATGGCAAAGATGGTGACATCATGAGGATTATCTCCACCTACGACACCATGAATAAGGAGGTCAGAGAAATCATCACAAAATACTGGCCTATCCTTCTCATGGATCCAGGTGTTGCAGATGTGCTTCCCACACGCCCAAGCCTTACTTTTAGGCGGGGCAGAAGCCTACGGGATCGCTTGGTACATAGTCATTACGTACGACCAACCCCTGAGGGCACATGGCTGGATCGCAAGCCAATGGGAATGTTTCGATGTGGGGCATGCATGGCCTGCGGTTATATTAATAACACAAAAATTAACATCTGCTCGGCAACTGGAATTAACTATGTCATCAGAGATTTTTGCAATTGTAGAAGTAAAGGTGTGATCTACTTGGCGCAGTGTACATGCCCTCTCGACTATGTGGGAAAAACTTTTAGAGAATTTCGTAGACGCATTCTTGAGCATGTCAATGATATTAAAAAGCGAAAAGAAACCCCGGTAGCCAACCACATCTGGGAATGCCATAGGGGGGATCCTAAATCACTCAAATTTGCGGCGTTGGAAATCATAAGACCATCCCCCAGGAGAGGAGACTGGGACCGCAAAATCCTACAGAAGGAAGCCGAATGGATTCATCGGTTGCGGTCCCAGTCCCCTGGAGGTCTGAATGAAAAACTTATCTTTACATGTTTTTTGTAGTCCCATAATTTGGGGCCACACGGGTGACGTTGGAAACGCTCGTCATACTCCCGTACACTAGATCCTACTTTAGTGGATAGAATTCATTATCGACACATAAAGTGTCACATGTATATTTATCTTAGGGGTGACTTGTATATATTACCCAACTTACATCCAATGGAGCATCTGCTTTGCGTCATTCACATGGCATTGACCGACAATACACCTTTATATAACATATGGTAGCCTACCAATAAGGATGCCCTGTTAAATTGTGAAGTGGCTAGTACGTGATAGGTCCAGCTGGCACCAGTTTGCGGTTAAAGCGATCAGGTTATTGGATTTACTTCATTAATAAGTCCAGGCCGTAATCTAGTTATGCACCTTGGCCCCTCCCCCTTATCTCGACTACGTGGGCCACTCCCCCTTATCTTGAAACATAAGGGTTAATTGAGAACCGTCCCCTGGATACCCCTATGACCCATCCACAAACCTATGACCGGTATTGTGTAAAGTAAATGGATACTGGCACTGTATTTATGTAAGGCCACGGGAAAAGGGGTGGGTACGTAACTGTCATCTATATGTCCCCGCTGGATTATGCGGCGGAGGTCCCCCATTGGCTGTGGATGGAGCGCACGGTCATCTCTGTGTGACGTGCGCTCCACCTACCTACTTCCGGCGACGCACGACTGAGGACGTGTGGCTGTTGGCTGATGGTGGAACGCACGGCCATTTTGACTATCGGCATGCGTTCCACCTGCTTTCTGATAGTTGGATTGCGACACGTGACGGAGGACCTGGCGCCATTGGCTGAGGGTGGAACGCACGGCCATTTTACCCGTCGGCGTGCGTTCCACTGCCATCTGGACAGCCGGACTATGATACAGACAGCAATCGTAGGGTTATTATCATTATTGTTTGAGCCTGTGCTGTCATGTACTATATGAGAGGGGGGGATATATATAAGCGGATGATGTCCTCCGAATTTAGGAGGATGCTTAACAGGATTACTCTAACTTGACTGGCCACTCCCCACAGCAGGAGCATGTGATAGACACCAGCACCCTTGATTGGTCCTTTTTCAATTAGGACGGCCCCATCTGGCTATTTAGGGAAGGTTGGAAGATATCACAAATTGGAGCTACAACATATTTTGCCCCCTGGAGGCCCTTCCTAGACGTTCACCCAGGACCGCAGCCTTGAATCCGTATCCAGTGGATCAGATAAGTGTATCTAACACGGTTTGAGAGTTGGTTTTTACTAATGCAACCTTGTGCGGAGTTTTCCTATATTTTGAGTGAAATTGTTTTGGGTTGTAACCTCCAGTTCAATGATCCATCTTCATGGATATCTGTTGAACACTTTATGTGTTTGATTGACTTTTGTTTTTGTCCCCTGAGGAACCCCTTCAATGAGAGGAAGGGGGGAAACGCGTCGGGACACGTGATTATACAACTGATATCTATTATACATACTATTACCCGGCTATCTATTTGGGATAGTATACCGAGGGCGTCATAAGGATAGACAGCATAGGTACGTGGACGGAGTGTGCCTACCATCAAGACACATCTCCGGGCTGAGGAGCTATAAAGGGTTAACATAGGGACAGTTAGTGTTATGGCACGGGTTGCCCTGATGCGTTCCCCCCCTTTCTCCCTCTCACATTGATCCGCGTGTTCTATCCGGCTCTTTTTGTGTAAACTGTACTGTGTTTTTGTTGTGTTTTGTTGCATTAACTGTCCCTTTCTAGGGAAATTGCATTTTTTAATTGACCATAATAAAGGTAAAATTTTAGGTAGTCGTACCTCGGTGATATTGATTAATCTGCTTTACGACTACTCGATTTATTTAGACTTTGAGTTATACCATCCGAGCTTTTGAGGCTCTAAAGTCCGCCTTTGTGTCGGCTCCGATTCTGTCGCATCCCAACCCTGGGTTGCCCTTTGTCCTCGAGGTGGACGCGTCTGAGACGGGAGTAGGCGCCCTTCTGTCTCAGCGCAGAACACCAGAGGGTCCTCTGCTTCCTTGTGGGTTTTACTCCCGGAAACTGTCTTCCGCGGAGTGCAACTATCAGATTGGTGACAGGGAGTTATTGGCCATCGTGCAGGCCCTTAAAGAATGGAGGCACTTGCTCGAGGGTTCGGTGGTTCCGGTTCTCATCCTGACGGACCACAAGAATCTGACCTACCTTTTTTTACTCAAAAAATCGGCAAGGTAAGGATCGTGTAATATGCAAATTTTCGTAATGCGAATTTTATTGCTAATTTTTCAACTTACAACTATTAGACAAAGAAGATTATAGCACTATATTGGCTAAATTGCTCTATATTCGTTTTCTTTTCGAATATTCGCTATATTGCTATATATTCTTATTTTAGAATATTGCGAAGATTCGAAAAAGCTAAGTTATAGCAATATAGCGAATATTCGAAAAAAAAAACGAATATAGAGCAATTTAGCTAATATAGTGCTATAATCTTCTTTGTCTAATAGTTGAAAAATTTGCATTACGAAGATTCGCATTACGATCATTCGCAAACAACACTACTCCTAAAGTCAAATATACTGCGGCCTTCTCATTGGCCCACAAGCTAGAAGCAGGAAGGGATCATGTTTACTGATTCCAAAAAATTTGAATATTCAAAATTACGAATGTATATCACTATATTCGAAATATTCGCAAATTTTCGAAGTACCTATATTCGCGCAAAAAATTTGAAATTCGAATATTCGTGATCAACACTACTCAGGTTTCTTAGAGAGTCTTAGTTGAGCAGTGCTAGAGGCAAGACCCATATGGTGAGCTCCTGCCAAGTAGACCCAAAGAGAAACCTCATCCAGGAAACACCATTCCTGAGACTGAACAGCTGCCAGAGATCTCATCATGTATCCAGGCAAGAGGCTGTCTCTGATCTTGTATCCAGGCTAGAGACTGTATCTCATCTTGTATCAAGGCTAGAGGTCGTATCTCATCTTGTATCCAGGCTACAGGTCGTATCTCATCTTGTATCCAGGCTAGAGGCCGTGTCTCATCTTGTATTTAGGCTAGAGACTGTATCTCATCTTGTATCCAGGCTACAGGTCGTAACTCATCTTGTATCCAGGCTAGAGGCCGTATCTCATCTTGTATTTAGGCTAGAGACTGTATCTCATCTTGTATCCAGGCTAGAGGCTGTATCTCATCTAGTCTCCGGGCTAGAGGCCGTATCTCATCATGTATCCAGGCATGGACATACAACTGTCCACCAATCAGGAGAGGGAGGTGTGTGTTGTGGGAGTGGTTAAGAGCGGTCACCTACCAATTGGAAAAGGAGGGTGTGTACAAGGGAAGTGACAATGAGCGGGAGTAAGAGATGTAGGAGACTTATGAATGAATGATCTCGACTGGAGAAATGAGTTGGGGTTGGAGAAATATGTGCAAAGTATGAGAAGTTAATATTGGAGGAAGTCATCCACTTAGGGCATGGAGGGGGATTGTTATTTCGCTGGATATGAGTATTTTAAAGGTTTTGTCTTTTATGGGGGAGGAAGAGAGGGTATTTAATGCTTGTGGGTAAAAGGATGGTTACGCCCCTGACGAAGCGTGGAGCGAGAGCCGGGTCGGGCAGGATTGTAAAGATTGGTCTGACTGTTTGCTATTGTCTTACGTTTGTGAGTATATAAAATCTTTTATACGCTGACTTTGTAACCGGTGGAGCAATTAAATGTCTTTTTAGTGGTGGTGAAAAGAAGACTAAAGATAAGAAGGAAAGCCTTGGAATTTGTGTGATGTGCCTGTATATCAAGCTGCTCTTGTGAGTACAATTATGTAGGAACGGTTGCTGGTGACTTATAGTACTTCACTATTTGTGTATTTTCTGACATCCCACAGGAGCCTTGGATTGGTGATAGTGGGACCTGTTAAATTGCTTATGTTTGCGTAATTGGATGGGTCATGTTTGAAGAGGTTTTTTTTCTGCCTAATAGGGAAGGCGCGGTCCCTTAAAAATGCATGTTCTGAACTGTGACTTGTACCCACTTCACTCTTGGGAATCGCTGCGGCACACCATAGACAAAGTACTGGAGCTGATTTTTTATTTATTTTTACATCTTATCTCGTATCAAGGCTAGAGGCTGTATCTCCTCTAGTCTCCAGGCTAGAGGCTGTATCTCCTCTAGTCTCCAGGCTAGAGGCTGTATCTCCTCTAGTCTCCAGGCTAGAGTCTGTCTCTCATCTTGTATCCAGGCAAGAGGCTGTAACTCATCTTGTATTAAGGCTAGAGGTTATATCTCATCTTGTATCTAGGCTGGAGGCTGTCTCTCATCTTGTATCCAGGCAAGAGGCTGTAACTCATCTTGTATTAAGGCTAAAGGTTATATCTCATCTTGTATCTAGGCTAGAGGTTATATCTCATCTTGTATCGAGGCTAGAGGCTGTATCTCGTCTAGTCTCCGGGATAGAGGCCGTATCTCATCTTGTATCTAGGCTAGAGGCTGTATCTCATCTGGTATCAAGGCTAGAGGTCGTATCTCATCTTGTATCGAGGCTAGAGGCTGTATCTCACCTTGTATCCAGGCTAGAGGCAGCCCAACGGGGTCCTAGAGCCTCCTTTTTCAGTGTCCTGGAGGCCCACTGCAAAGAGTTCATGTACTGTACTTTATGCTCTGTGTATGTCCCATAGGTTTTATATGGAGTGGGAAGTTACTAGTTGTATCTCATCTGGAATCAAGGCTAGAGGTCGTATCTCATCTTGTATCGAAGCTAGAGGCTGTATCTCACCTTGTATCCAGGCTAGAGGCAGCCCAACGGGGTCCTAGAGCCATAGGTTTTATATGGAGTGGGAAGTTACTAGTTGCTGTTGCTAGATGGGGCTAGCACCACCCCTTCCTCTCTAGGAGGAAGTTGCTTCAGTTTAGGTTGAGCTGTAGATTTGAAAACATCTAAGAGCAGTGAAGAGCAGAGCTACACAGGGAAATCTGTTGCTCTGTACATCATAAGCAGCCAAAGCTTCAGTATATTAGCCCTGAGGGAAAGATTTAACTGAATGCAGCAGAAAGTTCAGTGACGATACAAGGACAGATTGCAGAGAGTTTGTCAGCGAAAGATAACACTCCTATATTGTGGCTATAGACTTCTCTGCATGTGGTGGGAGCAAATAAGCTTCAAGCTTCTCATTATATCAAAAGAACAGAAAGGGCCCTGTGTTCAGATACTTTATTCCACTGACGATACTACTGAACTAACATATAGCCAGAGTGAGAGAGATCAATTGTATCCTATGGTCAAGTTGGGAAGATTGTGCAGATTATATACGAAAGTGACTTGGCCCTTTATCTCCCATATACAACCTTGGGAATAGCATATGAGAACTGTAAAGATTGACGATAATGTGTACAGCGCTTGTGTGGACATCTGCAGAATGGATTCAGTAAAGTACAGTGGACGCTTTGCATAAAACCATCGTCATTGTGTGCGCTAACACTAGCAGCTTCACTGTGCATCTCTGTCTCACTCTTCAGGGAACCCTGCCTGCCTTGCACTTCATGGACACCTCAACCAACATTGGGCAGAAGAGTCTCAAAACCAGAGAGATTCCTGAAGTGAGTAAAAGGTGTACCCTTTCCATCACTGCGCAACGCAAGGAGTGTCAGGACTATGAGTACTACCACTCCCATCTGGCCATACTCACACACGCCCTTGTGGCTCCATTGTACAGTTTGCCCCAATAATCTTCTTTCAATCTAATATTATAATCACTTCCATATAAGATCATTTTTTTATCCTGTAGAGGAGTTTTTTACTTTACTTGTCCATGGGATCAGAATGACGTGTAAGCTTGTGGTAATGCATGTACCGCCAGGAGTAGAGTTGAGCGAACACCTAGATGTTCGGGGAGTTCGGCCGAACTTTTTTAAAAAGTCCGGATTCGGGACCCGAACTTGATCCGAACTTGGACCTGAACCGGAACCCCATTGAAGTCAATAGGGACCCGAACTTCACTTTATTATTTTCCGTTATAACATGGTTATAACGGAAAATAATAGTATTAGCTTTTTCAAATCAGAGTTTTCACGATCAGATCCGACAGTATATTCTAACACAGAGGCGTTCCCATAGTGATGGGGACGCTTCAAGTTAAAATATACTAAGAACTGTGTACATGACTGCCCCCTGCTGCCTGGCAGCACCCGATCTCTTACAGGGGGCTGTGACCCGCACAATTAACTCCTCAGGTGCTGATGGGTTAATTGCGCGGATCTCAGCCCCCTGTAAGAGATCGGGTGCTGCCAGGCAACAAGGGCAAGACCCCCTCTCTCCCCAGTATTAAAATCATCCCCCCTTCCTCCCTCCCCAGTATTAAAATCATTGGTGGCCAGTGCGGTCCCCCCCCCCCCCCGCTATTAAAATAATTGGTGGTTAGTGCGGCCCCCCCCCCCTATTAAAATCATTGGTGTCCAGTGTAGCCTCCCCTCTCCCCCCCACCCCTAATTAAAATCATTGGTGGCAGTGGCCACGGGTTAACAAACCCCCTCCCCCCCATCATTGGTGGCAGCGGAGCGGCAGTTCTGATCAGAGTCCCAGTTTAATCGCTGGGGCTCCAATCGGTTACCATGGCAGCCAGGATGCTACTGCAGTCCTGGCTGCCATGGTTACTTAGCACTTGTAGCAGCATTATACTTCAAGCGCTGTCTCCGGCCGGGCGCTCCTCCTACTGGTAAGTGACAGGTCTGTGCTATCAGCAATGCGTAGGGTGGCCACTGGCTTCACCCTAGAAAGCCGGACCGGCCCAAACCACACCCACAACGCCCAAACCACTCCCATAATGACCCAGACCACGCCCCCAAAAAACACGGGGGAGGAGACTCAGGAGAGGGAAGAACTTTGTGAATGGAAGGTAAACGGGGGCAGCTGGGGCACTTCTCTTCCCCTCAGTCATCCACAGGGAGCCATGTCTGCGGCTCTAGTGACTGACTGGAGGTGAGAGAAGCCTCGGTCAGTTGCTGCAGCTCACGCTCAGACAGCGCAATGCTGCTGTCTGAGACGTGAGCTACTGAAAAGGAGGACATCCCTGTGTCCGTCCAGGCACTGCGCCGGACGGCGCACAGGGAGCCTGAAAACCGGACTGTCCGGCCTAAAACCGGACGTCTGGCCACCCTAGCAATGCACCACACAGACATTTCACTTACCAGTAGGAGGATCGCCCGCCGGCCGGCCACAAACAGCGCATGTAAGTATAATGCTGCTAAAAGTGCTAAGTAACCATGGCAGCCAGGACTGCAGTAGTGTCCTGGCTGCCATGGTAACCGATCGGAGCCCCAGCGATTAAACTAGGACTCCGATCGGAACTGCCGCTCCGCTGCCACCAATGATGGGGGGGGGGGTTTAACCAATGATTTTAATTAGGGGGGGGGGAGAGGCCGCACTGGACACCAATGATTTTAATAGGGGGTGGGTGGGGTGGGGGGGCAGCACTAGCCACCAATGATTTTAATAGGGAGGGGGGGCCGCACTGGCCACCAATGATTTTAATACTGGGGAGGGAGGGGGGTCCTGCCCCCTGCTGCCTGGCAGAACCTGATCCCTTACAGGGGGCTGTGATCCCTCACGGGTTAATTGTGTGTATCACAGCCCCCTGTAAGAGATCGGGTGCTGCCAGGCAGCAAGGGGCCGTTATGTCCACAGTTCTCAGTATATTCTAACTTTAAGCGTTCCCATCACTATGGGAACGCCTCTGTGTTAGAATATACTGTCGGATCTGAGTTTTCACGATCTAACTCAAATCCGATGGTATATTCTAACATAGAGGCGTTCCCATGGTGATGGGGATGCTTCAAGTTAAAATATACCATCGGATTGGCAAAAATTAAGATCCGATGGTATATTAATATTACCTGAACACCGAACCCAAAACCGAACTTTTACTGATATGTTCGGGTTCGGGTGCCAAACACTGTAAAGTTTGGTACGAACCCGAACTTTACAGTTCGGGTTCGCACAACCCTAGCTAGGAGGTGTTAAAACTGTCACTACGTTGCAGGTGTGTAGCTACAGAGGGTGTAGATATAACTGTTCTACCTGGCGCTTGTTACCTGAGGAGATCCTCCAAAGGCCACAGGAGAAGAACCGATTGCAGATTTTGCACTGGGGCTCAGATTCAGTTGTATGAGATTTGTGCAATTTTGTTGTGGGTCTAAAATACAGCTTCGAGACTGACGCATTTCATAAATGTCATTTTGGTATTTCTCACCTTAAATATGTGACCAGTAACTGTTTCATAAAACCAGCTGCATGAAGACGCCTGCCAAGCACCCGCATTAAATCCTGCAGCCTTGATTCCTGACAGAGCTCATAAACTGCTCTAGGAAGAGAGGGTGCATGAATCTGACTGTGAAAATGACGTTCAATTACATTTATTGATTTGGGTTCCGTAGGAAAAAAATTAATTCATCACCATTTACAGCAGAGAGGAAAATTGTCTCCTGTCTTTAATAACCCAGCATGCACCTGAAGTTAATGATGTCTCCGCAGCACCCCCCACCCACCCCCTCATGCGCCTGTGGGTGAGTCGGGAAGATTCCACTGTTAACGATTCCCCAACGGTGCCGAACATTTTTTTATTTGCCTTATCCTAGTGTATTTGTAGTGTAATGGGCAGGGGCGTTGCTAGGGTCTCTAAAGATCTGGGGCCCAACCCCCAATGCATATGGCCCAATTATCAAAGTCAACCAACCCCCCCCCCCCCCCGCAAACACTAGCACTGAAGACATTTTGCAGGTATTAGCTATACAGCTATACAGCAGCACGTACCTCTCACATCCAGGGCCTCCCAGGTGACGTCTCCTCTGATGTAGAGCTTCTCTGTCATCATCTTCTCCATTCGGTTCGGACAACTTCTCTCAGCCGCCTCGTCTCTGCAGAGTGTGACACACGGACATCTTAGCTTCCTCACTTTTCTGTACCCCTAAATACTATCCTGAAGAAAAATTAGTGCCATACAGATAATCTTCCCTAATAATAATAGTGCACCTCATAGTCCCACCAATAGTAATTCCCTTCTAGAATACCCTTATTAGTAATACTGCCCCCCTACAGTGCCCTCAACAGTGAAAGTTCTGCCCAAGAGTGCACAGATTAGTAGAAGAGCCCTCCAATATTAATAATGCCCTTACAGAGCCTCCAGTAGAAATAAGGCCCCTATTGTTCCCCCAGTGGTAATAAAGCTCTCTGCAAACCCTCAGTAGTAATAAGGCCCCCATAGTGCTCTTAGTAGAAAAAATGCAGATCTATAAGTCCCTCCTATAGAGCCCCCAGTAGTTATAAGAACACCTAATGTCACCTGGATTAAAAATGCCCCCTACTGTTATGATGCTCACCCTGAAGTGCCCCAGTATTTATATCGCCCCCTACTGTTATAATGCCCCTACAGTGCCCCCAGTATTTATATTGTCCCCTACTGTTATAATGCCCCTACAGTGCCCCCAGTATTTATATTGTCCCCTATTGTTATAATGCCCCTACAGTGCCCCCAGTATTTATATTGTCCCCTACTGTTATAATGCTCGCCCTGAAGTGCCTCCAGTATTTATATTCCTCCGTTTAGTATCCTCAGAAATCATAATTCCTCAGCCCCTCCACCATACAGTGCCATGTAAATAACATTATTTCCCTCCCTCCGCTATACAGTCCCATGTAAATACCATCACACCATCTCTCCAGCCCCCTCCAATATACAGTCCTATGTAAATAACATCCCTCTCTATCTACAGCCCCTCCAAAATACACTCCAACATAAATAACATCACACTATCTCTCCTTCCCCCTCCAATATACAGTCCCACGTAAATAACATCATCTCCTTCTCGGCCGCCTTTAACGTACAGTCCCGTGTAAAGACAATTACCCCCTCCCCAGCCACATTTAACATATAGTCCCATGTAAAGAACATCACCCCCTCCCCAGCCATCGTCAATATACAGTCCCATTACCCCCTTAATATTCTGTTCCATGTAAATAACATCACTCAGCCAGACACCTTCAACATGCATTCCCATGTAAATAACATCACCCCCTGAACTTTTAGTCCCATTTAAATAACATCACTCCACCCTGTAAATAACTTCCCTACCTTCAGCCCAAACATACAGTCCCAGTTAAATCACTCTCAGCATTGCTCTGCCTCTCCCTTCACTTACCTCTCCTCATGTAGCAGACCTCACCACAGTTTCTTCCCAGGAATTCTCTTCACTGCTTTGCTGTCCTCTCCTGCACTGGTCACATGATGGTGACATCATTGCAGGTCCTTTTTAGCTACTGCATTAAGAACTGATCACATGGACTGTGATGTCATCACAGGTCCTTCAGCTCTTGCAGGGCATTAGATTAACCCCTTCCCGACCTATGACGAGTATACACGTCATGGCATTAAACTGTCACCATGTCTACAGACATGGTGACAGCGCTGAGTGCCGGCTGTTACACACAGCCAGGCACCCAGAGTCAATGCTGAGGGGGGTCCTGCGACCCCCCCGTATCGGCGATCGCTGCAAACCGCAGGTGAATTCAGACCTGCGATTCGCAGTGCTTTCTGTAGTTTCTGATCCCTGCGGTCCCTGACCGCAGGGATCAGAAACTTTAAAATTGCCAAATTAAAAGTTTTTTTACCCCCCCTGCACCCCTGAATGATTTCATGGCGGTGGGAGGTGCAGGGGGGGGGGTGTTGCGGGCGGTGCGACAGGCGGGATCGCGATTTCCCCGGGTCAAATGGGTGGTTTCAATTATGTAAGCCTCACAAAGTGACTTCAGACCTGAACTGGTCCTTAAAAAATGGGTTTTGGAAATTTTCCGAAAAATGCTTCTAAACTTCTAAGCCTTGTAACGTCCCCAAAAAATAAAATGTAATTCCCAAAATGATCCAAACATGAAGTTGACATATGGGGAATGTAAAGTCATCACAATTTTTGGGGGTATTACTATGTATTACAGGAGTAGAGAAACTGAAACTTTGAAATTTGCTAATTTTTCCAAATCTTTGGTAAATTAGGTATTTTTTTGTGCAAAAAAAATATTTTTTGGACTTCATTTTACCTGTGTCATGAAGTACAATATGGGACAAAAAAACAATCTCAGAACGGCCTGGATAAGTAAAAGCGTTTTAAAGTTATTCACACATAAACTGACACTGGTCAGATTTGCAAAAAATAGCCTGTCCTTAAGGTGAAAAATGGCTTGGTCCAGAAAGGGTTAAATTGTATTGCAGTTCTGAGGATGGCAATACAGTTGTATCTATCTGGCAGGCAGTACATTCGGGGCCTGGGACAAAACATCAGGGGCCCAGGCCCCGAATGTTTTAATCTAGCAACACCCCTGGTAATGGTCTCCAGGTCTTCAGCAGAACTGCATGGATAACATAATATAATATGCATACAATATAGAGATACAGTGTGTAACATTGACGGGGAATTATGGCCCCAATCTGACCCAACTATCCAATATTGTCTTCTGTATGGATGCTAATCAGAAAACTGGGGTAAGATACTGAATCGTTAATGATAAGGAAGTCATATCCACTGTATTCTCATAGAAGGTGATGGAGACACAACCAAAAGGGTGAGGTTGAGGGAATGGTGGTGGTAAAACGGTTAGTCCACCACTCGAGGGGACTTGTACTAATTTCAATGTTATTTACCAGTAAATAAGGTTCTCCAGGACATTAACATGGATTGCCTACCCTTAGAATGTGACCTCCAGGACCTCTGCTTACCAGTATAGTGACAGGGCCACAGTGCTTGCAAGATCCCAACGGCTGGTCCATATCAGCGGCTGTGCCTAAGCAGGGAGCGGATTTTAGTTAAAGGTAGGGATGAGCGAACTCGAACTGTATAGTTCGGGTTCGTACCGAATTTTGGGGTGTCCGTGACACGGACCCGAACCCGGACATTTTCGTAAAAGTCCGGGTTCGGGTTCGGTGTTCATCGCTTTCTTGGCGCTTTTTGACGCTTTCTTGGCGCTTTTTGAAAGGCTGCAAAGCAGCCAATCAACAAGCGTCATACTACTTGCCCCAAGAGGCCGTTACAGCCATGCCTACTATTGGCATGGCTGTGATTGGCCAGAGCACCATGTGACCCAGCCTCTATTTAAGCTGGAGTCACATAGCGCCGCCCGTCACTCTGCTCTGATTAGCGTAGGGAGAGGTTGCGGCTGCGACAGTAGGGCGAGATTAGGCTGATTAACTCCTCAAAAAGACTTGATTATTGATCGATCTGCAGCTGTGCATCATTGAGCTGCTGATACTCAATTGCTCACTGTTTTTAGGCTGCCCAGACCGTTTGTCAGTCACATTTTTCTGGGGTGATCGGCGGCCATTTTGTGTCTTGTGGTGCGCCAGCACAAGCTGCGACCAAGTGCATTTAACCAGCAATAGTCTGTTTATTTTTTGGCCATATACTACATCAGGGGCAAGCTGCGCCTGTCACCAAGTGCATTTAACCCTCAATGGTGTGGTTGTTTTTTGGCTAAAGCCTACATCAGGGTGAAGCTGTCACACCAAGTGCATTTAACCAGCAATAGTCTGTTTATTTTTTGGCCATATACTACATCAGGGGCAAGCTGCGCCCGTCACCAAGTGCATTTAACCCTCAGTAGTGTGGTTGGTCAAGCTGTCACACCAAGTGCATTTAACCAGCAATAGTGTGGTTATTTTTTGGCCATATCCCAGTCTAATTCTGTCAGTAAATCCATACCGGTCACCCAGCGCCTAAATACTAGGCCTCAAATTTATATCCGTCGTTACCGCTGTCCTGTTGTGGCTGGGCAAGTTATTTAGTGTCCGTCAAAACACATTTTTTGTTCTGGGTTATAATACAATTCCCAATTTAGCAATTTCCTAATTTAGTGGTTTATGCTTTATCACAGCTATTTGAAATCTATCCCTAAAAGGGTATATAATATTCAAGGTGCACATTGGGTCATTCAGAATAACTTCACACACACCCGCTACTGTGTATTTCCAAGTCTAATTCTGTCAGTAAATCTATACCGGTCACCCAGCGCCTAAATACTAGGCCTCAAATTTATATTCAGCTGAAATTGAATACAATACATTGGGCCAAATAATATTTTTGTTGTTGTGGTGAACGATAACAACGAGGAAAACATCTAGTAAGGGACGCGGACGTAGACATGGTCGTGGTGGTGTTAGTGGACCCTCTGGTGCTGGGAGAGGACGTGGCCGTTCTGCCACATCCACACGTCCTAGTGTACCAACTACCTCAGGTCCCAGTAGCCGCCAGAATTTACAGCGATATATGGTGGGGCCCAATGCCGTTCTAAGGATGGTAAGGCCTGAGCAGGTACAGGCATTAGTCAATTGGGTGGCCGACAGTGGATCCAGCACGTTCACATTATCTCCCACCCAGTCTTCTGCAGAAAGCGCACAGATGGCGCCTGAAAACCAACCCCATCAGTCTGTCACATCACCCCCATGCATACCAGGGAAACTGTCTCAGCCTCAAGTTATGCAGCAGTCTCTTATGCTGTTTGAAGACTCCGCTGGCAGGGTTTCCCAAGGGCATCCACCTAGCCCTTCCCCAGCGGTGAAAGACATAGAATGCACTGACGCACAACCACTTATGTTTCCTGATGATGAGGACATGGGAATACCACCTCAGCATGTCTCTGATGATGACGAAACACAGGTGCCAACTGCTGCGTCTTTCTGCAGTGTGCAGACTGAACAGGAGGTCAGGGATCAAGACTGGGTGGAAGACGATGCAGGGGACGATGAGGTCCTAGACCTCGCATGGAATGAAGGTCGTGCCACTGACTTTCACAGTTCGGAGGAAGAGGCAGTGGTGAGACCGAGCCAACAGCGTAGCAAAAGAGGGAGCAGTGGGCAAAAGCAGAACACCCGCCGCCAAGAGACTCCGCCTGCTACTGACCGCCGCCATCTGGGACCGAGCACCCCAAAGGCAGCTTCAAGGAGTACCCTGGCATGGCACTTCTTCAAACAATGTGCTGACGACAAGACCCGAGTGGTTTGCACGCTGTGCCATCAGAGCCTGAACCTGAGCACAACCTGCATGACCAGGCACCTGCATGCAAAGCATGGACTGCAGTGGAGTAAACACCTTAAAACCAAGGAAGTCACTCAGGCTCCCCCTGCTACCTCTTCTGCTGCTGCCGCCTCGGCCTCTTCTGCTGCTGCCGCCTCGGCCTCTTCCTCCGCCTCTGGAGGAACGTTGGCACCTGCCGCCCAGCAAACAGGGGATGTACCACCAACACCACCACCACCTCCGTCACCAAGCATCTCAACCATGTCACACGGCAGCGTTCATCTCTCCATCTCACAAACATTTGAGAGAAAGCGTAAATTCCCACCTAGCCACCCTCGATCCCTGGCCCTGAATGCCAGCATTTCTAAACTACTGGCCTATGAAATGCTGTCATTCAGGCTGGTGGACACAGACAGCTTCAAACAGCTCATGTCGCTTGCTGTCCCACAGTATGTTGTTCCCAGCCGCCACTACTTCTCCAAGAGAGCCACGCCTTCCCTGCACAACCAAGTATCCGATAAAATCAAGTGTGCACTGTGCAACGCCATCTGTGGCAAGGTCCACCTAACCACAGATACATGGACCAGTAAACACGGCCAGGGACGCTATATCTCCCTAACTGCACACTGGGTAAATGTAGTGGCGGCTGGGCCCCAGGCGGAGAGCTGTTTAGCGCACGTCCTTCCGCCGCCAAGGATCGCAGGGCAACATTCTTTGCCTCCTGTTGCCACCTCCTCCTTCTCGGCTTCCTCCTCCTCTTCTTCCACCTGCTCATCCAGTCAGCCACACACCTTCACCACCAACTTCAGCACAGCCCGGGGTAAACGTCAGCAGGCCATTCTGAAACTCATATGTTTGGGGGACAGGCCCCACACCGCACAGGAGTTGTGGCAGGGTATAGAACAACAGACCGACGAGTGGTTGCTGCCGGTGAGCTTCAAGCCCGGCCTGGTGGTGTGTGATAATGGGCGAAATCTCTTTGCAGCTCTGGGACTAGCCGGTTTGACGCACATCCCTTGCTTGGCGCATGTGCTGAATTTGGTGGTGCAGAAGTTCATTCACAACTACCCCGACATGTCAGAGCTGCTGCATAAAGTTCGGGCCGTCTGTTCGCGCTTCCGGCATTCACATCCTGCCGCTGCTCGCCTGTCTGCGCTACAGCGTAACTTCGGCCTTCCCGCTCACCGCCTCATATGCGACGTGCCCACCAGGTGGAACTCCACCTTGCACATGCTGGACAGACTGTGCGAGCAGCAGCAGGCCATAGTGGAGTTTCAGCTGCAGCACGCACGGGTCAGTCGCTCTACGGAACAGCACCACTTCACCACCAATGACTGGGCCTCCATGCGAGACCTGTGTGCCCTGTTGTTTCGAGTACTCCACCAACATGGCCAGTGGCGATGACGCCGTCATCAGCGTTACAATACCACTTCTATGTCTCCTTGAGAAAACACTTAGGGCGATGATGGAAGAGGAAGTGGCCCAGGAGGAGGAGGAGGAGGAGGAGGAGGAAGAGGGGTCATTTTTAGCACTTTCAGGCCAGTCTCTTCGAAGTGACTCAGAGGGAGGTTTTTGGCAACAGCAGAGGCCAGGTACAAATGTGGCCAGACAGGGCCCACTACTGGAGGACGAGGAGGACGAGGATGAGGAGGAGGTGGAGGAGGATGAGGATGAAGCATGGTCACAGCGGGGTGGCACCCAACGCAGCTCGGGTCCATCACTGGTGCGTGGCTGGGGGGAAAGGCAGGACGATGACGATACGCCTCCCACAGAGGACAGCTTGTCCTTACCCCTGGGCAGCCTGGCACACATGAGCGACTACATGCTGCAGTGCCTGCGCAACGACAGCAGAGTTGCCCACATTTTAACGTGTGCGGACTACTGGGTTGCCACCCTGCTGGATCCACGCTACAAAGACAATGTGCCCACCTTACTTCCTGCACTGGAGCGTGATAGGAAGATGCACAAGTACAAGCGCACGTTGGTAGACGCGCTACTGAGAGAATTCCCAAATGTCACAGGGGAACAAGTGGAAGCCCAAGGCCAAGGCAGAGGAGGAGCAAGAGGTCGCCAAGGCAGCTGTGTCACGGCCAGCTCCTCTGAGGGCAGGGTTAGCATGGCAGAGATGTGGAAAAGTTTTGTCAACACGCCACAGCTAACTGCACCACCACTTGATACGCAACGTGTTAGCAGGAGGCAACATTTCACTAACATGGTGGAACAGTACGTGTGCACACCCCTCCACGTACTGACTGATGGTTCGGCCCCATTCAACTTCTGGGTCTCTAAATTGTCCACGTGGCCAGAGCTAGCCTTTTATGCCTTGGAGGTGCTGGCCTGCCCGGCGGCCAGCGTTTTGTCTGAACGTGTATTCAGCACGGCAGGGGGCGTCATTACAGACAAACGCAGCCGCCTGTCTACAGCCAATGTGGACAAGCTGACGTTCATAAAAATGAACCAGGCATGGATCCCACAGGACCTGTCCGTCCCTTGTCCAGATTAGACATTAACTACCTCCCCTTAACCATATATTGTTGTACTCCAGGGCACTTCCTCATTCAATCCTATTTTTATTTTCATTTTACCATTATATTGCGAGGCTACCCAAAGTTGAATAAACATCTCCTGTGTCTGGGTGCCGGGGCCTAAATATATGCCAATGGACTGTTCCAATGTTGGGTGACGTGAAGTCTGATTCTCTGCTATGACATGCAGACTGATTCTCTGCTGACATGAAGACAGATTCTCTGTTACGGGACCTCTCTCCTCTGCCTGGGTGCTGGGCCTAAATATATGCCAATGGACTGTTCCAATGTTGGGTGACGTGAAGTCTGATTCTCTGCTATGACATGCAGGCTAATTCTCTGCTGACATGAAGACAGATTCTCTGTTACGGGACCTCTCTCCTCTGCCTGGGTGCTGGGCCTAAATATATGCCAATGGACTGTTGCACTGGTGGCTGACGTGAAGCCTGATTGTCTGTTACGGGACCTCTCTCCTCTGCCTGGGTGCTTGGCCTAAATTTATGAAAATGGACTGTTGCAGTGGTGGCTGACGTGAAGCCTGATTCTCTGCTATGACATGCAGACTGATTCTCTGCTGACATGAAGCCAGATTCTCTGTTACGGGACCTCTCTCCTCTGCCTGGGTGCTGGGCCTAAATATATGCCAATGGACTGTTGCACTGGTGGCTGACGTGAAGCCTGATTGTCTGTTACGGGACCTCTCTCCTCTGCCTGGGTGCTGGGCCTAAATATCTGACAATGGACTGTTGCATTGGTGGCTGACGTGAAGCCTGATTCTCTGCTATGATATGAAGACTGATTCTCTGCTGACATGAAGTCAGATTGTCTGTTACGGGACCTCTCTCCTCTGCCTGGGTGCTGGGCCTAAATTTATGAAAATGGACTGTTGCAGTGGTCGCTGACCTGAGAGCCGGAGGCGTTGAAAAGGCCCAGCACCCAGGCAGAGGAGAGAGGTCCCGTAACAGACAATCTGACTTCATGTCAGCAGAGAATCAGTCTTCATATCACAGCAGAGAATCAGGCTTCACGTCAGCCACCAATGAAACAGTCCATTTTCAGATATTTAGGCCCAGCACCCAGGCCTCAGGTCATCGGGAGGTTGAGCGAAGTGCCTGCGCATGCGCACTTCGCTCAATGAAGCTGAACGGAGAAGTCCGCACGGGCGCATCAGGCACAGGCCTGTGCGCACGCGCGGGATGTTAGAGAAGAAGGAGGGGGGAGTGAGGGAGAGCCGGAGGCGTTGAAAAGGATTCTAAGGCGGCGCTGATGACAGCAAAGGAGGAGCTGGGCACATCGCTGATGACAGCAAAGGAGGAGCTGGGCACATCGCTGATGACAGCAAAGGAGGAGCTGGGCACGAACGGCGGCGGGCGGCATCTTGGAGACATGAGCGTCCTCCTGGGCACCTTAATCTGATGAATGACAGGTTAGATAAAACGTTTTTTACACTAAATGAGCCTACAGATTTAGCTTATAAGACCACATTAGGAATCACAAGGGCTTCATGCACATAACCATATTTTTGAATGTGGGGGTCAAAAACTGGTGACAGAATCCCTTTAAAGAGAACAGTTTTGTATGGAGACTTACTAGATGTACTCCGTGGTATGGAGACTTATTGGCAATGCCTCATGGGAAAGAAATAGAGATCTAACAACAAAGAGAATCATCTCACAAGTCAAAATCAGACTTTCCAACAGCCTTTGGATTTGGCAAGGGAATATAGCCAGACCAGATATCCATCCATAGATAGCTGTTTTTGGGAGCTTGCCCCCTCATCAGTACAGAGTAGGATTCTGGCTGGCTCAGTTCAATGCCTTTATAGAAGCTTAGGACGGGTGCTGAATCTCCTTAAAGAGACCAGTCCTGTATGGAGACTTACTGGAAGTAATCCATGAGATTCTTGGGATATACTTCTTTGCATATTCATTTCCCTTTGCGCATTGCCAAGAAGTCTCCATACCATGGTGTACTCCCAGTAAGTCTCCATACAGGACTGGTCTCCTTAATGAGATTCAGTGCCCTGCCTACACTGCTTCCAAGGCATTGCACTTATGGGAGGTAAGCATCCTGAGACTTCTGTCTATGGATGAATATTTGGTCTGGCTATATTCCCATAATCCCATGACTTGTTGGATTTTGACTCATGAGGAGTCACTTGGAATAGGAGGTGCTGGTGAGATGGTTCTCTTTCTTGTGAAATACCTCTTTGCATAAAGTGGCTTTGCTTGTTATGGCAACTCATTCTATTCACAACTCCTTTATGGTGGTGAGGGTCCTGAGGGCCGGATCAAACGTTGATGGAGATGTCATCAAAGATGATTGCCTGGAGAACCTTTTTAAAACAAAGGTAACCCCATAAAATATTTAAATTAAAATAATACATAGAAGAGAATAACAGCCTACCTACTTACCAGGTTAAAATGTTCGGCAGACTCTCTACTCCTATCAAATGTTTCAGTTGTTTCCTTTTATAAAGAAACCATTAGTGACCAATGTCTGATACTACACTCTGAAGCTCCTTCTAGTGTTGATGTTTGACACTGCAGATCTTTCAAATGGCTAGCACATGCTAAGACATGGCTTCGGAGGGCTACCAACATGGTATTAGGTCCCATCCTGACTCCAGCACTCTTGTCCTTCCACCTCTATAGCCACCCCAATCCCAAGATATTAATATTTGTGCTTTAATTTCAAAATAATTTAGTCCATCGTATCACCGAATTGCTCAAATGCTTTGGCACATGGCACAACTTTTAATACAGCTACAAACAAAGTTCAGGGCAAAGCGATATCATGTCTGGGAGCGAAAACACTCAACAATTTTTGAAAATTTTTAACAAGGCAGACATAGCAGAGCTGGAGAGGGTTCAGAGAAGGGCAACTAAAGTAATAACTGGAATGGGGAAACTACAGTACCCTGAAAGATTATCAACATTAGGGGAGATCTAATTACTATGTATAAATATATCAGGGGTCAGTACAGAGATCACTCCCATCATCTATGTATCCCCAGGACTGTGACTGTGACGAGGGGACATCCTCTGCGTCTGGAGGAAAGAAGGTTTGTACACAAACATAGAAGAGGATTCTTTACGGTGAGAGCAGTGAGACTATGGAACTCTCTGCCTGAGGAGGTGGTGATGGTGAGTACAATAAAGGAATTCAAGAGGGGCCTGGATGTATTTCTGGAGCGTTATAATATTACAGGCTATAGCTACTAGAGAGGGGTCGTTGATCCAGGGAGTTAGTCTGATTGCCTGATTGGAGTCGGGAAGGAATTTGTATTCCCCTAAAGTGGGGAAAATTGGCTTCAACCTCAGAGTTTTTTTTTTGGCTTCCTCTGGATCAACTTGCAGGATGACAGGCCGAACTGGATGGACAAATATCTTTTTTCGGCCTTACGTACTATGTAATTTAGTAAAATTTGTAAATTCGTGTATTTAAGGGAATATACAAACCAATGGCTAAATTCCTCTGGACCGGGGCAAATCTTGATTTGTGGAGGATTCTGGGCATACAGAGCCTTTCCAAAGTCAATGGGAAAAAATACAGCTCTCCCTTCCGCCTCCGATTGAGGGATCTCATCGTGTTCCAGTGGTAGGACCAGCGTCTATTATGTCACACCCCTTTAAAAAAAATTCTGGGGGAAAAAATAACAATGCTTTTACCTAACCAATATCTCTTTGATGTTAGCCCTTGTTTACATCATTAACTGATGATGTCCTCATTATCTAACCTACCACAGTTTTACGTCTACTTAAAACTTCTATGGAAGCATTGGAAGGAACTACGGTAGTTAGTGGATGGCACCTTTTGGCCGCCCTTTAGTATTTGGCCAGGGGCTGACAATTTCTTCTGTTTTTGTGGTTGTTTTTATGACGGACCCTCGCAATGCACTTTTTATTTTGACAATTGCTTGTAACTCTCCTGATCTGTTGTTTTTTAAATGGACTTTTTCTTCTTCCTCCTTCCTCTTTCGGGGCAGATTTACAGTTTCTCTGCATTGCTTTTTCTGAAGCATTAATTGCCTCCTGAATGGCCGGTCACCTCTCGCTGTCATGGTCGGCCTCTCCTATTGCCATTATGTGCCTTGGCACCTGGGCCCTGATTGATGGGTCCTATTAAACATTCCCTTTTCTCTATAACGGGAATACAATAGCTTTAAGTACCGTGCTTCACGCAAAGTGCCTTTCTTTTCTGCTTTAAGACTTTTTTCTTATTTTTATTTTTTTACAAGGGCCCCGGCTATAATATTTCTCTGTGCCGGGCTCTGGATTGCACTAGTAATACTGTTTTCTGACCTTCCCTCTGGGTGTTTGCTGAAAAGGTACAAATCTGATGGAATTAAAACATTTCTAGCGAGTCCTTTACACCTTGTAAGCTTTGTACGGAAAGCTCAGCGTGCTCTACTACACAATGAATAGATTGGGCTATCACCCAAGGCTTGTAACTTCATGACTTTGCAAGTTCAGGTACTCGGACCCGAAACAGAACTTTTTCACTGAAGTTCGGGTTCGGTGTTCGGGTGATTTTATTATTTTCCATTATAACATGGTTATAACGGAAAATAATAGCATTTTTAAGACAGAATGCTAAATAAAATGGCCATTGAGGGGTTAAAAATAATTTTTTTTAAAACTCACCTCATCCACTTGATCGCGCAGCCGGTATCCTCTTCTTTCTTCTTTCTGCAGGACCTCACCACGTGGTGAGCGCTGTGATGTCACCGCAGGTCCTTTTGCAGGTCCTGAAAAAAGAAGACGTGCGCGATCAAGGCTGCGTGATCAAGTGGATGAGGTGAGGTTTTTTAATTATTTTTAACCCCTCAGTGTCTATTTTATTTAGCATTCTGTTTTAAGAATGCTATTATTTTCCGTTATAACCATGTTATAACGGAAAATAATAAAGTGAAGTCCGGGTCCCCCATGACTTTAATGGGGTCCGGCTTCAGGGTCAAGTTCAGTTCTCGAACACAAACTTTGACCTGAAGTTCGGCCGAACCCGGTAAACCCGAACTTCCACGGGTTCGCTCATCCATATTCATCACCCCAAAAAGAATATTTGACATTTTTCAAACCAGCACCTGGATCTGAATACTTTTGTAACTGGATGTTATTAAAAATTTAGAATAGCCACTGAGTTATTCAATAAAATCTACCTGTATAGCGCCACCTGCTGTTTACTCTTTTCCTCCTTTCTCTGTCCACCTCAATAACATTGCTGAGGTGGTCGTACATGCTCAGTACTATCCTTTAGTTGCCACCAGCCGGAGCTCAAGCAGAAATTAGCCCCCGCTATAAGAAAGGGCTCACCCCCTGAACTATGATAGGGGAAAAAAAACTGCAGCAGAATGGACACACCCCTCAGAAAGAACATGCCCCTGTGCTGTAGGAGGGAGAGAACTGCAGTATTAGGCCTCAGCTACACTGCGACTTTTTTAACGGGACTGATTCACTTTATTGAGTGGCAGCTGCAGTCCATGAGATTACATTCAACTGAGTGCATGCATTTGGACTGTAGCTGTAGTTCAACATTTTAAAATCAAGCAGTTGCGTTACAAAACGTCACAGGGTAGCCGAGGTTTAAAGGACACCAGTCACTGAGAAAGGACTCACTCCCTGAGCTGTGACAGGGAGAGAGCTGCAGCAAAAAGGACAAACCCCTTGAGATATGATAGAGATAGAGCTGCAGCAGAAAGGACACACGGTCTGAGAAAAGACACACCCTATGAGTTGTAATAGAGAAAAAGCTGCAGTAGAAAGGACACACCCCTGAAATCCTATAAATTATTTTCATAGAGGTTGGAGGTTACATTGCACCAGATCCTCTGCTTTCCTTCAAATAGCCATAGTGTTACATGATAAAATATAAAATTCTGCCTACAGCCACTACTACAGGGAGCTCACTACATATAGATTATACAGCCACCACTAGGGGGAGCTCACTACATACAGATTATACATACAGAATATACAGCCAACACTAGGGGGAGCTCACTATATACAGATTATACAGCCACCACTAGGGGGAGCTCGCTACATACAGAATATACAGCCAACACTAGGGGGAGCTCACTACATAAGGATTACACAGCCACCACTAGGGGGAGCTCACTATATACAGATTATACAGCCACCACTAGGGGGCGCTCGCTACATACATATTATAAAACCACCACTAGAAGGAGCTCACTACATACAGATTATACAGCCACCACTAAAAGGAGCTCACTACATACAGATTTAAACAGCCACCACTAGGTGACGATCCCTACATATAGTTTATACAGCCATCACTATCGGGAGCTGACTACATACAGATTATACAGCCACCACTAGAGGGGGCTCACTAAATACAGATTATACAGCCACCACTAGAGTGGGATAACTACATACGGATTATACAGCCACCACTAGAGGGGGCTCACTACATACAGATTATACATCCACCACTAAGGAGAGTTCACTACATACAGATTCATAGAGACACCACTCGGTGGCACTCTGTGCGTATATATTATACAAAAAGCACTAGAGAGAGCTCACTACATACAGATTATACAGCCACCACTAGAGGGAGCTTGCTACATACAGATTTATACAGTCACCACTAGAGGGAGCTCGCTACATACAGAATATACAGCCACCACTAGAGGGAGCTCACTGCAGACAGATTATACAGCCACCACTAGAGGGAGCTCGCTACATACAGATTATACAACCACCACTAGAGGGAGCTCACTACATACAGATTATACAGCCACCACTAGAGGGAGCTCACTATGTACAGATTATACAGCCACCACTAGGGGGAGCTCACTACATACAGATTATACAGCCACCACTAGGGGGAGATCACTACATACAGATTATACAGCCACCACTAGAAGGAGCTCGCTACATACAGATTATACAACCACCACTAGAGGGAGCTTACTACATACAGATTATACAGCCACCACTAGAGGGAGCTCACTATGTACAGATTATACAGCCACCACTAGGGGGAGCTCACTACATACAAATTATACAGTCACCTCTAGAGGGAGCTCACTATATACAGATCATACAGTTATGACTAGGGGGAGCTCACTACATACAGATTTATACAGCCACCTTAGGATAGATCATCAGTATAGATTGGAGGGGATCTGACACCCTGCACCTCAGCCAATCAGCTGTTTGAGGATGCTGCAGCACTCGTGGGCTTAACAATTGCACAGTGCTGTCCACTGGATCGTGACTATCCTTGGTATTGCCTCTCAGCCCCATTCACTTGAATGGGACTGAGCTGTGCTCAGGCCATGTGACCGATGAAAATGAGGACCATACCCTAGGAGGTGGCCTCGGCGCTCATAAAGTGCTGCTGCCTCTTCATGCAACTGATAGGTGAGGGTGTCGGGAGTTGGACCACCATCAATCTGATATTAATGACCTATCCAAAGGATAGACCACCAATATCAAAATCTCAGACAACCCCTTTGAGTCCTTCACCACATAGTTCACCTTAGGCTACTTTCACACTAGCGTTCGGGCGGATCCGTTCTGAACGGATCCGCTCATATTAATGCAGACGGAGGCTCCGTTCAGTACGGATCCGTCTGCATTAATAACTTTAAAAAAATTCGCAAGTGCGCAAGTGCGAAAGTAGCCTGCGCGGATCCGTTCAGACTTTCAATGTAAAGTCAATGGGGGACGGATCCGCTTGAAGATTGAGCCACATTGTGGCATCTTCAAACGGATCCGTCCCCATTGACTTACATTGAAAGTCTGGACGGATCCGCACGGATCCGCACGCCTCCGAACGGCCAGGCGGACACCCGAACGCTGCAAGCAGCGTTCAGCTGTCCGCCTGTCCGTGCGGAGGCGAGCGGAGCGGAGGCTGAACGCCGCCAGACTGATGCAGTCTGAGCGGATCCGCCTCCATTCAGACTGCATCAGGGCTGGACGGCTGCGTTCGGGTCCGCTCGTGAGCTCCTTCAAACGGAGCTCACGAACGGAAACCCGAACGCTAGTGTGAAAGTAGCCTAAGAATGTTCTAATTAACCCTTCACTGCTCTAGCACACCAGCAATATTATAATGAACCTCTTCAGTGCTGTAGCCCACCAAAGATGTTATCATTAACTCCTTCACTGCCATAGGGATGTTAGAATTAACCTCTGGGATGTTGTAATCACCCTCTTCAATGCTCTCACTCATCGGGAGTCTTATAATTCACCTCTTCATTACTCTAGCCAAACAGAATTATAACCTCCCCCTTCAATGCTCTAGTCCACAGGGGATTTTATACTCAACCTCTTTCATACGCTAGCCCACCAGGGATGTTTTAATCAACTCCGTCAATGCTCTAGTCCACTAGGGATGTAATAATCAACCTCCTCAATGCCCCCACTGGGTATTTTATAATTAACCTCTTCAGTGCTCTAGTCCACCAGAAATATCATAATCAACCCATAAATGCTCTAGCCCACCAGGGATGCTGTCATTAACTCCTTCACTATCCTAGACTCTCAGCAATGTTAACGCTAACCTCTTCACTATCACTGCAGGGTAAATTAAAGCTAAATCATTATTGATTTTACCTACGAGAAGATGTAAGTATGCTGCTGTAAAGGAGTCCACGTGTTGTCCTCAGTTGTCTGTGTCCACCTGCATCTTCTATAACTGTATGCGATTTATGCGTTACTATTTTTGTAAAGTTTTCCCAATGTGACCATTTTTCCTCAGTTTTGCTATTCATCCCCGTCTCTCAGGGAGTGATACTGGCTTGTTTTATATATTAAACTGTAATAAAACATGAGTAATGTGAGGATAATTCTCCTGCAGAAGCTGTCATTATGTAAAACATCGGTTTGCATTGACAGTTCCAATTTATTTTCCCAATATCAACATGACGACCATAAAACACCCGCGTTTCATGGAGGAGCTGAGAAGCATCTTGCTGCTTTCATAGAGTTATTCAGCAATCACTAAATGTCACTCACAGGTAGGAGGTCCGCGCCGTCCCCTGACAAAAGGGCGATTTTCGAGCATCAAATTTTCATAGATTCCCTGGGAGTAAAACATCCCCAGTGGAGGTGAAGCCATCTATCCATGTAAAAGATGCTCTTCCAGAAATTACTGGAATTAATAACTCAGTGGGACAATGTTTTTATGAACTAATTATAAAGAATTCATTGTGCCGGAGCAATAGCTGAATGGAGACAAGTCGCAAGCCGTTCATCAATATCCCTCCAGTTTGACATCAACACGGCGCGTTTTGAGACATAAAATTGGCTAGATTAGTATACATTTGAAACCAGAAGTTTACATACCGTATTTTTCGCCCTATAAGACGCACCGGCCCATAAGACGCACCTAGGTTTTTGGGGAGGAAAATAAGAAAAAAAATATTTGTAACCAAAAGGTGTGCTGTGTGTTTGGTGGGTTTGGAACTAATGGTGGTCTGTGGATGGCACCATTACTGGGGATCTGTGGATGACGGACACTGTTATGGGGGGGGATCTGTGGATGACGGACACTATTATGGGGGGGATCTGTGGATGACAGACACTGTTATGGGGGGATCTGTGGATGACGGACACTGTTATGGGGGGGATCTGTGGATGACGGACACTGTTATGGGGGGGATCTGTGGATGACGGACACTGTTATGGGGGGATCTGTGGATGACGGACACTGTTATGGGCGGCATCTGTGGCTTGCACTGTTTCAGGGGGATCTGTGGCTGGCACTGTTACAGGGGGGGGAATCTGTGGATAACGGACACTGTTATAGGGGGGATCTGTGGATGATGGACACTGTTATGGGGGGCATCTGTGGATGACGGACACTGTTATGGGGGGCATCTGTGGATGACGGACACTGTTATGGGGGGCATCTGTGGATGACGGACACTGTTATGGGTGGCATCTGTGGCTTGCACTGTTTCAGGGGGATCTGTGGCTGGCACTGTTACAGGGGGGGGGGATCTGTGGCTTGCACTGTTACCGGGGGGATCTGTGGGTGGCACTGTTATATATGTGCCATCCACAGACCCCCCAGCCCATAACAGTGCCATCCACAGACCCCCCCAGCCCACCATAACTGTGCCATCCACAGATCGCGCCCCCCCCCCCCCGCCGCCGCCAGTATACAAATATAATATGTTATATTCAATTATTGGTTATTAAACATGCACCCTCAGTCCTATTACTACCTTACATCCTAATTGCTTCTGTAGAAATCAGGCAGGCTGGGCAGCCGGCGGGTCTCTCACTGACGTCACTTGCCTGCGCCGCCTGCTTCATTCATAAAGTAGGCGGCGCAGGCACGTGACAAGAGTTACGCTGCCGCCCGCCTGGCCTGCCTGAATTCTACAGATGCGATTAGGATGTAAGGTAGTAATAGGACTGAGGGGGCATGTTTAATAGCCATTAATTGAATATGACATCTTATATTAGTATACCGGAGCGGCGGGGCTATACTACACTGACTGCACCGCCCCGCCGCTATTGCCAGCCCCCAGATCCTCCTCCCAGTCCCTCCCCGAGTCCCCGCTCGCTCGTACATCGCAGCTTGCGATTTAAAACGGCAAGCATTCGCCCCATAAGACGCAGGGGCATTTCTCCCCCATTTTGGGGGAAGAAAAAGTGCGTCTTATGGGGCGAAAAATATACACTATATAAAAATACACATATGCTTGTTTTTCTCAATATCTGACATGAAATCAGAATAAACCTCTCCTGTTTTTGGTGAATTAGGATTACCATATTGATTATTATTTGCCAAATGCCAGAATAATGAGAGAGAGAGAGAATGTTTTAAGGCATTTTTTATTACTTTCTGCAATGTCAAAAGTTTACATACACTAAGATTACTATGCCTTTGAACAATTCTGGACCGCCCATATGATGATGTCATGTGTTTGGAAGCGTCTGTTAGGTTTGTTGGCAACAGTCAGGCTACTTTCACACCAGCGTTTTTTGCGGATCTATCATGGATCTGCAAAAACGCTTCCGTTACAATAATACAACCGCATTCATCCATTATAATCTGATCCGTATTATGTCTTCTATAGCCATGACTGATCCGTCCTTAACATCATTGAAAGTCAATGTGGGAGGGATCCGTTTTGTATTGTGTCGGAGAAAACTGATCCGTCCCCATTGACTTACATTATGTGTCTTGCTCCGCACTACATCATGGACAGAAAAATGCAGCTTGCAGCGTTATTCTGTCCACGATGGGGACGCAACCAAACGGAACGGAATGCATTTTGGTGCATTCCGTTTCATTCAGTTCAGTTTTGTCCCCATTGACAATAAATGGGGACAAAACTGAAGCGTTTTCTTCCGTTTTTGAGACGAATCTCAATAGCGGAATTGAAAACGCTAGTGTGAAAGTAGCCTCAATTAGAGACACACCTGTGGATGTATTTAAATGCACACCTGAAACACACCGCTTCTTGGTGTAGCATCATGGGAAAGTCTAAAGAAATCAGCCTAGATATCAGGAAGAGAATTCCATGATTTTCCTATTTTATGACGTAAAGTCATGATTTTATTAAAGACACGGAGGCGAGTATTGCTATAACTTCCTTTACTGGTTACCATAGCAGCAAAGAATATGTCAATCAAAAAACTAAAAACATAGTAACCGACTCCTCCCCACCATCCCAGCATATAATGACACCGCACTCTGGGATCATCCTCTTTCTTTGAACAGCCACTCCAACTGCAGAAACTCCTTGGAACCTGGACACCCCGAACCGCCGCCGACACACTTGAACAGCCGAACCAAACTCCTCAACAGAAGGAGAAACTGACTTTGACGGTGTAACGAAACCAACACTGCACTCCGAACCGGAACTGTAGAGAAGAAGAACTCTCAACCTGTAGGGTGAAACAAACTTAGATAGAATCACAAGGCACTGGGATGACGAAACCAGCACATAATGGCAAAACAGAAAAAAAACATCACAGCAATAAAAGGCAGAAACATAGCAATGGGCAACAAATCCACATCAAAACAAACCCAACTAGGGTGGGAAGGGTGGGCAATACTCGCCTCCGTGTCTTTAATAAAATCATGACTTTACGTCATAAAATAGGAAAATCATGGAATTTTATCACAAGACACGGAGGCTCCTATTGCTAGTTTAAAGCTGAGACATGACCGAATCAAAAGCATGCGTCGTGGAACGAAAATAAAACTCACGAAAGGTTGAGACCCTGGACCAATCCGCTAAACGCATAACGTCCTCCAGACGGGCCCCCGAGACCGACATAGAGGTAGCGGAAGCACTGCGGACAGAATGAGCCGTAAAGATATTGGTGTCAATACCCGCCAGGCCCAAAATCTCCTTAACCCAGCGCGACAGGGTCACACTGGAAACAGGAGCATAGGGCCTTCTAAAGGAGATAAATAGATTAGGGAAAGCAGAGTCACGAAGAGAAGCAGTACGAAATTCATACTCTTGCAAACATGCAACCGGACAAAGTTGCGGGGACTGTCTAAAGGCAGGATAAGAGACTGAACGGATGTTCGTCTTAGTACGTCTGGAAATGTTAAACAGAATGCCCTCTGGGGTAAATGACCGAGCATCGTAGTCCAGAGCCCGGACATCAGAAACCCTCTTACAGGAGATGAGGCAAAACAGCGTAACTAACTTCGCCGATAACTGGCGAAGGGACAACTGGTCGTTAGACGACCAGGAGGATAAAAAATTCAAAACCAACCCCACATCCCAAGTCGCCGAGAAACGAGACAGACGCGAGCCTTTTAACAAGCGACAAACGAGCGGATGCTGGCCCGCAGGACAACCCTCAAAACCCTCGTGCCTAGATGAAATCGCCGACCTGTACAGATTAATAGTACGATAGGCCTTACCGGAATCATACAAGGAGGACAGAAAAGACAAAACCGAAACTACAGGAGCTCGAACGGGATCCAAACCACGCTCTCCGCACCAACGAGCCCAAGCGTCCCAGGCAGCTCTATAAGCCCGTCTGGTTCCGGGAGCCCATGCGTTTTCCAGTAGGAAAACAGCTGTGTCCGAAACTCCAGACAACGAGCCGGAACCCCTGAAATCCGGCAAGCGAGAAGGCGAAGTAAACCTGCTCGCACAAGGGGATGGGACTCCCCCATCGGGTCCCGCAGCAGAAAGGGAAGATCCGGAAGGAGAAGTGGGGGTGCTATCAACAGGTCCAAGACTAGGGGAAACCAAGGCTGAGATCGCCAGAGAGGTAGGACCAAGACCAACTCCGCCGCCTGGCGCTGGACCTGAAGGAGAACCCGAGGGATCAAAGCAAACGGAGGGAAAGCGTACATCAACGCTCCCCCCCACTGTTGCAGGAACGCGTCCACCGCCGCTGCCAGAGGATCCGGCCGCCAACTGAAGAATCTGGGTAGCTGTGCGTTCAGACGGTTCGCGAATAAATCTACCAAAGGAGGACCCCACCGAGATGACAAGGCTAGGAATACCTCCTCGGCTAACTTCCAATCGCTGGAATCCGAAAAGTAACGCGAATTCCAGTCCGCCAACACATTGCGGAGACCGGGGAGATGCTCCACTATCACTACGATACCCCTGGTGAGACAGAACTCCCAAAAGTCCTGCGCCAGGTAGGTCAGAACCGATGAACGTGTTCCGCCCATCCCGTTGACGTATCGGACCGCGGAAACATTGTCCATCTGGAGTCTGATACAGGTCGTGACCGTGCCATTGGCGAAACTGCGAATCGCCAAAGACCCTGCCAGCAACTCCAGACCGTTGATATGGAGGCGAGACTCCTCGGCAGACCAGGGGCCTCCGGTGGATACCCCATTGCAATGCGCTCCCCATCCGCGCAAGCTGGCGTCCGATTCTATGATTAAGTCTGGCAGCGGACCGAACAGGGCTTTGCCATTCCAGACCGATAGGTTCTGGATCCACCACCGCAGTTCGTCCCTCGTCTCGGGGTCCAGCGTGACCATATCCGAGTACGTGGCCCCTGTCCGGAGATGGGCAATCTTGAGCCTCTGGAGAGCCCGGTAGTGCAAGGGGGCCGGGAATATGGCCTGGATGGAAGAGGCCAGGAGTCCTATCAGGCGCGCTAAGTGTCGAAGAGACAACTGTGGCAGAAGGAGCGCATGTCGCAATTCTTTGCGAATTGATCGGACCTTGGACAGAGGGAGATGAAGTGTCAGGGAAGACGAGTCTATTCTGAAACCCAGGAACTCCATCGACATCGATGGTGTGAGGCAAGACTTCTCCTGGTTTACGATAAAACCTAACCCTGAAAGGAGACTGGTGGTCATGGACAGGTGCTTGTGGAGAAGGGACGGTGTTCGTGCCATGATAAGAATATCGTCGAGATAAATTATCATGCGCACCCCTCTGCTGCGGAGCCAAGATACCACAGGTTTCATCACCTTGGTGAAACACCAAGGGGCGGACGAGAGGCCGAACGGCAGGCAAGTGAAGCGCCACAGTTGGTCCCCCCCAACGAAAACGAAGCAGGTCTCTGAGGTATTTACATTGCCCGCAATGCAGATGGCCCGCTGGACCCAACCTCCTAACTCAATGGGGTCAACAGAAGTGCCCTCCGCCTTGGCGGACTCCGCCATGTCAAAGATCCTGGCCAGAGGACCTGTGATATCCAGGAGCTCATCCTGAACGGCCCGCAGGGCCGAATCTAGCCCTTTTTTAGGATTAAACCTAGTCTTGGTCAGGAACTGGACCATCTTCGGATCCACGGTCGGTGTGTCGCACACCTTATTGGGGATAAGGGGGCGAGGGCATTCCGCTCGCAATTTGTTGCGGGACTCTTTACTTAAAGGAGCGCGGATCTTCGCCTCCAAATATTGTGCCACATGAGTGGCAGGCAGCCATTCTGCGGAGCGAGGATGATGGAGCTCCTCAGGATTAAAAAGAGGGGTACCTAGGAAATCCACCAGGGGGGCGCCAGGGGTAGACTGCCCCTCTTGTCCAGTAACCGCGGGTGCGTGCTGTACGGGATTAGGTAATAAATCTAGAGGGTCTACCTCTACATCCTCAAGCTCCTCCATAGAGTCAAAGTGAGACTCATATCGTGCCTCCTCAATCGATTCCTTATCTGAATCAGACATTGGCTCAGGTAATGTCCTGGCCGTTTTCCATGCGCGAGAGTGTTCTGCCTGTCGCATGCAGGCTCTTTTCCGCGGGACAACCGCGTGGTCATGTGATGGGTCACCATCGGTCACAGAGGTTCTGGAGGCAGACGGCCTGTTAAGGTCCGTCGCTGGGTCCTGAGTGGACGCAGCGGGCTGAGCGCATAGGGCCTGGGAGATCGACTGCGAAAGGGCTAAGGACATAGAGCCCATAGCAGCCATGATCGCATTTGAAATGGACTGCTGCAGTGCAGCGTTCTGCACCTCCTGTGAGGGATCATCCATGCGGTTAGGAACCGTGGAGGCATTAGGAGGGGTAGTGGGGACACCCTGCCTAGGGGTAGAAGAGGTGCTACGGCGAGACATGGTAGTGATGGTAGGAGTAATTCACCCCAGACCACCAAGGGAAAACTTACCTAGAGAAAGAAAGAAAAAAGACAGTATGAGGGTCTGAAGGAATAGAGTAAGCGATGGAGGTCGCAGGTATAACACTCACTGAAGTAGTCGTGCAGGGACACTCAGAGGGAAGCGTGGGAAGTGGCGCGAAGCTCCGGTGCAAGACGCCGCTTCCTGCTGAAGAAAAAACCTCGCAGAGAGCGGCCGAAATCCCGCGAGATCGCAGGGGCGAAAAGCCGGGAGGCGCAAGATGGCGGCCGAAGTCTCGTGGATCGCGAGACCTCGGCCGGAGCGGAGATACATGGAGGCCTAAGATGGCGGCCGAAATCTCGTGAATCGCGAGACTTCGGCCGGACAGACAGGGGCAAGCCCGGGAACCCGAACTGCCGCACGGTAAGCCCAGAGAGGGAACCGAAAGATAGAAAGGACCTATAAGGGAAACGGTAGTAGGAAAAAGGGGGAAATGGACAAGGCACCAGTCCAGACAAGGAAAAAATCTAAATAAAGACGACCGCAATAATAAAGTCAGGGGGAACAGAACCAGGAGACAACCTGGCTAAAATAAACCGCAAAGAATGCTCCTAAGACATAAAAATAGCATACATTAGAAGACATCATATAGAATACTTATCTGCCATGGCAAGCAGCAAAGAAAGAGGATGATCCCAGAGTGCGGTGTCATTATATGCTGGGATGGTGGGGAGGAGTCGGTTACTATGGTTTTTGTTTTTTGATTGACATATTCTTTGCTGCTATGGTAACCAGTAAAGGAAGTTATAGCAATACTCGCCTCCGTGTCTTGTGATAAAATTGTGGACTTGCACAAGTCTGGCTCAACCTTGGGGGCAATTTCAAGGTACCTGAAGGCGCCTCGCTCATCTGTACAAACAATTATACGCAAGTACAAACATGATGTGAATGTCCAGCCATCGTGCCGCTCAGGAAGGAGACGGGTTCTGTGTCCCAGAGATGAACGTGCTTTGGTCCGACATGTGCATATCAACCCAAGAACAAAAGCAATAGACCTTGTGAAGATGATGGGGGAATCTGGTAAGATTGTGTCAGTATCTACAGTGAAACGAGTACTGTATTAACATGGGCTGAAAGGCCGCTCTGCCAGGAAGAAGACATTAGTCCAAAAGAAACATAAAAAAGCCAGATTAATGTTGGCAAATGCACACAGGAACAAAGACCTACATTTTGGAGACATGTCCTGTGGTCTGACGAAACTAAAATTGAACTTTTTGGCCTTAATGACCATCGTTATGTTTGGAGGAAAAAGTGAGAAGTTTGGAAGTTTTCAGTGATTTATATGATTGTATTTTCATCCGCACAATGCTGCTGTCTGTGTAGGATGTTTTTGTGGTGCATGTGGACCACGCTGGCGTCCTCCTTTGTATGCATTACTTGCTCGGGATGGTCGTTTGCTGCGGTCCACGTGCGGTGGGATTGCTCCCCCAATGATAAACACGCTACAGTGTTTGGGGTTTGAGCAGCTCCCCCATACTTGCCACGGTAATTTAGTGGTTCACATGCGGTGGGACTGCTCGCCCAATGAAAGACACACTACAGTGTTTGTGGTTGAGCAGTTCCCCCATATTGGCCACTATATTTTTGTGATGTTGTTTTATATGTATTGAATGGGCCTCTATCTGGCAATTTAACATTCTGTTGCACCTGGAAACCTCCATCACATGGTCTGATACGGCTGTGGCTTACAGTCTTGCTTTGTTCACATTGCATTAGCTGACCTGCTATGCGGTTGTGTGGAAGCTTGGCTGTGAGCTGGATTTAATAACCTTCAGACCGTGTTCACACCATAGTTAGTGCAGTGGTAGGACCCCTTGCCATGCTGAGTGACCGTGACGTGGTGCATGATGGGCTCCGATATCTTCCTGACAGGAATATATTGGCAAAAGTCTCAGCTTTTAATATCTGCTTGTATGACCAGCTAGTATAGTCAGTGGTATATCTGTTTGGTGTTTATATGAGAAGTTTGGAAGCATAAGAACACCATCCCAACTGTGAAACATTGAAACATGGGGGTGGCAGCATCATGCTGTGGGGTTGTTCTGCTGCAGGAGGGACTGGTACACGTCACAAAATAGATGGCATCATGAGGAAAGAAGATTAGGTGGAAATACTGAAGCAACATCTCAAGACATCAGCCAGGAAGTTAAAGCTTGGGCAGAAATGGGTCTTCCAAATGGACAATGACCACAAGCATACTGCCAAACTGGTTACAAAGTGGCTTAAGGATAACAAAGTAAATGTTTTGGAGCGGCCAACACAAAGCCCTGATCTCAATCCTATTGGAAATTTTATGGGCAAAGCTGAAAAGGCAGGTGCGAGCAAGGCGACCAACAAACATGGCTCAGTTACACCAGTTCTGTCAGGAGGAATGGGCCCAAACTCCGACCAACTATTGTGAGAAGCTTGTGGAAGGATATCCAAAATGTTTGACCCAAATCATACAGTTTAAGGGCAAAGGTACCAAATATTAATTAAATGTATGTAAAGTTTTGACTTTGCAGAAGTAATAAAAATGCCTTAAAACCTTCTCTCTCTCATTATTCTGGCATTTGGCAAATAATAATAATGATGGTAATCCTAATTGACCAAAAACAGGAAAGGTTCATTCTGATTTCATGTCAGATATTGAGAAAAACATGAATATGTGTCTTTTTATATAGTGTTACTGTGTCCACACATATGAATAGAGTAGTGGTCGAGCATGTGCACTATGAGACCACTGGATGGTGCAATGCAGTTGCTCAACTATCACTCAATTCATGGAGATACACAGGACTCCCATCTTGGGATCAGTGTTAGACCCCTACCAGTCAAACACTTATCCTATGGACAAGGGATATGTTTTAATCTTGGAACAACCCCTTTGAAGTGTCCCTACATATTAGATGAGGCTTAGCTGAACTTTCTGATTTTGGTGGGATCGGATGTGAATTGGGGGAGGGGGCTCTTGGCTGAGGGAAAGAAGGATCAAGCATGTTAGATTTTGACATGTTTTACAGGAGATAAGCCATGTCAGCAACGTATTCCTCTCTCTCATAAATGCACATGGCTGAGACAAGTATGCATGTGAACACCTTTAGGATCTTGAGACCAGGGCAAATGACTCTTCTTTTCCCTTACGTGGCTGCTTCCAGACCACCCTGTCAGATCTCCCACCTGCCTGGTATTTGATTTTTGCCCACAATGCAGAAGTACCACATTACTGGTGGATTTTCTCTCTTGGATGGACGGTTTGATGATGGCTAAACCACCATAGTCACGGAGACACCTGTAGCTCCTGCTCTCATCAGAAGACTTGTGCAGTCCACCAGAGCTTAGCTGCCGCCAGAGAGCCCCTCACGCCAGGGGCCATCACAGGTGTCACAAGCTTGCCCTCGTTTTTGTAAAATTACATCAAAACAGCAGAACTTTGTGAAAAGAGCTGCAGAGCTGCAACATGTTCATAAAAATTCATAGTAATGCTGCTCCAATGCCCCAGTCTGGATGCATATCTCATATTTTACAGTGATTTTAATGGCATTACGGCAATAAAATCATCGTCCATATGTTTCTCCATGAATGATTATAAATGTCACGGAGCGTTCCTCACGGTTACCGCCATTAGATAATGGAGACATATAAATTAGAGATACATTGTATTTAGAATGAAATGCAGAGAGAGATCAGCATTTGGATTTTATGATAGTAAAGCCTGTAACTAAGACGTGAATGCTGGACTGTAATACTGGTGAATGGTGAGGAGGGGAGGGAGGCAAGGGAAGAGGAAGAAAGAAGGAGAGAAAGAGAGAGACAGAAAGAAAGAGAAAGAAAGGGAGAGAGAAAGAAAAAAAGAAAGAAGGAAAGAAAGAAAGAAAGAAAGAAAGAAAGAAAGAAAAAGAAAGAAAGAAAGGGAGAGAGAAAAAAAGAAAGAAAGAAGGAAAGAAAGAAAGAAATGGAGAGAGAAAAAGAAAGAAAGAAAGAAAGGGAGAGAGAGAAAAAGAAAGAGAGAAAAAAGAAAGAAGGAAAGAAAGAAAGAAAGAAAGGGAGAGAGAAAAAGAAAGAAAGAAAGAAAGAAAGAAGGAAAGGGAGAAAGAAAGAAAGGGAGAGAGAAAAAGAAAGAAAGAAAGAAAGAAGGAAAGGGAGAAAGAAAGAAAGGGAGAGAGAAAAAAAAGAAAGAAAGAAGGAAAGAAAGAAATGGAGAGAGAAAAAGAAAGAAAGAAAGAAAGAAAGAAAGAAAGAAAGGGAGAGAGAAAAAAAGAAAGAAGGAAAGAAAGAAAGAAAGAAAGAAAGAAAGGGAGAGAGAAAAAGAAAGAAAGAGAAAGAAAGAAAAGGAGAGAGAAAAAAGAAAGAAAGAGAAAGAAAGAAAGAAAGAAGGAAAGGGAGAGAGAAAAAGAAAGAAAGAGAAAGAAAGAAAAGGAGAGAGAAAAAAGAAAGAAAGAAAGAAAGAAAGAAAGAAAGGGAGAGAGAAAAAAAGAAAGAGAAAGAAAGAAAGAAAGGGAGAGAGAGAGAAAGAAAGATGGTAAAAAAAAATGAAATGAAGAAAGGGAAAGACAGAAAGAAGGAAAATTGAGGGATAGAAAGAAGTAGAGAAAGAAAGGACAAAAGGAGGGAAGAGAAAAGGGCAAAACGAAGAAAGGAAAAAAGGGAAGTAGCAAGTGAGGAAGGAACTCAGAAAGGAAGAGATGAAGAAAGATGGGGGGTGAAGGTAGGAAGGAAGAATATAAGGGATGGAAAATAGGAATGAAGAATGAGCATAAAACTCGGGCAATCATCAAATGAGTTGTTCCCCAAAGAAATTACATTTTTCTAAAGGGACCTCAGATTGCACCGCTAGCTGTCCTTCCTCTGATGTCATGGAGACACTTAAGTTTATGCTAATAGCCTTTTATGACTAAAATATATTTTCTTGTGGCACAATAGCGGCTTAATACTACCTTCATTCAACCCGTCATAAATGTTCCACACACGTGTATATCAATCATGGAGGGATTACAGGCAGTATTTGATGAGTTCCATAATTACTACATATTACAGTGCCTTGATTGAGGTGACATTAAAGAGGACCTGTCACCCAAAAATGTAATGCATTCTTACAGCACAATGTGGAGCATGAGAACCCGAGCAGATTGATATATAGTTTTGTGAGTAAAGATTCAGTAAAACCTGTAATTTCTACTCTGCTTTTTCTACTTTCCACAGTATAAACAGCTATCGGTACAGAAGGGAGGGGTTATCAGTGACTGACAGCTCTGTGTGTATCCAGAGATAGCCATAGCCGGTACGGATTACAGCTCCTCCCTGTACCGATAGCAAGTTTAAAAAAATCTTTACCCCCCCAAAAAAATAAATATATATATTTATACACAGTACAGACCAAAAGTTTGGACACACCTTCTCATTCAAAGAGTTTTCTTTATTTTCATGACTATGAAAATTGTAGATTTTATATCAAGACACGGAGGCTCCTATTGCTTAACCCTTTCTTTACTGACACACAACAGCAGCAAAGAATTCAACAAGAAAATCAACCAATGGGCACACAGCCCTCCCCTTTAGTCCCAGTATAAAGGGAACACCCCTTCAGTCTGTCTTCCTCTTTCTTTGCTGCTGCACACAAAGCTAAGTATTCCACCTCCCTGCTTGCAGGGCTGGTGGTATTATATTACTCATATTGACTGTGTTTTTACATATATATATTCTGTTGGTTTTCTATTTGGTTGCCCCCTTTTTTCTCCCTTATATTGGGGAGGGGGGTTTATTGTACCCCTGTTTGGGGTGGACCGGTTTTTTCTTTGCGGTCCGGGTATTGTTTTTGCTTGCTGCCTTTTTCCTTGCTCTCCTTTCGGGTCGGCCTGGCCTCCCCCCCCTCTTTTTTCCTACCCCGTTCTTGGGACGGGAGTTCGGGGGTGTTGTTTGTATCGCCGCTTACCTCTGCCTGTCGGGGGCCCGGGATCTCGCTCCTAATCGCGAGATCTCGGGCGTCTTCTTCTCCGGCTCTGGCTGCCGCATCCCGCCGCCTCCGCTTGTTGCGCACGAGATCTCGCGGGATTTCGGGTGCCATTTTGGAGTGACGCTCAGCTATCTTGTGTGCGGTCTCTCCGGCGGCAGCAGCGGCTCCTCTCTTACACAGGGTGACTAACTCTGCGTAGAGCATTAGGTTAGGCTATCTAGCTCAGGGTTTTATTAGGGTTATCCCCCCAGTTGCCCTCATCGATATTGGGGCATACTAGTTCGCATCCTGAATAGGTCTGCTTACATTATGTCTGCTCAGAAGGCACCCCCTTCATCCCAGGGGACCCCTTCTCTTGGGGATTCTCTCCTTTCCCCTCAGAATTTTGGGATCATTCCACATACAGGGAGCACTACTTCTGCTCCAAATGATTCTCAGGCCTTGTCCCTGCAGAGATCTATTTCTGAGGCCATTGTCTCGGCCATGGGGTCCATGTCCTCTGTTCTGACGCACTCTATTTCTCAAGTGCTTATCGCCAATACTTCAACCACAGTGTCCCCTAACCCCGCCCCTATCCCAGCCCCCTGATGCCTCCAGAAATAATGTGAATGATGGCCTTGTTCCATCCAATGACGGCGCGCTTCGGCCGTGCAAAAGAGCCTGTCCGCGCCAGGCAGAACGAGCACGGCATTGGAAGTCTGCCCGGTCTCAGCCCGAGCTAGATTCTGATTCTAATGTAGAATCTGAGGAGGAGGCTTTGATGGAGTCCTATAATGATTCCGAGGACTTGGACATCGATGGGTCGCCCGTCCAGGGGACGTCCGTCTCCTTTTCTTCGTTACCCCGGCGACCGGTAGAGGTCGACCCGGCGGACCCTGGTCACTCCGTCTCCCTTGTGGATCCGGCGGGGGTCCCGCTATTTGACCCGGACTCCCTGCATCACCCCAGGTCTGCGGAGTGGCTCCCTGCACCTCATGTTGCCGATTATCTGGAGTCCATGGTCCGTAAACCCCTTAGCAAGGAGGCACGGAACAAACTCCGGGCTGAATGCCCTCGCCCAGCGATACCTAATAAGGTATGCGAGACACCGGTCGTGTACCCAAAGATGGTCCAGTTCTTGTCCAAGACGGGGTTTAGTCCTAAGAGAGGCCTGGACTCGGCTCTCAAAGCTTGTCAAGACAAGTTGTTGGACATTATGGGGCCCCTTACAAAAATCTTTGATTTGGCGGAATCTGCCAAGGCGGAAGGTCAATTGGTCCACCCGGAGGAACTCCGTGGTTGGGCACAGAGAGCCATTTGCATGGCAGGTAATGCAAACACCTCACTAAGTATTGAAAGGCGCAAAGCCATTTTGCTAAAAATCGAGCCTAAACGGACTAATATGGCTCTGTCAGAATCGGGTAAGGATGCCCAAGGGTTCCTTTTTGGGGATCCCTTCATTAAAGAGCTGGGGAAGTTTGTTGGGACCTTTACCGCCCTGGATAAAGCCCAGACATCGATGCGTAGGGTATTTAGTGGTAGGGTTTCCGCTAGGGCCGGCAGTACTAGGGGCCGTCTGTCCGGCTGCTCCTCCTTCCAGACCTGAAGTTCGGGCCGAGGCTCCTTCACATCCTACTGCCCGCCCGCCCATGAGCAAAGACACCAGCCGTCCTTCTTCCCTTCCCGTGGTGCTTCCGGACGAGGAAGACCTTACAGAGGAAACCAAAATCTCAGACGCCCATTTGGTAAGTCTACCTCCACTTCTCCCTTTTTCGGAAAGTTATGTAGGGGGCAGACTCCAACATTTTTTGCATGCTTGGACGTTCATTACCAACGATCCCTGGGTGTTGTCCACGGTTCAGGGCTTTCACATAGAGCTGGTCGGTCGCCCGGTGGTCCCGCCCCCACTTCCCCCCTCATTTCTGTCTCAGTTGTCTCAGAACCTCGTAGATGTAGAATTACGGACATTGTACCTCAAGGGTGCTGTGGAGCTGGCTTCCCTCGTTCAGGGCGGGGTGGTCAGCAGTATCTTCCTGGTGGAGAAGAAGGGCGGCCAGTTCCGTCCCGTCATCAACCTCAAGGCCCTCAATGCGTTCGTCAGCTACAGGCATTTCAAAATGGAGGGCATCCACCTCCTCAGGGACATGCTACTGCCCGGGGACTGGATGGCCAAGCTGGACCTCAAGGATGCCTACTTGACGGTTCCAATAGCGCTTCCCTCCAGGGATCTTCTATGTTTCCACTGGCAGGGGACGATATGGCGCTTCACGTGTCTCCCCTTCGGGCTCTCGTCCGCCCCTGGTGCTTCACCAAACTATTGCGCCCGGTTGTGGCGTGACTTCGTTGTCGAGGGGTGAGACTAATAATCTATCTGGACGATATTCTGATTATGGCCGAGGACCGTGCCTCCCTCCTGTCCCACCTTCAAATGTCGGTTCACCTTCTCTCCGCCCTGTGTTTAATAATCAACCGGGAGAAGTCTTGTCTGATTCCTGCCCAGTCCATGGAGTTTCTCGGGTTCCGGGTGGACTCTCTATCCTTGACTCTCAGTCTCCCACTTGCGAAGGTACGTTCGATTCGCAAGGAGTTGCGTCACACCCTATCCCTTTCGCAGGTTTCCCTGAGTCACTTGGCCAGAGTGATAGGTCTCCTATCATCGTCCATTCAGGCTATCTTTCCGGCCCCTCTTCACTATCGGGCCCTCCAGCGTCTCAAAATTGCTCACCTGCAGGCCGGTGCTTCTTATGCGGATCTGGTCTCTTTGGATCCGGAGACGAGGGACGAGCTGGAATGGTGGATTGCCAATCTTTCTGCCTGGTTTGGCCCGCATCCGGATGTAGTGATAGAGTCGGACGCCAGCCTTCACGGTTGGGGCGCCCATTGCGAGGGTGTTTCCATGGGAGGTCCTTGGTCCACTGCAGAGTCCCACTTGCACATCAATGCCCTGGAGCTTCTGGCGGGCTCCTTCGCGATTCGCAGCTTCACCTGCGGGAGGGCCAGGGCGTGTATTTGCCTTTGTATGGACAACATCTCGGCCGTCCGTTACATCAATTCCATGGGAGGTACCCGCTCGACGATGTTGACACACCTGGCCAGAGACTTTTGGGATTATTGCCTGACCCACGACGTGTCGGTGGTGGCGGAATACCTACCGCGATTGCACAACACGTTGGCCGATTGGAACTCACGCTACATCTCGGATGCCAGCGACTGGAGATTAGATGTGGTGGTTTTTTCTACCATCGAGTCTCGTTGGGGCCTGTTTTCGATCGACCTTTTCGCTTCACGCTGGAACGCCCAACTTCCCAGATACTTCAGCTGGAGGCCAGACCCGGCCGCGGAGGCGGTGGATGCTCTTCTTCAACCGTGGTCGGAGGGGGTGATGTATGCTTTCCCACCGTTTTCGCTGATTCCTCGGATTTTGGCCAAGATACGCCTGCAAGCTTCGGAGATGGTGTTGGTACTTCCCTTTTGGGGCACTCAGTCGTGGTTCCCTCAACTTTTGAAGCTTCTGGTGGAGATTCCCCTTCTACTTCCTTTCCGGACGTCACTGCTGCTGGACCCTCTGAACCAACCTCATCCGCTGGTGCTGGACGGGTCCCTTCGTCTGCTGGCCTGCAGAGGGTCGGGTTGTCGTGGCAGACCGAGGGACTTTCGGAGACGGCTGTTTTCCTGTTGGAGAGTGCGTGGGCCCCGGGTACCAGAAGAGCCTACAGGGCAGCTTGGCGATCTTGGGCTGGTTGGTGCCTCCTTCGGAACTTGGATCTCACTACGGCCACTGTAGGTGAGGTGGTTCAATTTCTTAGTTCCCTTTATGAGGACGGAAAAGCCTATCGTCTGGGCATAGGGGATTTGATGGTTGTCCTGCTGGTCGTCATCCTCTGGTGTGCCGTTTGCTTAAAGGTTACCGTTTTGCGAGGCCTCCCAGGCCTCGTTTTTCTAGTTCTTGGGACGTTTCTTCTGTTTTATCTTTCCTTTCTACCTGGCACGCCAATGAGGACTTATCCCTTCGCCAGCTGTCGGCCAAGTTGGTTACCCTTTTTTGCCTTATTTCTTGTAAGAGGGTTACCGATGTTCGGGCCTTGGATCATGACGCCCGGTCTTTCACTCCGGAGGGCGTCACATTTAACATTTCTCGGCGTACTAAGACTAACATCACGTCGGTTTCTTACCCTGTTTTTCCTTCGTCGGTGGCGCTCTGTCCGGTCGCTTCTCTGAAGGAGTACGAGTCTAGGACTCGTTCCTTGCAGTCCTCTTCTGCTTCTCAGTTGTTTATTTCTTTCCGAAGTCCCTTTGCCCCGGTGGCTGCTGTCACTCTCTCGCGTTGGGTGAAGTGGATCTTGTCTCTCTCGGGTATTGACACTTCCATTTTCACTGCGAATTCTGTTCGTGGTGCGTCTGCGACCTCCTTGACTCTGTCCGGGGCACGCCTGGAGGATGTCATGAGATTGGCGGATTGGTCACGGGTCTCCACGTTTAGGGAGTTTTACTTCAGGCCGGATCCTCATCTTTTCGCCTCCGTGTCTTGATATAAAATTGTATGATTTTCCTAAAATATGACGTAAAGTCATGATTTTATGAAAGACACGGAGGCGAGTATTGCCCCGCCCACTATTTATCCCTCCCTGGGTTTTTTTGTGTGTTCTGTTGGGGCTTTATTCCCCTTGTTTCGTTTTGTTTTTTATGTTGACTGATGTTAATTTATTGATGCTGTGTTGGCATGTCTGGTGCTCCCGGACGTATGTAGAATGTACGCGTTTTTGACGTCGTTGCTATTATTATTATTATTTATTTGTTTTCTTTTTAAGGTGGGCCACATTGAGTTGGTTGGACTGCTGTGCGTGTCATTCTGCGGTTTCCAGTTTTGACGCCGTGCCTCCAAGTCGATTGTTCGAGGACGTGGTGATCGTTTCGTTGGAGTTCTCCTGGTTCCGGTTGTTCCAGTGTGTTCCGTTGGTGGAGTCGTTGAGACAAAGAAAGTGGAAGACAGACTGAAGGGGTGTTCCCTTTATACTGGGACTAAAGGGGAGGGCTGTGTGCCCATTGGTTGATTTTCTTGTTGAATTCTTTGCTGCTGTTGTGTGTCAGTAAAGAAAGGGTTAAGCAATACTCGCCTCCGTGTCTTTCATAAAATCATGACTTTACGTCATATTTTAGGAAAATCATACAATTCACACTAAAGGCATCAAAACTATGAATTAACACATATGGAATTATATACTTATCAAAAAAGTATAAAACAACTGAAAATATGTCATCTTCTAGGTTCTTCAAAGTAGCCACCTTTTGCTTTGATTACTGCTTTGCACACTCTTGGCATTTTCTTGATGAGCTTCAAGAGGTAGTCACCTGGAATGGTCTTCCAACAGTCTTGAAGGAGTTCCCAGAGATGCTTAGCACTTGTTGGCCCTTTTGCTTCACTCTGCGGTCCAGCTCACCCCAAACCATCTCGATTGGGTTCAGGTCCGGTGACTGTGGAGGCCAGGTCATCTGGCGCAGCACCCCATCACTCTCCTTCATGGTCAAATAGCCCTTACACAGCCTGGAGGTGTGTTTGGGGTCATTGTCCTGTTGAAAAATAAATGATGGTCCAACTAAACGCAAACCGGATGGAATAGCATGCCGCTGCAAGATGGTGTGGTAGCCATGCTGGTTCAGTATGCCTTCAATTTTGAATAAATCCCCAACAGTGTCACCAGCAAAGCACCCCCACACCATCACACCTCCTCCTCCATGCTTCACGGTGGGAACCAGGCATGTAGAGTCCATCCTTTCACCTTTTCTGCGTCGCACAAAGACACGGTGGTTGGAACCAAAGATCTCAAATTTGGATTCATCAGACCAAAGCACAGATTTCCACTGGTCTAATGTCCATTCCTTGTGTTCTTTAGCCCAAACAAGTCTCTTCTGCTCGTTGCCTGTCCTTATCGGTTGTTTCTTAGCAGATATTCTACCATGAAGGCCTGATTCACACAGTCTCCTCTTAACAGTTGTTCTAGAGATGTGTCTGCTGCTAGAACTCTGTGTGGCATTGACCTGGTCTCTAATCTGAGCTGCTGTTAACCTGCGATTTCTGAGGCTGGTGACTCGGATGAACTTATCCTCCGCAGCAGAGGTGACTCTTGGTCTTCCTTTCCTGGGGCGGTCCGCATGTGAGCCAGTTTCTTTGTAGCACTTGATGGTTTTTGTGACTGCACTTGGGGACACTTTCAAAGTTTTCCCAATTTTTCGGACTGACTGACCTTCATTTCTTAAAGTAATGATGGCCACTCGTTTTTCTTTACTTAGCTGCTTTTTTCTTGCCATAATACAAATTCTAACAGTCTATTCAGTAAGGACTATCAGCTGTGTATCCACCTGACTTCTCCACAACGCAACTGATGGTCCCAACCCTATTTATAAGGCAAGAAATACCACTTATTAAACCTGACAGGGCACACCTGTGAAGTGAAAACCATTTCAGGGGACTACCTCTTGAAGCTCATCAAGAGAATGCCAAGAGTGTGCAAAGCAGTAATCAGAGCAAAATGTGGCTAATTTGAAGAACCTAGAATATGACATATTTTTTGTTGTTTCACACTTTTTTGTTATGTATATAATTCCACATGTGTTAATTCATAGTTTTGATGCCTTCAGTGTGAATCTACAATTTTCATAGTCATGAAAATAAAGAAAACTCTTTGAATGAGAAGGTGTGTCCAAACTTTTGGTCTGTACTGTATATATATATATATATATATATATATAAATCCGCTCAGCATATCCTGCTCTATGACATACTGCTTTCAGATTGCATTTCAATTTTTTGGCGACAGGTGTTGCCGGTAAATGGCATGGAGTCCAACATGAGGGAGCAAAATGCAAAAATATGGATTAGATCCAGTATTTCTTTGATGAATATTCATCTGTATGGGTTTTTATACATGATCCCTTCTCCAGGTGAAAGTATCCTCAGCCTGACCTTTCTAATGGCTTCACCAGGTCTAGGGTGGTTTGAGGAAACTCATAAGTCAGCAGTGGGTTTTATGAGGTGATCTCCTGTCTGTGTGAAGTTGTGCTTCTTCCCTGTTTTGTTTTAGACAAACCTCATGTTCTTATTTTGGGGATGACATTGACAATTTTATGACCCTCTGCAAGAATGTCAGGGGAGGTGTTTTACTATTTTGCTATCTGATATCCATAACATCACAGTCAACAGTAAGTCGATTGACGCTCATTTAAATCCATTTACGTGCTGCAATAATCATGCAGAACAGGTCTTCCAGAGTGAGAGATGCTCTTTGGAGATGATCTGCGGCCAAAGAGTTGAGGTTCCTCCATAGATGATCCCCTCTATGAACTAAAAGTTCTTTTTCGGGTGTATGAAAAATCCACTTTTTTCACAGCGGTGCAAATTTTCAAATTTTTAATTGCATCCACTCATACCAGTTTACTGTTTTCAGTGCAATGATCTTGTATATGAGAGAGAAGACTACATGTAGAGCTAGTAAGTAGAGATACCGGCTCATTATTTCTATAAATGGCATATATATCCGCGTGCTCGGTGTCTTAGTTTTTTCCAAAACTCCTTTGCAGGTATACAAAAAAAATAAAGAAATTCAGACTCCAGCACTCACTTTTTTCTTGAAGTATCAAGTTCTCCGGCTTTATTTATCAAAAGTGCACAGGTATTACAAGGCTCAATTCTCTTAGGTGTAGGCTGTTGACGCGTTTCGAAAGTTCTTATTCGTAACAGTCTTGATAAATAAAGCCGGAGAACTTGATACTTCAAGAAAAAAAGTGAGTGCTGGAGTCTGAATTTCTTTATTATTTTTACATGTAGAGCTACCATCTTTAGATTCCTCAGTGAAAATGTCCTGTGGTCTATCAGAATGATAATATAAGGGTGTATGTGTCTATTTGTTTTAAAAGTAGAGGTGTATTCATCACTTTCAGAAATGTTCTTGATTGCTCATAGCATTCAACCAAACTCCATACTACATTTCTGCAGTACAATTATGTTATATGTGGTGGAGATGAAGACCACAAGTGAAGCTACTAGTTATGGAGTCCCTGCTAGAAACCTTTCTGGGCCCATCCTAATGCTGTTGACCCTCTCATGCAAGAACAACCTGTTGGTAATAGGTTGAATGGTTACTGGGTCAATGATATGAGTAGAAACATTGGTCTTAAAATTTGAGATACCTTCAAGATTGACCTTCAGATATTGTTCCCATTGGCCACAGCATCCAACCAGTCTCCATGCTACAGTTGTTCACTGCAAAGTATGGAGTCTCCTGCAAAAATTAATACTCATGTAATGCCAACCAAGAATACATTTCTAGTTTGACTTATTCTTTGGCTTTTTACTTTGACTTTAAGGATAGCATAACCATCGCCAGGAGGGCAATAACACTTCCAAAAGACCTATTGTCTGGAATGGAACCACTTCCATATTTCTTATCTGTTGTCATGCTTTATAAAGCTACCCCAATAATTGTGGCAGTTTGCAAATAAACACCTTGGTTCCCCCTCTGCTCCCAGCTTGCTGTAGATCATTGGCATGTATAGAAAAACTAGTTTTGCTGTGATGACAGCTTAATTCCTCTCCCAGTGAACGGATAGAATATCTATGTCTTCCTAATGGCTGTATTTGTTATTCACAGGACAGACTGATGCATTTTAATGCAATCCAAACCTACAGCGGTGAGATAAGAAACCAATTGTGAGCATATTCCCCAACAATTACTTGTGCTGTGACATTGTATTGACCTTAGTAAACCAATCGTTATAGAATAGGCTTTTCCAAGGGACTGATTAAAAAAATAACAAGTCTAGCTAGTATTGAAACTTTCCTAATTTGACAGATTTGATCTGTCTGTCTGTAGAGCTCTTATGTCTTAAACTCCCAGGAACTGTTTACCTATCAATGAATAGGTATTAACCACTTTCCGTCCGCCCATAGGATATAAACGTCCTATGGGTGGACCTCTATTTCTGAAAGCACGTTTTAAAACGTCCTTTCAGAAACAGCAGCTGCACGCTAATCGTGCAGCTGCTGATCGGGTTGCCCGCTGTCAGTGACAGCAGGGCAACCCAGAGATAAGGCAGGGACAGTTCCCAGGTGTCCCTGCCTTCTGGATCGCTGCAGACACAGGAGCGTGCAGGAGCTGTGTGAGGTCTTACAGAGACCTCGATCAGCCCTGCTCTGAGGCTGTACAGCGCAGAATCACGCTGTACAGCCTCTCTGGGGGGTGCATTTCTTCTGTAACTGGGGCTACTATGTCAGCCCCAGTTACAGGAGAAATCAACAGTGAAAAAAAAATTAAAAAGTGTAGCAAATGTCCCCCAGAGGTCTTGTATGACCTTATGGGGGACGAAAAGTGTAAAATAAAATAAAAAAAATAAAGGGTTGAAAAAAAAAAAAAAAAAAAAAGTTTCACATGTAAAAAAAAAAAGGCCCTAAGTAAGGAATAAAAAAAAATGAGTAAAAATAGAAAAATAAAATAAAATAGACATATTTGGTCTTGCCGCGTCCGTAAAAACAACCTAACCCCTCGGGTGAACACCGTAAAAAAAAAAAAAAAAACTGTGTCAAAACAAGAAATTTTTGTCATCACAAAAGGTGCAACACCAAGTGATCAAAAACGCGTATGTCCCACAAAATGGTACCAATTAAACCGTCACCTCATCCCGCAAAAAATGAGCCCCTACATAAGAAAATCTCTAAAAAAATAAAAAAACTATAGCTCTTAGAACATGGAGACACTAAAACATCATTTTTTTTTGTTTAAAAAATGCTATTATTGTGTTAAAGTGAAACAAATAAAAAAAAGTATACATATTAGGTATTGCCGCGTCCGTAAAAACCAGCTCTATAAAAATATCACATGAGCTAACCCCTCAGATGAACACCGTAAAAAAAACAAAAAAACTGTCAAAACAAGCAATTTTTGTCACCTTGCATCACAAAAGGTGCAACACCAAGTGATCAAAAACACGTATGTCCCACAAAATGGTATCAATAAAACCGTCACCTCATCCCGCAAAAAATGAGCCCCTACATAAGAAAATCTCTCAAAAAATAAAAAAAATATAGCTCTCAGAACATGGACACATTAAAACATAATTCTTTTGTTTCAAAAATGCTATTATTGTGTAAAACTTTAATAAATGAGAAAAAGTATACATATAAGGTATCGCCACGTCCGTAACAATCTGCTCTATAAAAATGTCACTTGAATGAACCCCTCAGGTGAACGCTGTAAAAATAAATAAATAGAAACTGTGCTAAAACAACCAATTTTTTGGTCACCTTGCCCCATAAAGTGTTATAATGAATGATCAAAAAATCATATGTACCCAAAAATAGTACTAATAAAACTGGCACCTTATCCCATAGTTTCCAAAATGGGGTCACTTCTTGGGAGTTTCTACTGTAAGGGTGCATCAGGGGGCTTCAAATGGGACATGGCATCTAAAAACCATTTGGCGCTCCTTTTCTTCTGCGCCCTGCCGTGTGCCCATACAGCAGTTTATGACCACATGTGGGGTGTTTCTGTAAACCGCAGAATCTGGGTAATAAATATTGAGTTTTGTTTGGCTGTTAACCATCGATGTGTTAAAGAAAAAGTTGGATTAAAATGGAAAATCTGCCAAAAAAGTGAAATTAAAAAATTTGATCTCCATTTTTCTTTAATTCTTGTGGAACGCATAAAGGGTTAACAAAGTTTGTAAAATCGGTTTTGAATACCTTGAGGGGTGTAGTTTCTACAATGGGGTCATTTATGGGGGTATCCACTATGTAGGCCCCACAAAGTGACTTCAGACCTGAACTGGTCCTTATAAAGTGGGTTTTGGCAATTTTCTTAAAAATTTGAAGAATTTCTTCTAAAATTCTAAGCCTTCTAACGTCCTAAAAAAATAAAATGACATTTCCAAAATGATGCCAACATAAAGTAGACATATGGGGAATGTTAAGTAATAAATATTTTATGAGGTATCACTTTCTGTTTTAAAAGCAGAGAAATGTAAATTTAGAAAATTGCAAATTTTTTAAATTTTTGGGTAAATTTGGGATTTTTTCATAAATAAAGGTGAAATATTTTGACTCAAATTTATGACTATCATGAAGTACAATGTGTCACGAGAAAACAATCTTCGAATGACTTGGATAAATAAAGGCGTTCCAAAGTTATTACCACATAAAGTGAGATATGTCAGTTTTGCAAAATTAGGCCTGGTCAGGAAGGGGGCAAATGGCCCAGATGGGAAGTGGTTAAGGGCAGTTAAAAACCCAAAATGTGAATATACTGAAATCGATTGAAGGGGTTGTCCAGGTCCAGGATAGGTCATCTATAGGTCATCGATATCAAATCAGCACAGGTCCAACTCCCAGCACCTCGGCTGATCAGCTCACCTCACACCAAGCACAGAGCTGTCCATTGGTATTGCAGCTCAGCCCCATGCACTTGAATGGGACTGTACGAGGTCTAGGCCAAGTGACCAACGAATGTGACATCAAAGGAAGAGACTGCAGCGATAGCCGGAGCACTGTGTCTGAAGTTGCAATCCCCACCGATCTGATATTGATGGACTATGCTGAGGATAGGCTATCAATATGGAAATCTCGGACAACCTCTTTAAGCTTTCCTATGATAAAAAAGTAGCTGGTAATATTTTATGTTATATTGTATATACAAACATATAACTATTAAAAATATAACTACTGTCTGCTATGAACAAGTACATAACTACTATAATAACTGCTCCTATGTACAAGAATATATCTACTATAATACTGCCTCCTATGTACAAGAATATAACTACTATAATACTGCTCCTACAGTATGTACAAGCATATAACTACTACAGTATGTACAAGCATATAACTACTATAATACCGCTCCTATGTACAAGAATATAGCTACTATAATACTGCCTCCTATGTACAAGAATATAACTACTATAATACTACTCCTATGTACAAGAATATAACTACTATAATACTGCCCCTATGTACAAGAATATAACTACTATAATACTGCTCCTATGTACAAGAATATAACTACTATAATACTGCCTGCTATGTACAAGAATATAACTACTATAATACTGCTCCTATGTACAAGAATATAACTACTATAATACTGCCTGCTATGTACAAGAATATAACTACTATAATACTGCTCCTATGTACAAGAATATAACTAGTATAATACTGCTCCTATATACAAGAATATAACTACTATAATACTGCTCCTATGTACAAGAATATAACTACTATAATACTGCCTCCTATGTACAAGAATATAACTATTATAATACTGCCTCCTATGTACAAGAATATAACTACTATAATACTGCTACTATGTACAAGAACATAACTACTATGGGGCGGAGCCTAGCCACGCTGCTGAATGGCCGCACGAGCTTGAGCTCCTCCAGCAGTTCGGCTCATTGCCCTAATTAAGCATATAATTTGGCCTTATTATGGGGAAACCTGGCAAGGACAAAGTCAGAGGAAGTACAGAGACGACTCCGAGACACTCCAAACAGCCGGAGATGGAGAAGTTTCTCCGAAAAACACCGCGGCTTGTGGCACAAAAAGGCCCCAATATGGAGGAGTCTGCGGTCCATGACTCCGATGCAGGAGACCTCTCCGATGCGTGCAGCGGATCCGATATCTCGGACAGGAGACCCAGAGACCCACCGATTTCGGAACGGACTCTCCGACGAGTCCTGGAATCAGCCCTCTCGCCCATTAAGCAAGACCTTTCCGATATCAAAGATGATTTGAGACATTTAGGTCAGAGGGTGGTCGCGTTAGAAACGGCGCAGGAGTCCATCATGGCATATGAGGCTAAGGCTTCGGAGGTGCTGGCGGCCCACAGGGCTTTATTGAATGATGCTTTCTTAAAGCTTGAAGACCAGGAGAACCGCAGCCGTAGGCGCAACATCCGAATCCGCGGCTTACCTGAATCGATAGCGGCGGAGGCCCTGCCGACAATGGCGCGCGAAATCTTCTCCATGCTGCTGGGCCCTGACAGAGCGGCGGGAATTGTGGTGGAGCGGATACACAGGGCGCTGAGACCCAGGCCTAAGCCGCAAGATCCTCCTCGCGACATCATCTGTGGCCTGTTAAGTTTCGTGGACACTGCGGCCATCTTGAAAAAGCAAAGAGAGATGGAGGTGCTTGAATATGAAGGATCGCCATTTCAGATGTACCAAGATTTGGCGCCATCAACCCTGGCGAAGCGGCGCCTGCTGAAGCCCCTTCTGGATGTCTTGAGGAAAACATCTACGCCATTCCGGTGGCTATACCCCTTTGGGCTGGCGGTTTCCAGAAACGGTAAAATGCTTACCATACGATCTCCTGATGACCTCGCTTCGGTCTGGAACTCTCTAGATGTCCCCCCTGTGGAGATCCCCTCATGGCTGCCGGCTGACCAAGATGGCCCCCTACCTGTTCCGCCGCGGATCTCGGCCTGGCAGAAGGCCTCATCAGGCAGACCGGAGCGCCCGGGTAGAGGCAAGATGGACAGGGCCCCCACTTGATTCATACTAACCTTTCTTGGAATAAGTTTGTAGGCCCGGGGTTTCGCTCTCTCCTCTGGGTATGTGGATGTATGTTTTACGTCCTATGTTATACACCCTTGAGTTTCCGCATGGCTGGAGGAGAATCCAACCTCTTTTTCTGTTTTCTCTTTTTTGGGCCTGAGCGATGTTTTTTCTATACTGAGGGCTGGAAGTATGTTGGCATGCAGAAGCGTAATACTTCTTTATAATGTGCTGGACGTTATCTCTGGACTGAGAACTTTGTTCCCCACCTGAAGGGTAATGACCGGATCGTTACCGGTGCTGGTTTCATTTCTTTTTGTTGTTGGTCTCTTTTTGTATAGACCTTAGGGTGCTTTACTTGCCCCCTCGCCAATCCAACCCTGTCTTGGATGGTGATAGGTGAAGCACTCACTCTTTTTGAGCTGGTTTTTTACCAGCTTAAAGGGCTTCTGTCAGCCCACTAAACCCTTTTTTTTCTTTCCGTTAATATTAATCCCTACACTGCAAGCTCCCTGTACATATGCTAAATATTAATTTTCGTTCAGTAGATATTGTTAAAAATCAAGTTTTATCATATGTAAATTACCTTGCTACCAGCAAGTAGGGCGGCTACTTGCTGGTAGCAGCCGCATCCTCCTCTCATCATGACGCCCCCTCCGCCATTTGATTGACAGGGCCAGGGAACGGGTTAGTTCTCTGCTTGCCCTGTTCGAATTCAAAATATCGCGCCTGCGCCGTACCTTTCTTTAATCGGTGCAGGCGCACTGAGAGGCGGCCTCTCTCCCGGCCGCTCCATCCTCAATGCGCCTGCGCCGGGTGTGGATGTGACGTCATCGGCGCAGGCGCACTGAGAGGCGGCCTCTCTCCCGGCCGCTCCATCCTCAATTCGCCTGCGCCGATGACGTCACATCTACACCCGGCGCAGGCGCATTAAGGATGGAGCGGCCGGGAGAGAGGCCGCCTCTCAGTGCGCCTGCACCGATTAAAGAAAGGTACGGCGCAGGCGCGATATTTTGAATTCGAACAGGGCCAGCAGAGAACTAACCCGTTCCCTGGCCCTGTCAATCAAACGGCGGAGGGGGCGTCATGATGAGAGGAGGATGCGGCTGCTACCAGCAAGTAGCCGCCCTACTTGCTGGTAGCAAGGTAATTTACATATGATAAAACTTGATTTTTAACAATATCTACTGTACGAAAATTAATATTTAGCATATGTACAGGGAGCTTGCAGTGTAGGGATTAATATTAACGGGAAAAAAAAAAAAGGGTTTAGTGGGCTGACAGAAGCCCTTTAACATGTTGGTTGTTATGTCCCTTATTTTATATTTATTTTTTCCTTCCCCCCTCTTTCCTCATATTCCTTACTCTGCTCATACATACTACGTGCTCTTTACTGCTTTCCTGGGTACCTGGTACTATTTCTCTCATGAACGTATGTTGTTATGTCTTCCATTGTAGTCGCCTCCCTAAATGTTCATGGGCTGAACGAGCCATGCAAACGGTCTCAAATCATCTCTCTCCTCATGAGGGATAGAGTCTCAGTGGCTTTTCTGCAGGAGACTCATTTTAGGACAGGTAGAATCCCCAACCTCCCTCCCAAGAAATTTGCCCAGTGGTTTCACAGTACACATGACTCGGCCAGTAGAGGAGTCAGTGTGGCTTTGCACAAAAATCTACCATTCAAGCATACCGCAACTTCAGCGGACCCTGAGGGACGATACATTTTTGTAAAAGGTGTACTAAGCGACTCGCCAGTTACATTCGCCAATCTGTATGCCCCTAACAGAGGCCAAGTACCATGGCTCGTTCAGACCCTTGATTTATTGGCATCTTTCTCTGAGGGATTGTTAGTTTTGGGGGGCGACTTCAATGTGGCCCTGGAACCGGCGGTGGACACCTCGGTGGGCAGACCGTCTGTGTCCTATAGGCTCTTGAAAAGGCTTAAGGCTTCCCTGAGAAAGTTGAAGGTCAGGGATGTCTGGCGTACTTTGAATCCCAGTGGCAGGGATTATACATATTATTCGCACGCCAAGTCGTCCTTCCATAGATTGGATTACTTGTTCTTATCTGACTCACATATATGTAATGTCTCTGGGGCCCGGATTGGCAGTATCACACTATCTGACCATGCTCCTGTTATTGTTAACCTTTCCTTGTCTGGACCACGAAGGAAGCGTATGGCGCCTCAATGACACCTTGATTCTGGATCCCACTCACGCTTGCAGAATCAAGAAGTCGCTTTCTGAATTTTTTGAATTTAACGATACACCAGACTCCCCTCCTTCTCCCTCCATACTGTGGGAATCCCATAAGGTAGTAATAAGGGGGGAACTTATCGCACTAGGGGCTCATGTGAAGAAACAGAGGACGCAGGCCCTAGATGCTTTACTAGCGGAAATTGCTCGCCTGGAATCCTCTCACAAGGAGTCACAGGCCAAGCGTTGTATGGCGGATCTTACTGAAGCTAGAGTGCGTTTGAGAAATCTGTTAAATGTCACTTCTGCTAAGCTGGTCCTCCGCTCCAGATTTAAAGCCTATGCGCATGGGGATAGAGGAAACAGACTGATGTCGGCGATTGCCAAGAAGCAGTTCTCTGACTCCTTTGTTTCCTCTATTAAAGACGCCAAAGGCAAAATACACAAATCCACTCCAGACATTGCCAAGGCATTTTGCGCCTTTTATGAAGCTTTATACAACTTACCTTCCCCTGAAGGGGCCACTACTGGTGATCTTTCAGAGGCTACGGATAAGTTTTTGCAAACTCTGGACCTTCCCTCTGTTTCTTCAACCAAAGCGTCCCAGCTGACTAGACCCGTTACTGACTCTGAGATTCATAGGGTGCTCATGTCCATCCCCTCGGGCAAAAGCCCGGGCCCGGACGGCTTTTCCGTCACTTATTACAAATCCTTTAGAGAGGTTTTAATTCCCCGTTTCAGGAAGTTGTGCAATCATCTTCTTACTGGAGGCTCCCTGGCTCCTCACTCCTTATTGGCGCACATTACTGTTCTTCATAAGGAGAATAAGGACCCGACTTGCTGCAGTAATTATAGGCCGATCTCCTTGCTTAATAATGATGTGAAGTGGTGGGCGAAGATCTTGGCCACCAGGCTTCAGGAAGTTCTACCTGACATTGTTCATGAAGAACAAGTTGGCTTTGTCCATGGCAGACAGGGGTCGGAAAATACAGTACGGCTTCTCCATCTTGTGAATTGGGCCAAAAGATCCTCTAAGCCCTTAGTACTGGTTAGTACCGATGCGGAAAAGGCCTTCGACAGGGTCAGCTGGCAGTATATGTCGCGGACCCTGTCGAAGTTTGGTCTCCCAGACCAGTTCATTACAGCCATTTATACTTTATATTCGTCCCCCTCTGCCAGGGTCAAAGTTAACGGCTCATTGTCGCCACCATTTCGCATCACTAACGGGACGAGGCAGGGTTGCCCCCTCTCTCCTGCACTATTTATTTTAGTGATGGAGACCCTTTTGTGTAAAATAAGGAGGGACCCTGATATTAAAGGCCTCCGGATCGGTTCCTACACACATGTTACTGCAGCATTTGCGGATGACCTTTTGGTCATGACCTCCAATCCTAGAGAGGCCTTACCCAAATTACTGAATATATTTGAGGACTTTGGATTTATATCCAATTTTAAAATTAACTATGGGAAATCCATGGCACTTAACATCTCCTGCTCACAGGCGGTGATTAATGCTCTTAAGCGTGTAACTCCATTCACTTGGGCCTCCAGAGACATTATGTATTTGGGGACTCATATATCGGCCAATGTCCAAGATCTGGCCTCCCTTAATTATACGCCGCTTTTGAAAACTGTACGCACACATCTACAAAACTTGAAACATCCATTTGTCTCCTGGGTAGGGAGAAAGAACTACATTAAGACCTTTATTCTTCCCAAATTTCTGTACTTGCTGCAAGCACTCTCTATTTGGTTGCCAAACTCATATTTTACTGAAATACGGAGAGTGTTCACACGCTTCCTGTGGAACGGGAAATCTCCACGTATAGCTTATTCTGTTCTTACAAGGGATAGGAGGTTTGGAGGTTTTGGGATGCCAGATGTGAAGTTATATTATAATGCTGTACAGCTCTGTAGATCTGTAGCTATTATGTCTCACCAATCTAACTCCCTTTGTTCCCGTCTTGAGAATGTACTGTTTACGAACCAAGAGCTACTTACTTTGTGGGGTATTAGACCTATTTCGGCCAATCACTACTACTCCTCTCCGGTTTGGAAAGGTATGTTGGTTGAGTGGTCCAAAATGGTTCAGTCTCACATTTTTTATTTCCCTAATCCTGGTATGCCTCTTAACTTACTACAAAGCCACATTCATCCTGCTGTGTTAAACCCCTCCGGGATTTGGTCTAAGCTTGCTGACATTCCTCTGCGAGATGTCCTCCTCCCGGATGGCAGTTTGAACTGGGACTCAGTGGTGGCCCTTCCCGAGGTCAAAGCTGCTCCTTTCTTCCATTTAGCTAATTTTAAAAGGGACACCAGAAAGTGTACTGGACCTTTGTCAGGTAATAGTTCCCCCTCTTGGCTTGAAAAGAAGGTTTTAGCTACCAAGCCTCCCCTTAGACCATTATCTCAGATGTATAAAGAAATACTTTCCTCATTACCCCCGGAGCTAAATTATGTGATCTCCTGGGAACGGGAGCTCTCACTGTCCCTTACGGAGCCGGAGAAGGCATTCATCCTGGCTTATTCACACGGCTTTAGTCGATGTGTTAGGATCCAGGAAAATTCCTTCAAGCTTCTCAGTAGGTGGTACAAGACCCCTGAGTTTTTGCATAAACTGAACCCGGAGGTCCCTGTACCATCGTGTTGGAGATGTGGTACAGGTACTGGGTCTTTGTCGCATATTTGGTGGCTTTGTCACAAGATTAAACCGTTTTGGAAGTCAATTGAGGCATTGGTTAACCGAATATGCAACACTAAGATATCAATAGATGCTAAGCTAGTGTTATTATGGTGCCCTAACAGCTCTCTCACTCCCTCTAAGCATGATCTTCCTACGATGCTGCTTACAGCGGCTAAGTTACTAATCCCCTTTCTGTGGAAGAATGACTCCCCACCGACTCTCCATATGTGGACTGACAAGGTGGACCAGATTTACCGCTTCGAGGAGCTTGCGCATTGGGAGACTAACTCACGAGCTCGCTTCTTAAAATTGTGGTCCCCATGGAAAGCCCATAGAAATTTTATATGATAGAGCAGAAGTTATCTCACTTCCTCGTTCCCCCCCTCCTCCCTTCCCCCCCTCCTGACTGTCCCTTCCCCCCTTCTTCCTTTTTTTTACCTTTTTCTTTGACATTTATTACTGATTAAGGCAAGATTGCTTGTATTGTCTACACATGACGTGTATACTTGATGACCATATGGAACTTGTTGTCACTAGAGTTGAGCGAACACCTGGATGTTCGGGTTCGAGAAGTTCGGCCGAACATCCCGGAAATGTTCGGGTTCGGGATCCGAACCCGATCCGAACTTCGTCCCGAACCCGAACCCCATTGAAGTCAATGGGGACCCGAACTTTTCGGCACTAAAAAGGCTGTAAAACAGCCCAGGAAAGAGCTAGAGGGCTGCAAAAGGCAGCAACATGTAGGTAAATCCCCTGCAAACAAATGTGGATAGGGAAATGAATTAAAATAAAAATTAAATAAATAAAAATTAACCAAAATCAATTGGAGAGAGGTTCCATAGCAGAGAATCTGGCTTCCCGTCACCCACCACTGGAACAGTCCATTCTCAGATATTTAGGCCCCGGCACCCAGGCAGAGGAGAGAGGTCCCGTAACAGAGAATCTGTCTTCATGTCAGCAGAGAATTAGTCTGCATGTCATAGCAGAGAATGAGGCTTCACGTCAGCCACCACTGCAACAGTCCATTGGCATATATTTAGGCCCAGCACCCAGGCAGAGGAGGGAGGTCCCGTAACAGAGAATCTGTCTTCATGTCAGCAGAGAATTAGTCTGCATGTCATAGCAGAGAATGAGGCTTCACGTCAGCCACCACTGCAACAGTCCATTGGCATATATTTAGGCCCAGCACACACACAGGCAGAGGAGAGAGGTCCCGTAACAGAGAATCTGGCTTCATGTCAGCAGAGAATCAGTCTGCATGTCATAGCAGAGAATGAGGCTTCACGTCAGCCACCACTGCAACAGTCCATTGGCATATATTTAGGCCCAGCACACACACAGGCAGAGGAGAGAGGTCCCGTAACAGAGGATCTGGCTTCATGTCAGCAGAGAATCAGTCTGCATGTCATAGCAGAGAATCAGGCTTCACGTCAGCCACCACTGCAACAGTCCATTGTCATAAATTTAGGCCCAGCACCCAGGCAGAGGAGAGAGGTCCCGTAACAGACAATCTGGCTTCATGTCAGCAGAGAATTAGTCTGCATGTCATAGCAGAGAATGAGGCTTCACGTCAGCCACCACTGCAACAGTCCATTGGCATATATTTAGGCCTAGCACACAGGCAGAGGAGAGAGGTCCCGTAACAGACAATCTGGCTTCATGTCAGCAGAGAATCAGTCTGCATGTCATAGCAGAGAATGAGGCTTCACGTCACCCACCACTGCAACAGTCCATTGGCATATATTTAGGCCTAGCACACAGGCAGAGGAGAGAGGTCCCGTAACAGACAATCTGGCTTCATGACAGCAGAGAATCAGTCTGCATGTCATAGCAGAGAATGAGGCTTCACGTCAGCCACCACTGCAACAGTCCATTGGCATATATTTAGGCCCAGCACACACACAGGCAGAGGAGAGAGGTCCCGTAACAGAGGATCTGGCTTCATGTCAGCAGAGAATCAGTCTGCATGTCATAGCAGAGAATCAGGCTTCACGTCAGCCACCACTGCAACAGTCCATTGGCATATATTTAGGCCTAGCACACAGGCAGAGCAGAGAGGTCCCGTAACAGACGATCTGGCTTCATGTCAGCAGAGAATCAGTCTGCATGTCATAGCAGAGAATGAGGCTTCACGTCAGCCACCACTGCAACAGTCCATTGGCATATATTTAGGCCCAGCACCCAGGCAGAGGAGGGAGGTCCCGTAACAGACAATCTGGCTTCATGTCAGCAGAGAATCAGTCTGCATGTCATAGCAGAGAATGAGGCTTCACGTCACCCACCACTGCAACAGTCCATTGGCATATATTTAGGCCCAGCACCCAGGCAGAGGAGGGAGGTCCCGTAACAGAGAATCTGTCTTCATGTCAGCAGAGAATTAGTCTGCATGTCATAGCAGAGAATGAGGCTTCACGTCAGCCACCACTGCAACAGTCCATTGGCATATATTTAGGCCCAGCACCCAGGCAGAGGAGGGAGGTCCCGTAACAGAGAATCTGTCTTCATGTCAGCAGAGAATTAGTCTGCATGTCATAGCAGAGAATGAGGCTTCACGTCAGCCACCACTGCAACAGTCCATTGGCATATATTTAGGCCCAGCACACACACAGGCAGAGGAGAGAGGTCCCGTAACAGAGAATCTGGCTTCATGTCAGCAGAGAATCAGTCTGCATGTCATAGCAGAGAATGAGGCTTCACGTCAGCCACCACTGCAACAGTCCATTGGCATATATTTAGGCCCAGCACACACACAGGCAGAGGAGAGAGGTCCCGTAACAGAGGATCTGGCTTCATGTCAGCAGAGAATCAGTCTGCATGTCATAGCAGAGAATGAGGCTTCACGTCAGCCACCACTGCAACAGTCCATTGGCATATATTTAGGCCCAGCACACACAGGCAGAGGAGAGAGGTCCCGTAACAGAGGATCTGGCTTCATGTCAGCAGAGAATCAGTCTGCATGTCATAGCAGAGAATCAGGCTTCACGTCACCCACCACTGCAACAGTCCATTGTCATAAATTTAGGCCCAGCACCCAGGCAGAGGAGAGAGGTCCCGTAACAGAGAATCTGGCTTCATGTCAGCAGAGAATCAGTCTTCATATCATAGCAGAGAATCAGGCTTCACGTCACCCACCACTGTAAGAGTCAATTTTCATAAATTTAGGCCCAGAACCCAGGCAGAGGAGAAAGGTCCCGTAACAGACAATCTGGCTTCATGTCAGCAGAGAATCAGTCTTCATATCATAGCAGAGAATCAGGCTTCACGTCACCCACCACTGCAACAGTCCATTGGCATATATTTAGGCCTAGCACACAGGCAGAGGAGAGAGGTCCCGTAACAGACAATCTGGCTTCATGACAGCAGAGAATCAGTCTGCATGTCATAGCAGAGAATGAGGCTTCACGTCAGCCACCACTGCAACAGTCCATTGGCATATATTTAGGCCCAGCACACACAGGCAGAGGAGAGAGGTCCCGTAACAGAGGATCTGGCTTCATGTCAGCAGAGAATCAGTCTGCATGTCATAGCAGAGAATCAGGCTTCACGTCAGCCACCACTGCAACAGTCCATTGGCATATATTTAGGCCTAGCACACAGGCAGAGCAGAGAGGTCCCGTAACAGACGATCTGGCTTCATGTCAGCAGAGAATCAGTCTGCATGTCATAGCAGAGAATGAGGCTTCACGTCAGCCACCACTGCAACAGTCCATTGGCATATATTTAGGCCCAGCACCCAGGCAGAGGAGGGAGGTCCCGTAACAGAGAATCTGTCTTCATGTCAGCAGAGAATTAGTCTGCATGTCATAGCAGAGAATGAGGCTTCACGTCAGCCACCACTGCAACAGTCCATTGGCATATATTTAGGCCCAGCACCCAGGCAGAGGAGGGAGGTCCCGTAACAGAGAATCTGTCTTCATGTCAGCAGAGAATTAGTCTGCATGTCATAGCAGAGAATGAGGCTTCACGTCAGCCACCACTGCAACAGTCCATTGGCATATATTTAGGCCCAGCACACACAGGCAGAGGAGAGAGGTCCCGTAACAGAGAATCTGGCTTCATGTCAGCAGAGAATCAGTCTGCATGTCATAGCAGAGAATGAGGCTTCACGTCAGCCACCACTGCAACAGTCCATTGGCATATATTTAGGCCCAGCACACACAGGCAGAGGAGAGAGGTCCCGTAACAGAGAATCTGGCTTCATGTCAGCAGAGAATCAGTCTGCATGTCATAGCAGAGAATGAGGCTTCACGTCAGCCACCACTGCAACAGTCCATTGGCATATATTTAGGCCCAGCACACACAGGCAGAGGAGAGAGGTCCCGTAACAGAGGATCTGGCTTCATGTCAGCAGAGAATCAGTCTGCATGTCATAGCAGAGAATCAGGCTTCACGTCACCCACCACTGCAACAGTCCATTGTCATAATATTTAGGCCCAGCACCCAGGCAGAGGAGAGAGGTCCCGTAACAGAGAATCTGGCTTCATGTCAGCAGAGAATCAGTCTGCATGTCATAGCAGAGAATCAGGCTTCACGTCACCCACCACTGCTAACAGTCAATTTTCATAAATTTAGGCCCAGCACCCAGGCAGAGGAGAAGGTCCCGTAACAGACAATCTGGCTTCATGTCAGCAGAGAATCAGTCTGCATGTCATAGCAGAGAATCAGGCTTCACGTCACCCACCACTGCAACAGTCCATTGGCATATATTTAGGCCTAGCACACAGGCAGAGCAGAGAGGTCCCGTAACAGACAATCTGGCTTCATGTACAGCAGAGAATCAGTCTGCATGTCATAGCAGAGAATGAGGCTTCACGTCACCCACCACTGCAACAGTCCATTGGCATATATTTAGGCCTAGCACACAGGCAGAGCAGAGAGGTCCCGTAACAGACAATCTGGCTTCATGTCAGCAGAGAATCAGTCTGCATGTCATAGCAGAGAATCAGGCTTCACGTCAGCCACCACTGCAACAGTCCATTGGCATATATTTAGGCCTAGCACACAGGCAGAGGAGAGAGGTCCCGTAACAGACAATCTGGCTTCATGTACAGCAGAGAATCAGTCTGCATGTCATAGCAGAGAATGAGGCTTCACGTCAGCCACCACTGCAACAGTCCATTGGCATATATTTAGGCCTAGCACACAGGCAGAGCAGAGAGGTCCCGTAACAGACAATCTGGCTTCATGTCAGCAGAGAATCAGTCTGCATGTCATAGCAGAGAATCAGGCTTCACGTCAGCCACCACTGCAACAGTCCATTGTCATAAATTTAGGCCCAGCACCCAGGCAGAGGAGAGAGGTCCCGTAACAGACAATCTGGCTTCATGTCAGCAGAGAATTAGTCTGCATGTCATAGCAGAGAATCAGGCTTCATGTCAGCCACCACTGCAACAGTCCATTGGCATATATTTAGGCCTAGCACACAGGCAGAGGAGAGGTTCATTCAACTTTGGGTAGCCTCGCAATATAATGGTAAAATGAAAATAAAAATAGGATTGAATGAGGAAGTGCCCTGGAGTCCAATAATATATGGTTATGGGGAGGTAGTTAATGTCTAATCTGGACAAGGGACGGACAGGTCCTGTGGGATCCATGCCTGGTTCATTTTTATGAACGTCAGCTTGTCCACATTGGCTGTAGACAGGCGGCTGCGTTTGTCTGTAATGACGCCCCCTGCCGTGCTGAATACACGTTCAGACAAAACGCTGGCTGCCGGGCAGGCCAGCACCTCCAAGGCATAAAAGGCTAGCTCTGGCCACGTGGACAATTTAGAGACCCAGAAGTTGAATGGGGCCGAACCATCAGTCAGTACGTGGAGGGGTGTGCACACGTACTGTTCCACCATGTTAGTGAAATGTTGCCTCCTGCTAACACGTTGCGTATCAGGTGGTGGTGCAGTTAGCTGTGGCGTGTTGACAAAAGTTTTCCACATCTCTGCCATGCTAACCCTGCCCTCAGAGGAGCTGGCCGTGACACAGCTGCCTTGGCGACCTCTTGCTCCTCCTCTGCCTTGGCCTTGGGCTTCCACTTGTTCCCCTGTGACATTTGGGAATGCTCTCAGTAGCGCGTCTACCAACGTGCGCTTGTACTCGCGCATCTTCCTATCACGCTCCAGTGCAGGAAGTAAGGTGGGCACATTGTCTTTGTAGCGTGGATCCAGCAGGGTGGCAACCCAGTAGTCCGCACAGGTTAAAATGTGGGCAACTCTGCTGTCGTTGCGCAGGCACTGCAGCATGTAGTCGCTCATGTGTGCCAGGCTGCCCAGGGGATAAGGACAAGCTGTCCTCTGTGGGAGGCGTATCGTCATCGTCCTGCCTTTCCCCCCAGCCACGCACCAGTGATGGACCCGAGCTGCGTTGGGTGCCACCCCGCTGTGACCATGCTTCATCCTCATCCTCCTCCACCTCCTCCTCATCCTCGTCCTCCTCGTCCTCCAGTAGTGGGCCCTGGCTGGCCACATTTGTACCTGGCCTCTGCTGTTGCCAAAAACCTCCCTCTGAGTCACTTCGAAGAGACTGGCCTGAAAGTGCTAAAAATGACCCCTCTTCCTCCTCCTCCTCCTCCTCCTCCTGGGCCACCTCCTCTTCCATCATCGCCCTAAGTGTTTTCTCAAGGAGACATAGAAGTGGTATTGTAACGCTGATAACGGTGTCATCGCCACTGGCCATGTTGGTGGAGTACTCGAAACAGCGCAACAGGGCACACAGGTCTCGCATGGAGGCCCAGTCATTGGTGGTGAAGTGGTGCTGTTCTGTAGTGCGACTGACCCGTGCGTGCTGCAGCTGAAACTCCACTATGGCCTGCTGCTGCTCGCACAGTCTGTCCAGCATGTGCAAGGTGGAGTTCCACCTGGTGGGCACGTCGCATATGAGGCGGTGAGCGGGAAGGCCGAAGTTACGCTGTAGCGCAGACAGGCGAGCAGCAGCAGGATGTGAACGCCGGAAGCGCGAACAGACGGCCCGCACTTTATGCAGCAGCTCTGACATGTCGGGGTAGTTGTGAATGAACTTCTGCACCACCAAATTCAGCACATGCGCCAAGCAAGGGATGTGCGTCAAATTGGCTAGTCCCAGAGCTGCAACGAGATTTCGCCCATTATCACACACCACCAGGCCGGGCTTGAGGCTCACCGGCAGCAACCACTCGTCGGTCTGTTGTTCTATACCCCGCCACAACTCCTGTGCGGTGTGGGGCCTGTCCCCCAAACATATGAGTTTCAGAATGGCCTGCTGACGTTTACCCCGGGCTGTGCTGAAGTTGGTGGTGAAGGTGTGTGGCTGACTGGATGAGCAGGTGGAAGAAGAGGAGGAGGAAGCCGAGAAGGAGGAGGTGGCAACAGGAGGCAAAGAATGTTGCCCTGCGATCCTTGGCGGCGGAAGGACGTGCGCCAAACAGCTCTCCGCCTGGGGCCCAGCTGCCACTACATTTACCCAGTGTGCAGTTAGGGAGATATAGCGTCCCTGGCCGTGCTTACTGGTCCACGTATCTGTGGTTAGGTGGACCTTGCCACAGATGGCGTTGCGCAGTGCACACTTGATTTTATCGGATACTTGGTTGTGCAGGGAAGGCACGGCTCTCTTGGAGAAGTAGTGCCGGCTGGGAACAACATACTGTGGGACAGCAAGCGACATGAGCTGTTTGAAGCTGTCTGTGTCCACCAGCCTAAATGACAGCATTTCATAGGCCAGTAGTTTAGAAATGCTGGCATTCAGGGCCAGGGATCGAGGGTGGCTAGGTGGGAATTTACGCTTTCTATCAAATGTTTGTGAGATGGAGAGCTGAACGCTGGCGTGTGACATGGTTGAGACGCTTGGTGACGGAGGTGGTGGTGGTGGTGTTGGTGGTACATCCCCTGTTTGCTGGGCGGCAGGTGCCAACGTTCCTCCAGAGGCGGAGGAAGAGGCCGAGGCGGCAGCAGCAGAATAGGCCGAGGCGGCAGCAGCAGAAGAGGTAGCAGGGGGAGCCTGAGTGACTTCCTTGGTTTTAAGGTGTTTACTCCACTGCAGTTCATGCTTTGCATGCAGGTGCCTGGTCATGCAGGTTGTGCTCAGGTTCAGAACGTTAATGCCTCGCTTCAGGCTCTGATGGCACAGCGTGCAAACCACTCGGGTCTTGTCGTCAGCACATTGTTTGAAGAAGTGCCATGCCAGGGAACTCCTTGAAGCTGCCTTTGGGGTGCTCGGTCCCAGATGGCGGCGGTCAGTAGCAGGCGGAGTCTCTTGGCGGCGGGTGTTCTGCTTTTGCCCACTGCTCCCTCTTTTGCTACGCTGTTGGCTCGGTCTCACCACTGCCTCTTCCTCCGAACTGTGAAAGTCAGTGGCACGACCTTCATTCCATGTGGGGTCTAGGACCTCATCGTCCCCTGCATCGTCTTCCACCCAGTCTTGATCCCTGACCTCCTGTTCAGTCTGCACACTGCAGAAAGACGCAGCAGTTGGCACCTGTGTTTCGTCATCATCAGAGACATGCTGAGGTGGTATTCCCATGTCCTCATCATCAGGAAACATAAGTGGTTGTGCGTCAGTGCATTCTATGTCTTTCACCGCTGGGGAAGGGCTAGGTGGATGCCCTTGGGAAACCCTGCCAGCGGAGTCTTCAAACAGCATAAGAGACTGCTGCATAACTTGAGGCTGAGACAGTTTCCCTGGTATGCATGGGGGTGATGTGACAGACTGATGGGGTTGGTTTTCAGGCGCCATCTGTGCGCTTTCTGCAGAAGACTGGGTGGGAGATAATGTGAACGTGCTGGATCCACTGTCGGCCACCCAATTGACTAATGCCTGTACCTGCTCAGGCCTTACCATCCTTAGAACGGCATTGGGCCCCACCATATATCGCTGTAAATTCTGGCGGCTACTGGGACCTGAGGTAGTTGGTACACTAGGACGTGTGGATGTGGCAGAACGGCCACGTCCTCTCCCAGCACCAGAGGGTCCACTAACACCACCACGACCATGTCCACGTCCGCGTCCCTTACTAGATGTTTTTCTCATTGTTATGGTTCACCACAACAACAAATATATTATTTGGCCCAATGTATTGTATTCAAATTCAGCGGGATATAAATTTGAGGCCTAGTATTTAGGCGCTGGGTGACCGGTATGGATTTAGTGACAGAATTAGACTTGGAAATGCACAGAAGCGTGTGTGTGAAGTTATTCTGAATGACCCTATGTGCACCTTCAATATGATCTACCCTTTTAGGGATAGATTTCAAATAGCTCTGATATAGCAGAAACGACTAAATTATGAAATTGCTAAATTGGGAATTGTATTTCAACCCAGAACAAAAAATGTGCTTTGACGGACACTAAATAACTTTCCCAGCCACAACAGGACAGCGGTAACGAGAGATTTAGCGGGATATAAATTTGAGGCCTAGTATTTAGGCGCTGGGTGACAGGTATGGGTTTAGTGACAGAATTAGATTTGGAAATGCACAGTAGCGGGTGTGTGAAGTTATTCTGAATGACCCAATGTGCACCTTGAATATTATATACCCTTTTAGGGATAGATTTCAAATAGCTCTGATATAGCAGAAACCACTAAATTATGAAATTGCTAAATTGGGAATTGTATTTCAACCCAGAACAAGAAATGTGCTTGAACGGACACTAAATAACTCGCCCAGCTACAGCACTAGGGACAGATTTAGCGGGATATAAATTTGAGGCCTAGTATTTAGGCGCTGGGTGACAGGTATGGGTTTAGTGCCAGAATTAGACTTGGAAATACACAGTAGCGGGTGTGTGTGAAGTTATTCTGAATGACCCAATGTGCACCTTGAATATTATATACCCTTTTAGGGATAGATTTCAAATAGCTCTGATATAGCAGAAACCACTAAATTATGAAATTGCTAAATTGGGAATTGTATTTCAACCCAGAACAAGAAATGTGCTTGAACGGACACTAAATAACTCGCCCAGCTACAGCACTAGGGACAGATTTAGCTGGATATAAATTTGAGGCCTAGTATTTAGGCGCTGGGTGACAGGTATGGGTTTAGTGCCAGAATTAGACTTGGAAATACACAGTAGCGGGTGTGTGTGAAGTTATTCTGAATGACCCAATGTGCACCTTGAATATTATATACCCTTTTAGGGATAGATTTCAAATAGCTCTGATATAGCAGAAACCACTAAATTATGAAATTGCTAAATTGGGAATTGTATTTCAACCCAGAACAAGAAATGTGCTTGAACGGACACTAAATAACTCGCCCAGCTACAGCACTAGGGACAGATTTAGCTGGATATAAATTTGAGGCCTAGTATTTAGGCGCTGGGTGACAGGTATGGGTTTAGTGCCAGAATTAGACTTGGAAATACACAGTAGCGGGTGTGTGTGAAGTTATTCTGAATGACCCAATGTGCACCTTGAATATTATATACCCTTTTAGGGATAGATTTCAAATAGCTCTGATATAGCAGAAACCACTAAATTATGAAATTGCTAAATTGGGAATTGTATTTCAACCCAGAACAAGAAATGTGCTTGAACGGACACTAAATAACTCGCCCAGCTACAGCACTAAGGACAGATTTAGCGGGATATAAATTTGAGGCCTAGTATTTAGGCGCTGGGTGACAGGTATGGGTTTAGTGCCAGAATTAGACTTGGAAATACACAGTAGCGGGTGTGTGTGAAGTTATTCTGAATGACCCAATGTGCACCTTGAATATTATATACCCTTTTAGGGATAGATTTCAAATAGCTCTGATATAGCAGAAACCACTAAATTATGAAATTGCTAAATTGGGAATTGTATTTCAATCCCAGAACAAGAAATGTGCTTGAACGGACACTAAATAACTCGCCCAGCTACAGCACTAAGGACAGATTTAGCGGGATATAAATTTGAGGCCTAGTATTTAGGCGCTGGGTGACAGGTATGGGTTTAGTGCCAGAATTAGACTTGGAAATACACAGTAGCGGGTGTGTGTGAAGTTATTCTGAATGACCCAATGTGCACCTTGAATATTATATACCCTTTTAGGGATAGATTTCAAATAGCTCTGATATAGCAGAAACCACTAAATTATGAAATTGCTAAATTGGGAATTGTATTTCAACCCAGAACAAGAAATGTGCTTGAACGGACACTAAATAACTCGCCCAGCTACAGCACTAAGGACAGATTTAGCGGGATATAAATTTGAGGCCTAGTATTTAGGCGCTGGGTGACCGGTATGGATTTAGTGACAGAATTAGACTGGGATATGGCCAAAAAATAAACAGACTAATGCTGGTTAAATGCACTTGGTGTGACAGCTTCACCCTGATGTAGGCTTTAGCCAAAAAACAACCACACCATTGAGGGTTAAATGCACTTGGTGACAGGCGCAGCTTGCCCCTGATTTAGTATATGGCCAAAAAATGAACAGACTATTGCTGGTTAAATGCACTTGGTGTGACAGCTTCACCCTGATGTAGGCTTTAGCCAAAAAACAACCACACCATTGAGGGTTAAATGCACTTGGTGACAGGCGCAGCTTGCCCCTGATTTTGTATATGGCCAAAAAATGAACAGACTATTGCTGGTTAAATGCACTTGGTGTGACAGCTTCACCCTGATGTAGGCTTTAGCCAAAAAACAACCACACCATTGAGGGTTAAATGCACTTGGTCGCAGCTTGTGCTGGCGCACCACAAGACACAAAATGGCCGCCGATCACCCCAGAAAAATGTGACTGACAAACGGTCTGGGCAGCCTAAAAACAGTGAGCAATTGAGGATCAGCAGCTCAATGATCCACAGCTGCAGATCGATCAGTTAATCAAGTCCTTTGGAGGAGTTAATCTGCCTAATCTCGCCCTACTGTCGCAGCCGCAACCTCTCCCTACGCTAATCAGAGCAGAGTGACGGGCGGCGCTATGTGACTCCAGCTTAAATAGAGGCTGGGTCACATGGTGCTCTGGCCAATCACAGCCATGCCAATAGTAGGCATGGCTGTGATGGCCTCTTGGGGCAAGTAGTATGACGCTTGTTGATTGGCTGCTTTGCAGCCTTTCAAAAAGCGCCAAGAAAGCGTCACAAAAGCGCGAAGAAAGCGACGAACACCGAACCCGAACCCGGACTTTTACGAAAATGTCCGGGTTCGGGTCCGTGTCACGGACACCCCAAAATTCGGTACGAACCCGAACTATACAGTTCGAGTTCGCTCATCCCTAGTTGTCACCATTGTGATGTCATGTGTGGGTCTCGACCCTGATCTTTTGCTTTCTTTCAATAAAAAGAAATATGGTTAAGAACATAACTACTATAATACTGATTCTATGTACATGAATATAACTACTTTAATGCTGCCCCAATGTACAAGAATATAACTACTATAATACTGCTCCTATGTACAAGAATATGACTACTTTAATGCTGCTCCTATGTACAGGAATATAACTACTATAATACTGCCTCCTATGTACAGGAATATAACTACTATAATACTGCTCCTATGTACAAGAATATAACTACTATAATACTGCTCCTATGTACAAGAATATAACTGCTATAATACTGCTCCTATGTACAAGAATATAACTACTATAATACTGCCTCCTATGTACAAGAATATAACTACTATAATACTTCTCCTATGTTCAAGAATTTAACTACTATAATACTATTTATATGCACAAGAATGTAACTACTATAATAGTCCCTCCTATGTACAAGAATATAACTACTATAATACTGATCCTATGTACAAGAATATAACTACTATAATACTGCTCCTATGTACAAGAATATAACTACTATAATACTGCCTCCTATGTACAAGAATATAATAACTACTATAATACTGCTTCCTATGTACAAGAATATAACTACTATAATGCTGCCTCCTATATACAGGAATATAACTACTATAATACTGCCTCCTATGTACAAGTATATGACTGCTATAATACTGCTCCTATGTACAAGAATATAACTACTATAATGCTGCCTCCTATATACAGGAATATAACTACTATAATACTGCCTCCTATGTATAAGAATATAACTACTATAATACTGCTTCTATTTACAAGAATATAACTACTATAATACTGCCTCCTATGTACAAGAATATAACTACTATAATACTGCCTCCTATGTACAAGAATATAACTACTATAATACTGCTCCTATGTACAAGAATATAACTACTATAATACTGCCTCCTATGTACAAGAATATAACTACTATAATACTGCTCCTATATACAAGAATACTGTATACTGGGGCGGAGCTTGACCTTGAAGCTGAATGGCAGCAGCTTCCTGAGCTCCTCACTTCTGCTGGTGATTAAACCCCTTTATATGCTATAAAAGCGCTCACTAATGGGGAAAACAGGCAAAGACCGACCCAGGGAACATCTGGAGCTGACACCCGCTCGTTCGAAGCAACCTGATATGGAGCAGTACCTCACAAAGCAGGCGAAACTGCGTCCCGCCGAAAGCTCCAAAATGGCGCCGCGAGCGCCGCAGCCATCAGACGCTGAAGACCCGTCTGAAGCGGGAAGCGCATCGGAGGCATCGGTTTGCAGACTGCCGCGGAGGCGTTCAAATTTATCTAAGGAGGTTCTTAAGGAGCTACTGGACGCGGCTCTGGCTCCCCTGAAGAGGGATTTAGAGGACATTAAAGAGGACCTCCGGGGCCTAGGCCACAGAGTGTTGGCGCTGGAGACCTCACAAGAAGCGATCCTCCTGCATGAAGGAAAGACCTGCCAGGCTCTACAGGCGCACCGAGATATGATTAACGAGGCCTTACTTCGGATAGAAGACCAGGAAAACCGGAGCAGACGCCGGAACCTGAGAATCAGAGGCCTGCCGGAATCCATTGCGCACGAGGCCCTTCGCAAGGTGGCGTCTGAACTTTTCGCCCAGCTACTAGGCCCGGACCGGGCCGCCACAGTGGTGGTGGAGCGCATCCACCGCGCTCTACGGCCTAAGCCGAAACCATCGGACCCACCGCGCGATGTGATCTGCGGTCTGCTAAGTTTTGTGGATACCGCGGACATACTCCGATCCGGCAGGGAAGCTGAAGACCTGAGGTATGCGGATTCTGCCATATTGTTCTTCCAAGACCTAGCGCCCACCACGCTGGCTAAGCGGCGCATACTCAAGCCACTACTAGAGGCCTTGAAAGCATCTGCCACACAGTTCCGGTGGCTATACCCATTTGGCCTAGCCATTTTGAAGAATGGCAGGCAGCTCACGGTCCGCACACCGGCGGATCTGAAGACCATCTGGGGTCCGCTGGGCCTGACGCCTATTGATGTCCCGTCTTGGATGCCCGCTGACCAGGGGGATCCCATACCTGCCCCTCCAAGCGTTGAGACCTGGTCGGAAGTCTCCCCAGGGAAAGCGGAGAGAAGCAAGAAAAGCCGCCACGTTACCTGATCTGCAAGTCTTAGCCTCTTGCTATCCGCATGAGGTTTTTCATCTCTCCTCGTACAGCAGAGGCTGCTGTGCAGCTTGATATTGGGCTGTATGCCCTTGTCTCCAGCTCCTTTGTCCGTTTTTGACTGGAGAAGTTTTGCTCTGAGTTATGGACGCTATCCTGCCCTGCGGTGCAAAGTGGCCGAGCTCGCTGGCTGAAGATCACAGCTAACTGTGTGGCCTTTCGTCCACTTGTATCCGTGCAGCCATGCCCTGGCTCGGACGGTTTGTGCGGCTATGTTTTGTTCTACCCCAGTTAGTTCAGTTATGGGGTTTCACCGGCTCCTCACCACATGAGGTTCATCCCCCTCCTGACAGCCTCTCAGCGGCTTTCAGTTGTCCCATGGAAGCCCCCCTCTGATGTTAGATCCCGGCTTATTGTCGCACTGAAAAAGGGTCTAGCCAGCATCAGATGTCTCATGGGACTCCCACAATGCGAGCTTGATTGCTCGGTTCATTTGCTTGTTTATTTGTCTTTAATTTGCTTTATCATCTGTTTGTTGTCTCCCCCAGTCTGTTCGTCTGTCTCCTTTCCTCTTGTCCTCCTTCCATGCTCTTCCGCGTGTTATTGTGTAATTGCATTATGTGATTCTCAGGTGGCATATGCTTTTTCTCCATTCTATATTAGGTTGTCATGACTACCTTTGTCGTATCCTCACTGAATGCCCGGGGTCTGAACGAGCCATGTAAGAGATCTCAGGTACTGTCGCTTTTGCAAAAAGATAAAACTTCTATAGCTTACTTGCAGGAAACACATTTTAAAACTGGGAAGGTCCCAAAATTATCTACTGCAAAATTCTCTCAGTGGTTTCACAGCACCCATTCCTCGGCTAGCAGGGGGGTCAGCATTGCAGTGCACAAAAATCTTCCGTTTCAGGTTACTGCGACTTCCACGGATCCTGAGGGGCGTTTTTTGTTCCTCAAGGGCCTGATTGCTGGCTCCTCTGTTACCCTGGCGAATGTTTATGCCCCTAATAGGGGTCAGGTCCCATGGCTCGTTCAGACCCTCAAGCAGTTGAGTGCCTTTAAAGAGGGAATGCTTATTTTAGGGGGGGATTTTAATGTGGCTCTTGAACCGTCTCTAGACTCATCCGCAGGCAGGTCATCCATTACGCACAGACTCTTGAGGCGTCTCAAGATTTCTTTGAGGAGGCTGGGAGTAATGGATGTGTGGCGCACATTGAATCCCTCTGGAAGGGATTATTCCTTCTATTCTCCTGCCAAAACATCGTACCATAGGATTGATTACCTTTTTCTTTCATCAGCTAATGCCTCGCTGGTTTCTGGTGCTAAAATTGGGAACATTGTATTGTCTGATCATGCTCCAATCTCCCTGACCTTATATCTGACCGACCTCCCAAAGAAAGACTGGACATGGCGACTGAATGACACACTTATTCAGGACCCTGACAGTGTTTCCAAATTGTCAGCTTTACTGGCAGAGTTTTTTAAGATAAATGCATCCGGCCCATCTGCTCCAACTATCCCCATTATTTGGGAGACGCACAAGGCTGTGATTAGGGGGGAACTGATTGCACTTGGCTCTCATATCAGGAAGAAGCGTTCCCAGGCCCAAAACCTGTTAGTTTCCCGTATTTCGGCCCTTGAACTCTCACACAAGCAGTCTCAGGCCTCCCGAGTAGCTGCGGAATTGTGTGACGCTAGAAATGATTTAAAGAATCTTTTAAATGTCACCTCTGCCAAATTACTGTTCAGAGCGAAGTTTAAAACCTACGCCCATGGCGACAAAGGAAATAAGCTAATGACAGCGCTCAGTAAGAAGCAGCAGACAGACTCCTTTATTCCTGCCATTAATGACGCAGCAGGTATCAAATGTAAAACCACTCCTGAAATAGCGAAAGCTTTTTGCGCCTTTTATTCCGGTTTATATAACTTACCCCCCCCGAACCAGGCTACTCCTGATATGATTGCCAAGGCTTCAGACGCTTTCCTTAACTCCATTAATCTCCCATCACTGAACCCCTCTCAGGTTTCCCAACTCACCTCCCCGATTACAGATGAAGAGATATTGAAAGTCTTATCTTCTATCCCATCTGGTAAAAGTCCCGGCCCCGATGGCCTAAACATTGCATACTATAAAACCTTTAAGGACACACTCCTTCCCTACTTTAACTCCTTATGCAACTATCTACTACAGGGTGGTTCTTTACCCTCACAATCCCTGATGGCACATGTAACCATTCTCCCTAAAGAGAATAAAGATCCCCTTGAATGCGGCAGCTACAGGCCCATCTCACTATTGAATGTGGATGTCAAATGGTGGGCGAAAATATTGGCTCAGCGTCTTCAACAGATACTCCCTGATGTAATCTATGGTGAGCAGGTTGGCTTTGTTCCTGGCAGACGGGGCACGGAGAACACCATCCGTCTATTGCATCTGATGTCTTGGGCGAGGGCTAAGGCGGTGCCGGTAGCGTTATTGAGCACTGATGCGGAAAAAGCTTTTGACAGGGTGAGCTGGCCCTTCATGTCTAAAACAATGGCTAAATTTGGAATACCGGAGCAATTTATTTCTGCTGTGTTCTCACTATATTTGGCCCCCTCTGCCAGGGTCAAAGTCAACGGGACCCTTTCCCCATCATTTGGCATCACAAATGGCACACGCCAGGGATGCCCACTCTCTCCTGCACTATTTGTAATGGTGATGGAGACGCTTTTGAGCAAAATTCGCCAATCGTCTGGGATTGAGGGAATTACCATAGGATCTCAGAGACACCTGACTGCTGCCTTTGCGGACGATCTACTGGTGATGACCTCAAATCCTAAGACGTCTTTCCCCATATTACTTGCTATTTTTGAAGAGTTTGGGTTTGTTTCCAATTTTAAGATTAATTACTCCAAATCCATGGCCCTTAACATTTCCTGCCCTTCTAATGTGGTGCAACACCTGAAAAACTCCACCCCCTTCAAGTGGGCCCCGAAAGAAATCCCATTTCTTGGCATCCGGGTCACAGCGGATCCCAAGGAGCTGTTCCCGTCCAACTACCTGCATTTACTGAAGTCTGTCAGGACGCAATTACAATCCTTAAACATGCCATTTATCTCCTGGATAGGAAGGAAAAACTACCTAAAAACTTATATAATTCCTAGGTTCTTGTACCTTATACAGACATTACCCATATGGATTCCGCAGTCCTACTTCATAGAGGTTCGCCGGATGTTGTCCCTCTTTCTTTGGAGAGGTCGGTCCCCTAGAATAGCCTACACCATCCTGACTAGGGAGAGGAGGTTTGGGGGATTTGGATTACCTGATGTTCATGGGTACTATAAAGCAAATCTTATGTGCAGAGGCTTGGACCTTCTTTCAGACCGCTCTGGAAGTATTTGTTCGCGTTTGGAACGAGTTTTGCTTACAGACCGTGAAAGGTTAATATTGTGGGGTGTTCGTTCCTGTCCCCCCACGGCTTCTAAATTACCATTATTGTGGAGAGGGGTGCTACTCACTTGGTCTTTGCTATATGGCTCTAAGACACTTAACTTCCCCAGCCCCGACCTTCCGCTACATCTCCTGCAGTCCTTTATCTATCCTAAGGTATCGAATGCTACGGGAGTATGGGCTTTGCTCAGAAATCATACTTTACAGGAGGTGGTGTCCACGGGGGGAGGGCTGGATTGGGAGGGGATACTCGGATTGCCCAGGGTTCAATCGATTGCATTTCTACATCTCCTTAGCTTTAAGAGAGACATTAAACTTTTGAAGTTGCAGACCTCCCACCTTGCTTCTCCCACCTGGTTGGAACAGAGGCTGAGGGCCGCTCGACCCTCCAGCAGACCCTTCTCAGTGATGTATAGAGAATTGCTATCTTCTACGTACTCTGAACCCCACTTTATAGGCTCCTGGGAGAAAGAATTATCCCTTAAACTGTCTGACCCAGAGAAAGCCTTTATACTGACCCACTCACACGGCTTTAGCCGTTGCATCAAAATTCAGGAGAACTCGTATAAATTGCTAACCCGCTGGTATAAAACACCAGAGTTCCTTCATAAACTTAATCCGGAAATTCCTGAGGTCTGCTGGAGGTGTGGAGCGGGCATCGGCTCTCTCTCGCACATATGGTGGAGTTGCCCTAGTATTCGCCCCTATTGGAAGCAGATAGAGAATGATTTGAACAAGATCTGTTCCACTTCCATTGTCTTGGATCATAAATTAATTTTACTCTGGTGCCCAAACGCGTCGATCACCCCAGCTAAGTCAGATTTGCCTACTATACTTATTACAGCGGCCAAGCTCTTAATCCCCCTTCTATGGCGACAAACCGAACCTCCTACTGTTATGAGGTGGATGGGAAAAATAGATCAGTTGTACAGGTTTGAGGAACTGGCCCATTGGGAGTCGCATACCCGTGCTAAATTCCTGAAAACATGGAGCCCCTGGGTAAACTTTAAACATCCTGCCGGATAGAGCATTACATTTCCCCCCCCCCCCCCCCCCCCCCCCCCTCTTCCCCTTTGTCTGTCTTCTAGTCCTTTTCATTTTCGTTTGTCTTAACTTCTGTCTACTGTGTTACACTCTTTGAGGGTATATTTGTTCATCTTTGCCATGTGCAGCTTGCTGAAAGTGCCTGAAAAGATGTATTTTACTTTTGCTGTTTTTGCAGCTCCCTGTCTGTGTATTGATGTAAAAGGGTTCTTGTATCAGTACATTTTTGTTTGCACATGATATGACCAATAAAAAGAGATTTGGTTAAGAATACTGTATACTGTAACTACTATTATACTCCTTTTATGTACAATAATATAACTGCTACAATGCTGCTTACATGTACAAGAATTTAACTTCTACAATAAGGCTCCTAAAGAAAACAGGTAGAGTCAGTGAAGTGACAAATGGAGAGGGAGTAGCTCTTTCGACTTACTACTCAGCTTGAGAGACAAAGCCGTACAGCCTCTGAGGAAGTAAATGAGACATTTTGCAGTGTACCAGCCTTTGAGAAGAGAGGTGCTTGCTAAAAAGTCTGAGTGATAACCTGTGTGCTGCTATCTGACTCCATAGCACATGTGTCTGGAATAATTGAGAGCTCAGGCTCCCTGGCATATTTTGAGATGAAGATTGGCCATCTGCTAAAGGACTTTGCTGGTTATTGTAGTGCTGCAAGCTGATGACAGAGATTGAAAAAAAGAGATATTGCACCCCTGTGGCTGAATCAGAGAGAAAGCACAGTTTGGAAAAATTTATTTTGGGAAGATTGAGAGTGAAGATTTGTCCTGTCCACCACCTTTGTAGCCTGTAGAACTGTACGAACTGTGGAAATTGCGACCTGTGTAAGATCTACTAGACCATGCATGCTAAAGACTGTGTCTGCTGTATTTGAACTTTATGACCAGCAAAGAACTGTGATTTTTGCATGCGCCAACCTCTGCATTCACTGTGCACTTCACTGGGACTCTACTTGGTACCCCCAACACCAATGGCACTCTGAACCTACACCAGGCAGGAGCCCCAATACCAAGGTGTGCCCAGAGGGAACAAAGGTGTGCTCTCCCTTTACTGTGCACCAACCCAGGACAGCTGCAAAGAGATCACCACCGTGAAGACTATTGCCACCATCTGACCTCCACCACCACTCCCATCCTCTCGGCCTCGCGCTTCCACTGTGTGACACTGCAACTAGATTTTCAGTCATTTATCAATACCGGTTTAATATTAGTAATTGTTATCTTAATGAAATGGACAAATTGAATTGAATACAAGCCTCTCTCGGCTCGCCGTACTAGTAGGCTTGTTGTCTGTCACACACCTTTATTCGTCTGGCGTTCTTTACTAGGTCTATATACTTTGTGCTGATTTTTATATTCACCGGTACTCTACTAGTAAAACATCAAAGTGACCCGCGTGAGACGTTAAACATCCAGGTTCCATACATACAGCACCATCTAAGTTTATACCCCTCCAAGGATAAATAAAAATAAACCATCATTTCTCTTAAAGGTGACTCAGAGGACAGACCTGCAGGGACGAGGCGGCGAGCAGAGAACATTTTATTAGCATATATAAAAGTGATGGGGTTTGATGCCACATGATATTGGTGAAGAATATCTACAGAAAGACTCATATTTTTGTTGTAAAGGATCCATGATGCTTTCTGACGATTTATTCAGCTACGATGCCAAAAGTGGTGATTTTTTTTTTTAGTAAAGATGAAAAAGGAACAGGGATGGCTGCTGACAAAGAGTGGAGGAGGCCCCAGTGCAGAATCAAAATGGCAGCCTTGTACCTGATCCAGTTTCCTTGGGATGACCCATTTTAAGAATCTGATAGAGTCTCTAGGTCTTATGGTGGTGACTAGTAGAGATGAGCGAATCAAATCCCACAAAGTGGAATTCTATCCGAATTTCAGGATAAATTCGATTCGCCTAGAAGCCGAATTTCCTTGTGCTTCGTGTCAGTGAATCGATTTAACCTGAAATAGTATAAAAACCCCAAAAATTCAAATTTATCTCCTTCATTTGCTCGCGAAGGGCGGCCAGCCTGCATATTGCTTGAAGATCTCGGCCGAAATCCCGTGCGGCGCGAGATTATATCATCACGATGATGTCATCTCACGCCGCACAGAATTTATTTTTATTTTTTTTATTTTACACTCAGATGCCGCAATCGTGTATGAACACGGCATCTGAGGGGTACAATGATGGGGCGGCGCTATCGCAGCTCCCTATCATTGCTCCCGCTACTTACAAAAAAATGCGCTCTGTGACAAGGTAATTTGTCACAAAGCAAATTTTGGGTGAAATTCGGCGAATCAGCCAAATCGAACTTTTAAGAAATTTGCTCATCTCTAGTGACTAGCTGATTTGACTTCACTGTAGTTGAAAAAGCCATCACAGTTTCCACAGGACTTCTATTTTCTTCATGTTTACTTAAAAAGTGCCACAAGACACTATTACCATGTCATCTAGACAAGTGCCATCTCAAGGGACCTGGACAAGGATGTGACTCAAGCCTCACTAACCTGCTGGACAGATGTGATCCATACATTAGACACATGTCATCCCAATGGACCTGGACAAAGATGTGACTCAAGCCTCACTAACCTGCTGGACACATATCATCCATACACTAGACACATGTCATCCTAATGGACCTGGAGAAGGATGTGACTCAAGCCTCACTCACATGCTGGACACATGTCATCCATACACTAGACGTGTGTGATCCCAATGGACCTGGACAAGGATGTGACTCAAGCCTCACTAACCTGCTGGACACATGTCATCTATACACTAGACACATGTCATCCTAATGGACCTGGACAAAGATGTGACTAAAGCCTCACTCACATGCTGGACACATGTCATCTATACACTAGACGTGTGTGATCCCAATGGACCTGGACAAGGATGTGACTCAAGCCTCACTCACATGCTGGACACATGTCATCCACACATTAGACGTGTGTGATCCCAATGGATCTGGACAAGGATGTGACTCAAGCCTCACTAACCTGCTGGACACATGTCATCCATACACCAGACACATGTCATCCCAATGGACCTGGACAAAGATGTGACTCAAGCCTCACTCACATGCTGCACATATGTCATCCATACACTAGACGTGTGTGATCCCAATAGATCTGGATAAGGATGTGACTCAAGACTCACTCACATGCTGGACACATGTCATCTATACACTAGAAATGTGTGATCCCAATAGACCTAAAAAAGCATGTGGCACAAGCCTCAATCACATATACTGCTAACACACTGGACAAGTGCAGCTCAAACAGACAGGATACATGCCACACTAACACATTGGACATATGGTGTACACATCTTACGTGTGCATCAGACATATACCATATCTGTTTCACTCACACTCTGGAAACATACATGCAAATAAAAGCTACTCCCATCATACATGCACCACTCATGTACAGAACACATGCCACTTATGTTCACACATAGGAATGTACCGCACACAGACCACTCATGCATCAGACACAAACTGCACATGCTCTACTCATATGCTGAAAATATGCCTACATATGTAACATGCCACCCCCCAGGGCACGTTCTGGGTGTCAGTGTATAGGAAATGCCGAGTGGTGATGTTGCAACCTTACTATTACTTTGTGTCATGGTGCTCAGACCTGGATACCGTTGCTGCCCAGGCTTAGGCTCTGTAGCATTCAAAGAACAGAGTTATAGTTGGTGGAGAATAAGTTGAGTCCAGACTTGATAAAGTTCAACAGTTTTACTTGAATAAACTTGCATCCAGAAAGTACGTATTTGATCTGTCTCTTGGCTCCAGCAGGTTTTGGGGTAGACTGGCATGACTTGAATACTTGGCTTTATTTCTCTGTTGTGCTAATCTCTGACTTCAGTCTGGTTTATGGACTTTCTGGTAGTTCTGGTACCTTTGAGTGGGGTGGCTTTGGCTGTTGACCCCCTCCTGATAATTTGTCTATAAACTGCAAGGAGTCATGGTGCTCTAAGAGCTGCTTACCCTGGCACATTCCTACTGCAGGAAGGGGGGACGCTCCCCTCACTGTGCCTTTTTTTGTCTCTTTTTAATTCTTCTATCGACTCCCTATAGCTTCCAGCAACCGTTCCCTTGGTTGGAAGCAGGACTAGCCCACTTCTGCCCAAAAGAGGTAGAACAGAATGGTAAGTTCCATTCTATCTAAAGATCTCTCTCTGCCAGAAACATTGCCACCTGCTGGACAACCAGGCACATTACATGTAATAACTGTTGAATAACAATATTATTAAGGCACAATATCAATTGACCTGGAATCAAATACAAGATTACATTATTTGATAGCCATTAGAGACAGTAGCAGGGTGTAAGAACGGTAGTTCTCCCTTTGGGGTACAGCACAAACAAAGCTACTCCCACCTCACATACACCAGTATCACACAAGACACATGCCATATCTGTAATATTTGCACATAGGACATGAATAACACACAGACCACTCATGCATCAGACACATAACACATATGCTCCACTTGCAATGAGCTCAGGAGAGGAAGGCAAATGAGAGGAAGGGAGTGAGGAGGAGTAGCAATATTACTGGTAGGAGTTGGTACTCTTTTTGACACTCCCCTTGCTCATGCAGTGAGAGGAAGGGAGCACCTTTCTTACCTTTAGGGCACACCCTGGTTCTGGGGATTCTCCTGCCTGATGGTGGTTAAGGGTGCCCTTGATGGTGATGAATTGTAAGATGCAAGGCATGGTCCCCTGCGGCAGTGGAGGAGGCAATGATGAGGCAGTTGTGCAGTAGAACAGTTCTTTACTGAAGATTCAAGTTCAAGCATTTCACTTACAGTTCTCAGCATGTATTGACTGGCGGATGTTGCACAAGTGCACTTTCCATAAATCTCAGAGGTTACACCACTGTGAAGGTAGTTAATAAGCCAATATGTCTTCTTGAAGCAATTTTCCTCAAACTACACCTCTCTTGCAAAATCTTGCATAAGCATCCAGAAATAGGGGTGCAATACTTTCTCTTGTATGTTGCAACCAAAGGGTGGACTCCAACGTCAGACTATGCTACGCACCTTTTGTTCTGGATGCTTTCCTCACAGTTAAAGTTATTACTAGCTTCCTCAGCGGGAAGTAGTGTAGTGGACATATCCGGATTTCTACCTTTTATAAGCTTGTCCAGGCCCGAAAGCCTTTACACTACTAGACAATGTAGCTGTGGAGTCTATAAAGTCCTTTCAGACAACTTATCTCCACAGAACTTCTACTTGCACCCATTTGTAACACTGGGGTGCTTTTCCAAGTATATCAAGTTCTCTTCCGGCCATGCTCTAGTTGGTACCTAATTCAGGGCTGGCTTTTCTCTCAGCTCTGACACTTAGAGGTCTTAAGGACTTACCTCTGCATCGCCGGACTTGGGAATAAAGATGGCAGATCGCATGTGTTCGTCGGCGAACATTGCGAACTGGCCATCACTGCTGACTGGTACCTCGGTACCAAAGTCGACTTCGGATTTCTATTTTAAAAGTCGCAGGTAGAAATACAGAAGTAATTCGCCAAAGTCTTGTGCGACTTTTGCCTACGTGGAGTCAATATGTTTTAATTCTGTACAGAAACAGCATTAAAAATGTTTTTGAATAAATCGACTTCGGATCTATGATCTGAAGCTTGATTTGCTGAAACTTAAACCTAATGTTAAACAAGTCCAGTGGCTCCTCCAGACGATGCATAACTTGAAAACTTTCACAGAAGATCTGCTCTTGCTTAGTGGTGATTATAACCTCACTTCTGGACCATGATCTAGACTCCTCGTCCTCATCTCCTTCAGTCCTGCGAGGACAGGTCCATAAGCTTATGCTAGCATTTTTTGATCTTCATATTTCTGATGGAGGGTCATAAACCATAGGGTTAAAAACTATACATTTTTCTCACAAGTACATGGCACTTACCAGTGCCTGGACTATGTGCTGATATCTGACAATTCCTTGCCTGCAGTTGGAGATGTGAAGATTAGTCCCATCATCATGTCGGACCATGCCCTAATATCTCACTCTTTAGTTATCCAGGACATGCTACCTAAGGCTTGGACTAGGTGTTTCAATGATACTTTACTGAAGGATTATTTTAATAGGGGGTTTCTAGAAGCAATGCTCTTTGACTATTTTGCCTCTAATGATAGCACAGATATTTCCACACCGATACTCTCGGAGGCCCGTAAGGCTGTTATGCGAGGTGAACTTATTGCCTTGGGTAGCAGGGTAAAACCAGCAGATAAACTCCCTGTTATCACAAATCTCTACATCAGAACGTTTACATAAAACACTGCAGACTCCTGAGACGCAGACTACTCGCCTATCCCGCTCCCAATTGAGAGACCCTTTGAACATTAAATCAGCAAAGATATTACAGTCGGTGCAGGATAAATATTACACACATGGAGATAGGGATTATAAGGTTCTCCCTAATATGCTGTGGTCCCAGAGGAATACAAGTTTCATCTCGGCCATAAAGTCGGAAAGGGGAATAGATCAACCACTACCCCTTCCGTTGCTACCTTATGATTTAGAAAGTTCTGGCTCCCGATCCACCTATGCAGTCCTTAGACACCCTTATGGACTCTTTTTTTAGTTATTTTCAAATGCCCTCCTTCTCAGAGTCGGATAGGACGCAACTACTCCCTTTACAAGTGAAGAGGTTAAAAAAGTCTTGGCTAAAACCACGTCTGGAAGAAGCCCTGGGTCGGACGACCTTCCCATCTCTATTATAAGAAGTTTATCTTATTACCTCATTTTGTTAATGTCTGTAACTCTCGACTAGGAAGCTCTGCTCTTCCACCACAGTCCCAAGCAGCTTACGTACATAACAAAAAGAGGTGAAGAATCCAGAATGTTGTGGCAGTTACAGGCTTATTTCCATCCTAAACACGGATTCAAATTGGTGGGCTAAGCTTCTTAGCCAGCGGAATTCTGTGCTCCTGTCGGGACTGGTGGGGGAGGAGCAGGTTGGTTTTACATGCTGTTCGTTACGCAAACCTCAGAAAATCTCCCTTGGTCCTTCTTGGTACGGACGCTGAGAAGGCCTTTGACAACGTAAACTGGTTTCATCCCTCTCTTTGGAAGGAGGTGGAAGCTACAATCAATGAGGTTTGTTCCCTTAAGTTAACCCTGTCAGCCGCCCTGGTTTTACTTTGGCTACCCCAGCAGGGTTTCACACCTTCTAAAATAAACTTGCCTTCTCATATGATCACTGCTGCCAAACTTCTTATTCTTCTGAAGTGGCGAGAGGCTGACCCCCCATCCATATTCATGTGGCACTCTAAACTGCCGAATGGAGGAATTGGCGGGTTGCGAAAATAAAAATAGAAGGTACTTTCTATAGGTTTGGCATCCCTAGTTGGATTACTCTAAAAAGATCTATTACCAGGGGTATAGCTATAGGGGAAGCAGGGGAAGCTGCTGCTTTGGGGCCTGAACTCAGAAAGAGCCCACTCAGGAGAAGTGTCTTCTTGACAATCCACAGGAGTGGGGGGGGGGGTGTACGGGAGGAGGAGGTTGCGAAGAAATTGCCTGGGCCACAATCATAGTTATGCCCCCAATCCCCCAGGGTAGTCTACAAATGTTTAATTGGATATCTACTGTTTTTGTGGTAGCTCCAATTCCACTGGATACAGTGAGCTCCTTCACCTTTCTTTTCTTCTTTAGCTCAGTTCTTATACTCACGTGGTATGTAGGGTGGATTAACCCCAGCTTGGATATTTTTCATGTCTATTGAAGGTGTTATGTATCTTGCTGTACCCAACTTATTCAGTGTCTATGTATGTATTACTTTATGCTTTTTCAATAAAATTAGACTACATAACAAAAGTGCATTTTAAAGCCCTTTGTAGTGCGCTGCTGTATTGAGTTAGAATGCTGCACACTCCCACTGGAAACATACCCGCACACAAAGCTACAACCACTGTACATACACCACTGACACACAGGACACAGGTCATAGCTGTAATACACAGGACACATGCAACGTCTGTAATACTCACAATACAGGACACATGCCACGTCTTTAATACTCACATTCAGGACACATGCCACATCTGTAATACATACAGGACACATGCCACATCTGTATTACTCACAATACAGGACACACACAACATCTGTAATACTCACACACAGGACACCTGCCACATCTGTATTACTCACATACAGGACACCTGCCACATCTGTATTACTAGAGATATAACCTCCTGGCACACTGGAAGTAATCAATTGGAGTCGGGTTCCCACCCCATATGATAATAATAGAAAAACTCCAGTTGTATTTTGAATCAAATGGTATTCTGTTTATTCTGACATGCGGCTTCAAAGTGACGTTTCGGCCTAAATGGCCTTTATCAAACTGTGACAATATCAATAGAAAAGTGACAATTACAATTTAGTGAATACCAACATCTGGTTACATATTTATATATGTTATTAGTAAGACAATTATTCATACGCTATTCGCATTGTATATACGTATTCATTGCCATATAGTATCGATGTTCCACTGAACAAAAGCAAAATCAAAACAAAATAGAAGGCAGAAGTTAAAGCAGGACATAGAAAAGAAACATAACATAATACTTAAATTATCATTGCCAGTAGAAGCAGTGTATATGGTAGTTTCTATGTTAAGGAGAAGCAACCAAATGAACCACGATCTAGAGGTGATGGGTCTAAACTCTGGATGATATGTTAACCTGGGGGGTTGGGTCAAATCAGCCTGATAGACTCATAAGTGACCCTATTAGTAGTGTACATTTGAAGAGGCTTACCCAATACCGCTGTTGGAGGCTGTGTCAATTGATCCTGCGCAGAGTAGGTGATGGCGTGTATCCACACGTCTCTCTGGGAATGCGCTACCATTAGAAGTTGAGCGCGTTCTCTAAATAGCGTGGGGGGGCGTGTCACCATGCGCCGAGAGCGTGCGGTAAACCATGCGTTCCACTGGTCACATGGTGGAACGGATGTGGCGTCACATGTAACCGGAAAAGCCCTGCGTTCCAGGGGAATCCGGAAGTGCTGTGTTCAACTATTGGTATCCTAATCCGTCGGGACAATAGCGGCGTGTGCACACCACTAGTGTCCCGATCCACCAGAAGTTAAGCTAGATAGCTGTTATATGGGTATACCTAGCGTTTTGGTCTATCTAGTATGGGAGGATATAGTAGAAACATTCCTGGATCTATTAACACATAAGAGTGAGGCTTTTGATTCTATACCAGAGAAAAGGATATCAAAATAAAGGATATCTGGTCATATGTCGCAGTCCGACATTGATTATGTAGCCTATGAGAAAGGAGAAGAAAAATGGTTAGAAATGCATAATAACTCTTATTATATCATAACCATGGGACAGGTCAGGATTTCATGTAAAACATTGTATTTCGTAGTCTCTGTTGAGTCCCTTGGGTTCCAAGCAGTCCATTTTGTGGATCCAAAATGCTTCCCGTTTTTTTAGTTGCGTAACGCGATCATATCCTCTCCTATGGGGTAAAACCTGTTCTATGACCTGGTATTTAAGTTGTGATAGATGGTGCCCGGCTGTTTCAAAATGGGACGGTATTGGGAGTAATAGATTTTTCCGTCTAACCGAAGACTTGTGTTGGCATATGCGATCACGTATTTTTTGGGTCGTTTCCCCTATGTAAATTTTGCCACACGGGCATTTGAGTAAATATACTACAAAGGCCGAGTCGCATGTGAAAAAGCCTTTCACGGGAAAGCTTTTTCCCGATTGGGGGTGATGAAAGTGAGTACCTTTTTGTACATTGCTGCATCTTCTCCTTTCTCATAGGCTACATAATCAATGTCGGACTGCGACATATGACCAGATATCCTTTATTTTGATATCCTTTTCTCTGGTATAGAATCAAAAGCCTCACTCTTATGTGTTAATAGATCCAGGAATGTTTCTACTATATCCTCCCATACTAGATAGACCAAAACGCTAGGTATACCCATATAACAGCTATCTAGCTTAACTTCTGGTGGATCGGGACACTAGTGGTGTGCACACGCCGCTATTGTCCCGACGGATTAGGATACCAATAGTTGAACACAGCACTTCCGGATTCCCCTGGAACGCAGGGCTTTTCCGGTTACATGTGACGCCACATCCGTTCCACCATGTGACCAGTGGAACGCATGGTGGACCGCACGCTCTCGGCGCATGGTGACACGCCCCCCCACGCTATTTAGAGAACGCGCTCAACTTCTAATGGTAGCGCATTCCCAGAGAGACGTGTGGATACACGCCATCACCTACTCTGCGCAGGATCAATTGACACAGCCTCCAACAGCGGTATTGGGTAAGCCTCTTCAAATGTACACTACTAATAGGGTCACTTATGAGTCTATCAGGCTGATTTGACCCAACCCCCCAGGTTAACATATCATCCAGAGTTTAGACCCATCACCTCTAGATCGTGGTTCATTTGGTTGCTTCTCCTTAACATAGAAACTACCATATACACTGCTTCTACTGGCAATGATAATTTAAGTATTATGTTATGTTTCTTTTCTATGTCCTGCTTTAACTTCTGCCTTCTATTTTGTTTTGATTTTGCTTTTGTTCAGTGGAACATCGATACTATATGGCAATGAATACGTATATACAATGCGAATAGCGTATGAATAATTGTCTTACTAATAACATATATAAATATGTAACCAGATGTTGGTATTCACTAAATTGTAATTGTCACTTTTCTATTGATATTGTCACAGTTTGATAAAGGCCATTTAGGCCGAAACGTCACTTTGAAGCCGCATGTCAGAATAAACAGAATACCATTTGATTCAAAATACAACTGGAGTTTTTCTATTATTATCATATGGGGTGGGAACCCGACTCCAATTGATTACTTCCAGTGTGCCAGGAGGTTATATCTCTACTTGATCTTCCCTTACTGGACTGAGCACCTGAGACCAACATCATGGCAAGTGACAACCCTTTCCTTTGAACAGGACGAGATTACACATATGCTATCACAAGTCAACATCTCAAGTGATTTTCTACAAACATCACCTTCAGAATTGAAGTCCAGGGACCTCGAGAGAGAATCCCGGAGACTACTGAACTACGAACTACACTGCGTTACATTAGCGGAATACCTTAAAGTACAGAGAATCCCCCGCGGCCTGAGAATCCGCACGAGACCGACATTCTTTAAGGACGACGCCGAATTTTGTAACAAGTTCGAACGCATTTTAAACAAATGCTCCTTTGACCTTATTGCCTTAACTTTGTCATACCTCCAAGAAGCAATCACCAAAACTAAAGGTGAAATCAAGACCATAGAGGAACAACTAACCGCGGTACTACCGGCAGATGAATTCCAGCAGCTACACACTAAGATTGAATCTTCTCTACAGAACCACAAGAAGGAAGTCGAGTCCACAAAACGTAACAAGTTTCTACGCGATACCGAGGATTACAGACTCAACAGGGTATATAAATGGCCCGACCCCACCAATTCCACTAACAGCCGCTACAGACACCGCTCCCAATCAAGGGACTCGTCACACTCAGGCTCAGAAGGTGACCCCTACTCTCAACAGGACAACTATACTCAACATTCCTTCAGAGGCCGACGCAGAAACCAGGGAAGAATGGCAACAACAACACGGAGACCACCCAATATGACGACTAGATCTCAGGTACCGTCTTTAGTCGTAAACATCTCATCACACTCACTAGGACCTGCTGAGATATCCCTTCTTGAGATGGGACTATCGTTCTGTCCGTCTAACCAAGTGGACACTTTCCAATTGGATCTAGACCTACACAGACTTTACAGAAACATTCGCCTAAAGGCACATTTTTCTGAACTACAGGAACGCAACAAACCATCTCTTGTAATCCTAGCCCACAAGTTTCCATTGGTGACTTGGGACTAAGAAACAAGAGTCACTTCATGCCACCTAAGACAAAACCGGCCATAGAGACCTTTATAGCCCTGGTCCAAAAGACATGACCCAATTTAGGAAAGATCTCCACATGGGCAAATATAAATACCAAAATAACCTCAACAACGTTCAAAAACAGGCCCTCCTCTCCTTAACAAAAAGAAAAAACCTTATCATAAAACCAGCAGATAAAGGGGGTGCACTGGTACTAATGGATAAAGCCCAATATACAACAGAGATTCACCGCCAATTACAAGATACAACCATTTACCGTAAACTTCCCTCAGACCCCACCCCACAGATTAGGGAGAAAATACACAAGATTTTACAGCAATACCAGATGCTAAACATCATTGACAACACTACGGCCACCTTCCTATCCAATAGCCATCCAGTCATCCCTGTTCTATATACACTACCCAAAATCCATAAAGACCTACATAAACCACCCGGGAGACCAATCGTGGCCTCAACTAATTCGATATTGTCACCACTTTCCATTTTACTAGAAAAATCACTCACCCCCTTGATCAAACAGACTAAATCATTTATACTCGATACATCAGACTTCTTAAAGATTATCCACAATCTCCCACCACTACCACAAGAAACATTACTGGTCACTTGGGACGTCTCGAGCCTATATACTTCAATCCAGCACAACAAAGGATTACAGGCCGTCTCTAAATGCCTTACAGTCAACTTCAACAATCCTGACACTATATCATTCTATATGGATATACTGGAACTTGTTCTCACCAATAATTTTTTTCTTTTTGAAGACACCTTTTATCTACAGTGCCAAGGGACCGCGATGGGGTCCAATGTAGCCCCTCCATATGCAAATTGTTACATGGCCGAGTTCGAGGAATCCTTCATCTATCCAGACAGTCGTTTTTGTGAACATGTTCTCGTTTGGAAACGTTATATCGATGACATTTTTTGCATATGGAGGGGTTCGTTGGAGTCCCTGAACGACTTCCACTCATACCTCAACAGTATATATCAAGAATTACAGTTCACCATTCATTCTGATCCGACATCCATCAGCTTCCTAGACACAACAGTCATTAAAACTCCATCAGACACACTCTCCACAGACCTATACCGAAAACCAACAGACCGCAACAACCTACTACACTTTAAGAGTTTCCATGCATTAAATACCAAGAAATCCCTCCCCACCTCCCAGTACACAAGAATCAAACGTATTGTTACATCTAGCAATCAACTACAAACACGCCTGACGGAGATGAAAGATAGATTCATAGAGAGAGGATATCCAGAACAAATCCTTAGAGATGAGACAACTACCGTCATCAGGAAACCAAAAACCAAACTCAGTCGCATACCATTTGTTCATACCTATCATCCTACCAATAAAAAGATGCTGAACAGTATCAGAAATCATTGGTCCATCCTGCACAAAGCTTTCCCCACAGTAGAAGAATTTAGGAATCCCATTCTAGCTTGCACACGGAGACCCAAAAACCTAAGAGATTTTCTAGTCAAGGCGGACATTGGCCCCACACAATTCCATTCCTAGACAGAGGTTCCTCACAACACAAAAAACAGGGACCTTCCCATGCATTCACTGCCAACAATGCAGCAATGTACAAAAAGGTACTCACTTTCATCACCCCCAATCAGGGAAAAAGCTTTCCCGTGAAAGGCTTTTTCACATGCGACTCGGCCTTTGTAGTATACTTACTCAAATGCCCGTGTGGCAAAATTTACATAGGGGAAACGACCCAAAAAATACGTGATCGCATATGCCAACACAAGTCTTCGGTTAGACGGAAAAATCTACTACTCCCAATACCGTCCCATTTTGAAACAGCCGGGCACCATCTATCACAACTTAAATACCAGGTCATAGAACAGGTTTTACCCCATAGGAGAGGATATGATCGCGTTACGCAACTAAAAAAACGGGAAGCATTTTGGATCCACAAAATGGACTGCTTGGAACCCAAGGGACTCAACAGAGACTACGAAATACAATGTTTTACATGAAATCCTGATCTGTCCCATGGTTATGATATAACAAGAGTTATTATGCATCTCTAATCAATTTTCTTCTCCTTTCTCATAGGCTATATAATCAATGTCGGACTGCGACATATGACCAGATATCCTTTTCTCTGATATCCTTTTCTCTGGTATTGAATCAAAAGCCTCCCTCTAATGTGGTAATAGATCCTGGGATTGTTTCTACAATATACACCTCCATCCACACTAGATATATTCTATTATCTAAGATAGACCAAATCGCTAGGTGTGCACATACTGTCAAATAACAGTTATCTAGCTTAGCCTCTGGTGGATCAGGACACTAGTGGTGTGAACGCACCACTGGTGTCCTGATGGATCAGGACACTAGTAGTGGAACGCACCACTTCCGGATTCCCCTGGAACGCAGGGCTTTTCCGGTTACACGTGACGCCACATCCTTTCCACCATGTGACCAGTGAACGCATGGTGGACCGCACGCTCTCGGCGCATGGTGACACGCCCCCCCCACGCTATTTAGAGAACGCGCTCAACTTCTAATGGTAGCGCATTCCCAGAGAGACGTGTGGATACACGCCATCACCTACTCTGCGCAGGATCAATTGACACAGCCTCCCACAGCGGTATTGGGTAAGCCTCTTCAAATGTACACTACTAATAGGGTCACTTATGAGTCTATCAGGCTGATTTGACCCAACCCCCCAGGTTAACATATCATCCAGAGTTTAGACCCATCACCTCTAGATCGTGGTTCATTTGGTTGCTTCTCCTTAACATAGAAACTACCATATACACTGCTTCTACTGGCAATGATAATTTAAGTATTATGTTATGTTTCTTTTCTATGTCCTGCTTTAACTTCTGCCTTCTATTTTGTTTTGATTTTGCTTTTGTTCAGTGGAACATCGATACTATATGGCAATGAATACGTATATACAATGCGAATAGCGTATGAATAATTGTCTTACTAATAACATATATAAATATGTAACCAGATGTTGGTATTCACTAAATTGTAATTGTCACTTTTCTATTGATATTGTCACAGTTTGATAAAGGCCATTTAGGCCGAAACGTCACTTTGAAGCCGCATGTCAGAATAAACAGAATACCATTTGATTCAAAATACAACTGGAGTTTTTCTATTATTAACATCTGTATTACTCACACACAGGACACATGCCACATCTGTAATACATACAGGACACATTCCACATCTGTAATACTCACACAGGACACCTGCCACATCTGTAATACTCACACAGGACACATGCCACGTCTGTAATACTCACAATACAGGACACACACAACATCTGTAATACTCACACACAGGACACATGCCACATATGTATTACTCACATACAGGACACCTGCCACATCTGTAATACATACAGGACACCTGCCACATCTGTAATACTCACACAGGACACATGCCACGTCTGTAATACTCACAATACAGGACACACACAACATCTGTAATACTCACACACAGGACGCATGCCACATATGTATTACTCACATACAGGACACCTGCCACATCTGTATTACTCACATGCAGGACACATTCCACATCTGTAATACTCACACAGGACACATGCCACGTCTGTAATACTCACATACAGGACACATGCCACATCTGTAATACTCACATACAGGACACCTGCCACATCTGTATTACTCACATACAGGACACATTCCACATCTGTAATACTCACATACAGGACACATGCCCCATCTGTAATACTCACATACAGGACACATGCCCCATCTGTAATACTCACATACAGGACACATTCCACATCTGTAATACTCACATACAGGACACCTGCCACATCTGTATTACTCACATGCAGAACACATTCCACATCTGTAATACTCACACAGGACACATGCCACGTCTGTAATATTCACATACAGGACACATGCCCCATCTGTAATACTCACATACAGGACACATGCCGCATCTGTAAATCTCACACACAGGACACACGCCACATCTGTATTACTCACATGCAGGACACATTCCACATCTGTAATACTCCCACACAGGACATATTCCACATCTGTAATAATCACATACAGGACACCTGCCACATCTGTATTACTCACACAGGACACATGCCACGTCTGTAATACTCACACAGGACACATGCCACGTCTGTAATACTCACATACAGGACGCATGCCCCATCTGTAATACTCACATACAGGACACATGCCGCATCTGTAAATCTCACACACAGGACACACGCCACATCTGTATTACTCACATGCAGGACACATTTCACATCTGTAATACTTACATACAGGACACATGCCCCATCTGTAATAATCACATACAGGACACATGCCCCATCTGTAATACTCACATACAGGACACATGCCGCATCTGTATTACTTACATACAGGACACCTGCCACATCTGTATTACTCACATGCAGGACACATTCCACATCTGTAATACTCACACAGGACACATGCCACGTCTGTAATACTCACATACAGGACACATGCCCCATCTGTAATACTCACATACAGGACACATGCCACATCTGTAAATCTCACACACAGGACACACGCCACATCTGTATTACTCACATGCAGGACACATTCCACATCTGTAATACTCACACAGGACACATGCCCCATCTGTAATACTCACATACAGGACACATGCCCCATCTGTAATACTCACATACAGGACACATGCCGCATCTGTAAATCTCACACACAGGACACACGCCACATCTGTATTACTCACATGCAGGACACATTCCACATCTGTAATACTCCCACACAGGACATATTCCACATCTGTAATACTCACATACAGGACACACGCCACATCTGTAATACTCGCACACAGGACACATGTCATATCTGTAATACTCACATACAGGACACCTGCCACATCTGTATTACTCACATACAGGACACATTCCACATCTGTAATAGTCACATACAGGACACATGCCCCATCTGTAATACTCACATACAGGACACAGTCTACATCTGTAATACATACAGGACACATGCCACATCTGTAATACTCACATACAGGACACATTCCACATCTGTAATACTCACATACAGGACACAGTCTACATCTGTAATACATACAGGACACATGCCACATCTGTAATACTCACACACAGGACACATGTCACATCTGTAATACTCACATACAGGACACATTCCACATCTGTAATACTCACATACAGGACACATGTCACATCTGTATTACTCACATGCAGGACTCAGTCCACATCTGTAATACTCACATACAGGACACATGTCACATCTGTATTACTCACATGCAGGACACATTCCACATCTGTAATACTCACATACAAGACACATGTCATATCTGTAATACTCACACACAGGACTCACTTGACATCACTTGATCGGAACCAGACTGCCATAAACTATAGTACCATGGTAACAGTAAACAGATATGAACACTTTTGAACCCATTACTTTTGCAGAGAGGTGGAGCAGACAGGATGAATTTTCCCAGGGTCACATTTCTTCAGCATTTGTAAACCAGATGCATCAATCAGATTTTTCTCCAATACTGCCCATGGGATCAATGCTGTAATATTACTCTCTCGTGTACAATTAGCATTCAGGAGTGTAGCTGCTCTTAATGCTTCTGTAAAATGTATGGTCTTCCTCCTGGTACACAGTGTCTCGCCGTGAGCGGTCAGGACCTCGTCTACAGAACACAGGAGACTCTTTCTCATTCCGGGACTCTTTCTACTTTACTATGGAAAGATTTGTCTCAATTTAATGACATTTTTATTAACATTATAGACAAAGTTGCCACTTGAAATTGCTTTTCCAATTTTACAGCTTTACGTTGGGTGGTAGGGACGATCCATGGTTCACACTCTTGATTGACGGGACTGGGGCACCGATTATGAATCCAGCTGAGTGGTATCTGTACGGTCTTCCAAATAGACCCTTTTAACATATGTGATGGTCTTCATAGTGGCATTTTAAGTGTTATGACAGCTTTTTCTGCACCTTAGCGCTCCGGTCATCTGGCTATTATGGCAGGTGGCCCCATTCACTTCACCGGGCGAAGAGAAAAACACTAAAGGGGTTCACATTGATAAATTAGTGCTGCATCCCCTTCATTCTCAAGATTGCTTGGGTACCCCTACCAGTCATAAATTTATATTATATCCTAGCGAAGAGAACACTCGTTTAATGCTTCCCAACACTGGTTGACAGTGGAAATGGGTGACAAGTAGAGTTGAGCGAACACCTGGATGTTCGGGTTCGAGAAGTTCGGCCGAACATCCCGGAAATGTTCGGGTTCGGGATCCGAACCCGATCCGAACTTCGTCCCGAACCCGAACCCCATTGAAGTCAATGGGGACCCGAACTTTTCGGCACTAAAACGGCTGTAAAACAGCCCAGGAAAGGGCTAGAGGGCTGCAAAAGGCAGCAACATGTAGGTAAATCCCCTGCAAACAAATGTGGATAGGGAAATTAATTAAAATAAAAATTAAATAAATAAAAATTAACCAAAATCAATTGGAGAGAGGTTCCATAGCAGAGAATCTGGCTTCCCGTCACCCACCACTGGAACAGTCCATTCTCAGATATTTAGGCCCCGGCACCCAGGCAGAGGAGAGAGGTCCCGTAACAGAGAATCTGTCTTCATGTCAGCAGAGAATTAGTCTGCATGTCATAGCAGAGAATGAGGCTTCACGTCAGCCACCACTGCAACAGTCCATTGGCATATATTTAGGCCTAGCACACAGGCAGAGGAGAGAGGTCCCGTAACAGAGAATCTGGCTTCATGTCAGCAGAGAATCAGTCTGCATGTCATAGCAGAGAATGAGGCTTCACGTCAGCCACCACTGCAACAGTCCATTGGCATATATTTAGGCCCAGCACACACACAGGCAGAGGAGAGAGGTCCCGTAACAGAGAATCTGTCTTCATGTCAGCAGAGAATTAGTCTGCATGTCATAGCAGAGAATGAGGCTTCACGTCACCCACCACTGCAACAGTCCATTGGCATATATTTAGGCCTAGCACACAGGCAGAGCAGAGAGGTCCCGTAACAGACAATCTGGCTTCATGACAGCAGAGAATCAGTCTGCATGTCATAGCAGAGAATGAGGCTTCACGTCACCCACCACTGCAACAGTCCATTGGCATATATTTAGGCCTAGCACACAGGCAGAGGAGAGAGGTCCCGTAACAGAGAATCTGTCTTCATGTCAGCAGAGAATCAGTCTGCATGTCATAGCAGAGAATGAGGCTTCACGTCAGCCACCACTGCAACAGTCCATTGGCATATATTTAGGCCCAGCACCCAGGCAGAGGAGGGAGGTCCCGTAACAGAGAATCTGTCTTCATGTCAGCAGAGAATTAGTCTGCATGTCATAGCAGAGAATGAGGCTTCACGTCAGCCACCACTGCAACAGTCCATTGGCATATATTTAGGCCCAGCACACACACAGGCAGAGGAGAGAGGTCCCGTAACAGAGAATCTGGCTTCATGTCAGCAGAGAATCAGTCTGCATGTCATAGCAGAGAATGAGGCTTCACGTCAGCCACCACTGCAACAGTCCATTGGCATATATTTAGGCCCAGCACACACACAGGCAGAGGAGAGAGGTCCCGTAACAGAGAATCTGTCTTCATGTCAGCAGAGAATCAGTCTGCATGTCATAGCAGAGAATGAGGCTTCACGTCAGCCACCACTGCAACAGTCCATTGGCATATATTTAGGCCCAGCACACACACAGGCAGAGGAGAGAGGTCCCGTAACAGAGAATCTGGCTTCATGTCAGCAGAGAATCAGTCTGCATGTCATAGCAGAGAATGAGGCTTCACGTCAGCCACCACTGCAACAGTCCATTGGCATATATTTAGGCCCAGCACCCAGGCAGAGGAGAGAGGTCCCGTAACAGACAATCTGGCTTCATGACAGCAGAGAATTAGTCTGCATGTCATAGCAGAGAATGAGGCTTCACGTCACCCACCATGTCCGACCATGTCCACGACCATGTCCACGTCCGCGTCCCTTACTAGATGTTTTTCTCATTGTTATGGTTCACCACAACAACAAATATATTATTTGGCCCAATGTATTGTATTCAAATTCAGCGGGATATAAATTTGAGGCCTAGTATTTAGGCGCTGGGTGACCGGTATGGATTTAGTGACAGAATTAGACTTGGAAATGCACAGAAGCGTGTGTGTGAAGTTATTCTGAATGACCCAATGTGCACCTTGAATATTATATACCCTTTTTGGGATAGATTTCAAATAGCTCTGATATAGCAGGAACCACTAAATTATGAAATTGCTAAATTGGGAATTGTACTTCAACCCAGAACAAAAAATGTGCTTTGACGGGCACTAAATAACTTTCCCAGCTACAACAGTACAGCGGTAACGAGAGATTTAGAGGGATTTAAATTTGAGGCCTAGTATTTAGGCGCTGGGTGACAGGTATGGGTTTAGTGACAGAATTAGACTTGGAAATACACAGTAGCGGGTGTGTGTGAAGTTATTCTGAATGACCCAATGTGCACCTTCAATATTATATACCCTTTTTGGGATAGATTTCAAATAGCTCTGATATAGCAGGAACCACTAAATTATGAAATTGCTAAATTGGGAATTGTACTTCAACCCAGAACAAAAAATGTGCTTTGACGGACACTAAATATCTTGCCCAGCAACAACAGTACAGCGGTGGGTAACGAGAGATTTAGAGGGATTTAAATTTGAGGCCTAGTATTTAGGCGCTGGGTCACCGGTATGGATTTAGTGACAGAATTAGACTTGGAAATGCACAGAAGCGTGTGTGTGAAGTTATTCTGAATGACCCTATGTGCACCTTCAATATTATATACCCTTTTAGGGATAGATTTCAAATAGCTCTGATATAGCAGAAACCACTAAATTATGAAATTGCTAAATTGGGAATTGTACTTCAACCCAGAACAAAAAATGTGCTTTGACGGACACTAAATATCTTGCCCAGCAACAACAGTACAGCGGTGGGTAACGAGAGATTTAGAGGGATTTAAATTTGAGGCCTAGTATTTAGGCGCTGGGTGACAGGTATGGGTTTAGTGACAGAATTAGACTTGGAAATACACAGTAGCGGGTGTGTGTGAAGTTATTCTGAATGACCCAATGTGCACCTTCAATATTATATACCCTTTTTGGGATAGATTTCAAATAGCTCTGATATAGCAGGAACCACTAAATTATGAAATTGCTAAATTGGGAATTGTATTTCAACCCAGAACAAGAAATGTGCTTGAACGGACACTAAATAACTCGCCCAGCTACAGCACTAGGGACAGATTTAGCTGGATATAAATTTGAGGCCTAGTATTTAGGCGCTGGGTGACCGGTATGGATTTAGTGACAGAATTAGACTGGGATATGGCCAAAAAATGAACAGACTATTGCTGGTTAAATGCACTTGGTGTGACAGCTTCACCCTGATGTAGGCTTTAGCCAAAAAACAACCACACCATTGAGGGTTAAATGCACTTGGTGACAGGCGCAGCTTGCCCCTGATTTTGTATATGGCCAAAAAATGAACAGACTATTGCTGGTTAAATGCACTTGGTGTGACAGCTTCACCCTGATGTAGGCTTTAGCCAAAAAACAACCACACCATTGAGGGTTAAATGCACTTGGTGACAGGCGCAGCTTGCCCCTGATTTTGTATATGGCCAAAAAATGAACAGACTATTGCTGGTTAAATGCACTTGGTGTGACAGCTTCACCCTGATGTAGGCTTTAGCCAAAAAACAACCACACCATTGAGGGTTAAATGCACTTGGTGACAGGCGCAGCTTGCCCCTGATTTTGTATATGGCCAAAAAATGAACAGACTATTGCTGGTTAAATGCACTTGGTGTGACAGCTTCACCCTGATGTAGGCTTTAGCCAAAAAACAACCACACCATTGAGGGTTAAATGCACTTGGTCGCAGCTTGTGCTGGCGCACCACAAGACACAAAATGGCCACCGATCACCCCAGAAAAATGAGACTGACAAACGGTCTGTGCAGCCTAAAAACAGTGAGCAATTGAGGATCAGCAGCTCAATGATCCACAGCTGCAGATCGATCAGTTAATCAAGTCCTTTGGAGGAGTTAATCTGCCTAATCTCGCCCTACTGTCGCAGCCGCAACCTCTCCCTACGCTAATCAGAGCAGAGTGACGGGCGGCGCTATGTGACTCCAGCTTAAATAGAGGCTGGGTCACATGGTGCTCTGGCCAATCACAGCCATGCCAATAGTAGGCATGGCTGTGATGGCCTCTTGGGGCAAGTAGTATGACGCTTGTTGATTGGCTGCTTTGCAGCCTTTCAAAAAGCGCCAAGAAAGCGTCACAAAAGCGCGAAGAAAGCGACGAACACCGAACCCGAACCCGGACTTTTACGAAAATGTCCGGGTTCGGGTCCGTGTCACGGACACCCCAAAATTCGGTACGAACCCGAACTATACAGTTCGAGTTCGCTCATCCCTAGTGACAAGTGCTCACTTGCATTTTCAAAATGAAACATTTGATGGCAACCATTGGAATCAGTAGGTAGATAACCTTCAGATTCTTCCAGGATGAGAGGTATAGGAAAACAAAGTGGAACCTCATAAGTTCCTGTCTCCATTGCAGCTCAGATTAACCTATCGGTATGTTTTTGGAGTATGGCAGGAAATAGGAGTACCCGAAGGAAAACCATGCAACTATGGGGAGAACATACAAACTCAATGTGCATGTTGCCCTTGGTTGGCATCAAATTAGAAAAACCCAGCCGTGCTCACCACTGAGCCACCGTGCTGCGTGTCCTCAATATTCAGCCTTAGGGCCCATTCACACAACTGTATATTTGAGTCCGCATACGTTCCCCAATTTTGCGGAACCAATGTAAACCCATTCATTTCAATAAGGCCGCAAAAGATCCGTACTTCCATTTTGTGGTCCCCCAAAAAAGATAGAGCACGTTCTATTCTTGTCTGCAATTGCGGACAAGAATAGGCATTTCTATCATAGGTCTGGCCGTTCCCTTCCACACATGGTTGGGATCCGTGTTTTGTGGATCCGCAATTTGCGGACCACAAAACACATACGGTCGCCTGACTAAGCCCTTAGTATGTTTTTGGATGCAGTTTTACAGTATGAGTGATTATTTTCCTAGTGCACATTGTATTTCCTGAGCGGTTTCTCGCTTCAAGGATTCTTAGGATTCTCTCTTTGCAGAACTCTCTTAGCTGCCCCTATGCCCCTTCCCATACCTGCGATTTGGAGGGAACACTAGGGATTTGGGTTGTACCGTAATGATCTCTTCTTGTCACAGGCAAAAAAAAGTGTAGTATAAAATTATTATAGAAAAAGTAGTGTGCACCAAAGTCACTTTTTTACTCTAATATTTTAGCAGAAACAGATTTATTGCCTCGGATCTACCATGATATGTGTCTGCTCACTGGGATGACTGCAGCAAAGCAGTCTACAACCAAAGTGGACCACACGGAAGCTCCACCAAGCGTGGTTGCACCACTTTTCCTGTAGCTAGGATGCATGCATATGTCACTACCAGTGACCCCCTACCATGTTTAATCACCAAGGTAAGAGCTACACCCTTCGTCCTGACTACGTCATGAGACCTTTAATTCCTGTTGTACCTATGGGCTTATCTGCAGGGTCGCATTTAAAGCAAACCTCTACCCCACATGGCGGCACTCTCTACTGAGGTCTGTGGCCGTACAGGGTGAAAGGCTCAAATAGAATATGGGACGAACATTCAAAAATAGCCAATGGAACTGTCATTAAAGGGGTTGTCCTATCTGGGACATTAATGGCATATCCATAGGCTATCCCATAAATGGATCTCACCTCTGGGACTTGCTCTTCAAGAATGAGACCCTATCATGGACCGTGAGCACACCACTCGTGCACCATCTTCTCTCCATTCACTACTCTAGGACTTCCTAAAGTAGCTGAGACACCAGAAGTCCCATAACAGGGAAAGGAGGGTGGTCCTGCATGTGCGCCATGCACCCCATTCACGTTGGAGCTCGTTCTTGAAAGAAGTGGGATCTGCACCTATCAGCATTTATGGCATATCTCATCTCCATTTCTTTTATGGTCAGAGCCCTATCACACCACCCTACTAAGACTTTCCGGCCAACACCTCTACCCCAATACGTTGAGTTAAACAGCCTCATATCCATTTTACTTTAGACCCCCGGTCGCAATAAGTTCAGGATCGTTCCAGCAGTGTAAAAACAAAAGAGTGAACATCCTAATATATCCAGCGCTATTGATAATAAGCCGGTTGCTGTTAAACACCCGTTTATAGCTAAAGCCACATGGTGGGATGAAAGCGGCAGGCGCTGCCTACCCTGTGACAGATGTGCTGCATTAAGCTAATCTTCAGGGCACTTTATTCTCCATTATATCTCCATCAGCGTTTATTTTAAACATGGCATAAATGTTCAAAGACAATGTCACGTCTCCCATAACTTATCTCCTTTTTATCATTTCCCCATAGGCCCCTGTGGTTTTCTTTTCACCTGTGAATTTTGTAGAAAGGCGTTAAGAGAAAAGATCAATAACATCATACGGCAGAAGTAGAGCGGCACCTCACATATTTACAGCGACCAAAGGAGACCAGAGCTTTGAAGATGTCACTTTATTTCTCCGGAGCCCATAGCTTCATTAGTGTTGGGTGGTGGACATCTTGGCGACTTGAAGACCAGGACAATAATTTTCCCTTCGGGTCATACACTTGGTCATTTTCTTGAGAAAATATAATTACTTGTCGCAACAGGTTAATTAATGGAACATGAAGATAAGAAACGTGTCTTAATATTAACCCCTTAATGTAAGCCTGTTTGGGTCCTAAAGCAAAAAATAAATACATCAAAATAAAACTAAATAATTAATTTGGAGTTAAAAGAGGGGAATCCTTTTGGCCAGAGTGGAGAGCAGTTACAAAGCCCACCACCTGCTCTGGAGGACCTGTCCTGTCCTGCATTACACAGACAGCCTATTGATTTGAATGGACACTGTGTAATGCTTTATTTCTCCTCTGGAGGCGCTGCAGGGAAACTAAAGTCGTACTGCTAGGTGATCGCTGGGGGTCCAAGCAGGGGGACACTTTGTGATCAGCTTATTGTCAACAGACACTGCTAACAAGTAGGGATTGTCCAAGGCAGAGAACCTCTTGAATGATGCCGTTGTTGACTTCATTTTGGTCTCTTTGCATTCCAGTGGCCATAACCTTTTTTTTTTTCATTGAGGTAAGTGTATCTGAATAAAGCCCTGTTTTATTTGGGAGGATTGTAGTTTGGGTATTTATACATTAGTGTATAGTTTATATCATTTTTACGCAGGCAGATGCTGAAAAAAATTATTTTACATTGTTCTTTTTGCATATTTATTTGTATTTATTTAATGGACCTGTAGATGGTGATATGTACATTTTTGGTTTCTTACGTGATGTATGTGTAAAGGCCCCTTTACATGGGCCAATTTTTCAGGCGATTGTCGGGAAAGAAGCGGTCCTTCGCATCAAGCGCCTGCTCATCAGTGGAGGAGACGTCTGCCTTTACATGCAGCGATTACCTCCACAGTATGAGGAGCAGCTATGCCATCGCTTGTCTCTATACAAACTTGTTGTTTGCCGGCAGCAGATGCGCTTTACATATCACGATCTGCTGCCGGCAAAAGATGATTTTTGTGACCTCGTGAACGATGCGATTACTTGATGAAGGAGCAAATCGCATAGCACTTTTACACACGGCAAGATCATCTGATCCTATGAACGCTTGTTGCGATAATCTGACCAAGAATCGGCCTGTGTAAAGGACCCTTAAGAAACTTTATTTTGTAAAATATAATCACATCCTTTTTCCAATTTTATTAACATTATACATTTTTTGGGGTTAATCCCATTACAGGGAATCTGTCACTAGGATATTCAGGATATTCACATTGCTTTGTAGGGCTAGCTCAGCTGATTGGAATGATACCTTTTACTTAGGGATCTCGGCTTCATCCATATGCAAATGAGCAATTAAAGGCTATGAACACTTCGGAGGCAATTTTTTTTATGATTGCATTTTACTTATTTTGGGCCAAAAATCATTTTTTTCAATTGGTCTTTATTAAAAAAAATATTGAGACATTTTGTCCCAAAGGGTTAACTGTTTGTCTAGCTGTGTGGATGGTACTTTCCCTTTCTGACAGTCATCTAATAAACCTTATCTCTAAACTACTGAGGGGTCATAAATAGAGATGAGCGAATCTTAGTGCAGGGAGAGACGTCAGCAGGCGCTAGGGACAGTGCTAGGAAAGACTTAATTGTGCTAAAAAAACGATTTACAAGTTCAGGGAAAGATTATTCAAGGTGTAGGGAAAGGATAGGGAGGAATCATTCCACAGCATTTATGTAGAACAGGGTTCAGTAGGGGAGGTTACAGCCTGGGTGATAGGAACAATCCTATTACACCTTGCTGCACTGACTGGGGACCCAAAATGCCATTATACAGCTCTGTAATTCCAGCAAACAGTTCTTGTTATTGGGGTGCAAGTGCTGTGTGATACAGCCATTAACAGGGTTTATTACAAGGAAATATTTCTACGTCTTATTTGCCCTTGGGCGGTGCAGTTATATGTTCTAAAGCATTTTTTGAAGTGTATTAGTGGGGAAAATAGCCGTTGTGTGTTGAAGCACGAAAATTACAGCCCTTTTTGGCGTGTATTAGTGGCAACAGAAATATATTATTTGCCGTTCAGCAGTGCAGTTATATCTTCTAAAACCCTTTTTGGCGTGTATTAGTGGCAAACAAAAAATATATTTGCCATTCAGCGGTGCAGTTATATGTTCTAAAGCCTTTTGTGGCGTGTATAAGTGGAAAAAATAAGGGGCCTGTTTTCCGTTCAGCGGTGCAGTTATATGTTCTAAAGCCCTTTTTGATGTGTATTAGTGGCAAAAGAAAAATATATTTGCTGTTCAGCGGTGCAGTTGTATGTTCTAAAGCCCTTTTTGATGTGTATTAGTGGCAAAAGAAAAATATATTTGCTGTTCAGCGGTGCAGTTGTATGTTCTAAAGCTTTTTGTGGCGTGTATAAGTGGAAAAAAATAAGGGCCTGTTTGCCGTTCAGCGGTGCAATTATATGTTCTAAAGCCCTTTTTGGCATGTATTATTTATTTATTTTATGCACTTATATAGCACTACTATATTCCACAGCGCTGTATAGACATTAGCATCCAACTATCCCCAATAGGGCTCACAATCTAAGGTCCCTATCAGTATGTCACATACAAACTCCATGCAGATGCAGACCCCAGCGCTGCAAGGCACCAGTGCTAACCACTGAGCCACCGTGCTACCCAGAACATGTTGAGGGGGCACCTGGGAAGTGTTGTTCAGTGGTGCAGTTATGTGTTCTAAAGCCCTTTTTGGCGTGTATTAGTAGAAAAAGAAAAATATATTTGCCATTAAGCAGTGCAGTTATATGTACTAAAGCCTTTTGTGGAGTGTATTAGTGGCAAAAAAAATATATATTTGCAGTTGAGCGGTACAGTTTTATGTTCTAAAGCCCTTTTATTAGTGTATTAGTGGAAAACATAAAAGGGCTTATTAGCTATTGTGTGGTGAAGTGAGAAAATTGCTGACTTTTTTGGGGTGTTTTAATTTCCTTTTTATTTATTTATTTGATCTAACGGTATGTCAGACAGAGAAGTGCCAGGCCCTGCACAGGGGAGTGGCAAAGGCCTAAATGTTTCTGGCGCAGGCAGAGGCGCGGCAGAGTAAGGGGCAGTGGCAGCAGTGGTCACCTCGAGGGGCCTGAGCTCCCAGTGTCAGCTAACGATCGTGTCGTGACCTGCAACCCAGCGGTTCTTGAATGGTTGACTCGATCGTCGACTTCATCGCAACTTACATCAGACACCCCCAGCTAAGAGTCAGTGAGTTCATCAGACATCAGATGGCATGGCAGGGAGCAGGCCTTGTGCCCTCACCTGTCTCTTTCCTTTTCTGTTCCCTCAGCCAGTGAAGTATTATATGCTGTGAGCTCAGCCCCACAATACAGCGAGGACGAGCTACTAGAGGACAGTCAGAAGCTACAGGCCAACCAAGATGTGGAGGAGACATCCACCGCTTCCTCCACTAGGCAGGCAAGTAGTGATGAGGAGAGTGGCATGGGAGCTGGTGTTACAAGCAGTGAGGCTCCTGACCCAGAGACCGTTGAGGAGGACATCAGTGATGTGCAGACAGTACTAGATGATGATGATGATGATGATGTAGCTGATCGCACTTGAGAGAGGGGTGAATAAGGGGCTTCATCATCATCGGGAGAAGAGGGTGGCAGCTTTCCCGTAAGGCAACAGCGGAGCCAGCAAGTCGCTAGCGTGGCTGGGAGTCAGTAGGGTGGCAGCAGTGTGAGGTCAATAGCCAAACGTGCCAGGGGTAGACAACCTGCTTTGCAGGAGCCAACCTGCCCGGAAAGTAGGGTTCACGGAAGCGGCGGTAGCAGTCAGTCAGTGCGTATGGTTGGGGGTAAAATCACCTACTCAGCGGTGTGGCTGTGGCAGTTTTTTGTTAAGGTGCCGGAGGAGGTGAACATGGCCATATGTAGAATCTGTGGGCAGAAGGTGAAACGTGACCAGGGAGCCAATGTTGGCACCACGGCCCTGCGTCAACATATGCAGCGTCACCATAAGGTGGCCTGCGAGAACCGTAGCTCTGATGTGGCAGTTTCAGGCAGTCAAGGCTCTACCACCTCAGCTGAAGGGAGCTGTCTGTCCTTTCCATCATCAATGTCATTCCACTGCTTCATGTCCTGTAACAGATGCTGGTAAATCTGTCTGGACAGGGGACTGGAGACGTGGCGCCTAGATCTCACGGCCACATGAGCCCTGTGGGGCTGATCTGGAGGAGGAGGACATTGAAGCATAAGCAATGTGTAGCAAAATTTGTGTTTTTTACGCACAGCTGACAGGAGAGGAGGAGCAGGAGCAGCCACAGGAGCTATAGGGCGATGAGGAAGATGAGACAGCGGACCCAGACACACCGTGGCAGTATGCAGTGGAGATGGAGGCAGGGAGTCCCTCCAAGTCACTTGCAAAAATGGCCCGATGCTTGCTCACTTGCTTGCGTACTGACAGCCGAATTGTCACCATTCGGCAGATGGATGACTTCTGGCTCTCCACCTTGTTGGACCCTCACTATTGGTCCAAAATGGGGGCCTTTTTTACACCCACTGAGAGGGAGGACAAACTGAACTACTATAGAGACATCCTATGTCATGAGTTGGCCGCTGCCTATCTGCGCCATCGTCTATCCTCTTGCAGGTCTGACCGGGGGGGCCCTCCTCGATCACGTTCCTTTGCCATGGCTGCTGTGGCAGGGTGGGAGGTTAGGAGCAGTTCCAAATCCATCAGCAGCAACTTAAGTCTAGAGTCACTGATGAGCAGCTTTCTTCACCCGCCTAGTGAAGAAACTACTCACCAGCAGCAGCAGCTAAACCTGGAGCAGGACCTGAACCAGCAGGTGGTGGCATACCCTGCCACCCCACATTGAAGATCCGCTGGACTACTGGGCAGCCAAACTCATCATTTCTTTCACCCTTCTTCTCATCTGTCAGAAGGAAGGAAAAATGAGACGCACAACGCATCCTGTCTGTGTAGCAGCTGTAAGGCCTGTATGGTCCCATCAGAATTGGCTTGTGATTTGGTAGCCAAAAGCAGGAGTGGGTACAAAACACAGAAGACATGCAAATATTCAGTTCACGTGTCATCTCTGTTTTGGATCCACTCCTGTCTTTTTTGGCATTAGCAATACTGATGGATTACTGACCAAATGCGGCCAGAAGAAGCGCGACAGTACGCGCGAAACGGCCGTAGCCACTCACCTGCAAGAGTTTGTCCGCCCCAGCTCCCCACTTACTCCGTCCTGAATGAAGGAAGAATAAAGAGATACATTTTTGCTACTTCGGTGAGTGCCACATGTTCTTTTGGTTACTTTCTCTACATTGTTGCATCCGATTACTGACCAAATGCTGACTGAGTGGAGGCAGATGCTCAACAGACAGGATCCGTTTTTTGGGGGTTACTGTTCTGACGAATCAGAGGAAGGGCAAAATAGTCAGTGACGTCAACACAAACTTACTGCTGACACCCTCTCCACTCTGTCGGGGGCTCTACTTGTATAAGTGTTTAATAGAACAGGTTCTAAAGACATCTATGTGGAATCAGCTGAGGACGGTGTGAAAGGAGTGCGCTTCTTCTTGGCGCTAACATCGACCTGTAAGGCTGAGTTCATACTTGAGTTATTTGGTCAGTTTTGGCCCCGTGACTGCCCAAATAATTGGAGTGTGAAGTGATTCTAAGAGCGACACCTGCCATCTGCATGTCATATTGACTGTGTGTTGCTGCAAGGCACAGTGTTCTACACCACTATAAAGGCTCTCTACAGCCAGTAAATAGCCATTTTTTAACGCGATTCGCAGTGAATAAATTCGAAGCAAATTTTTTTTTTTTATTCAGCGAACCGGCCGAATCGAATTTTTGAAAAATTCACTCATCTCTAGTCATAAGCACATATTTAAGCCACATTCTTATCAGTAAGATAAGAACTGAGCTATACTGAGTGTGTATAATGTCAGAGAGCAGAGATAAGGAGCTCCCCAACTGACGGAGAAGAGAGAAAATCCAGAGGCTGCTACTAGAGTATCTCAGCTCTGTACAGAATAAAGGGTTCAATATTTGTAATAAAGACCAATTAAAAAAAAGATTTTAAGCTCAAAATGAGTACAATGCAGTAATTTAAAAACTTGCCCCAAAAGATGTTTATAGCCTTTAAAGGGGTTATCAGAGTTATTTTTTTGTTCTTTCTATGTTCCTAACTAAGCAAATGTAACAGCTTTCCAATTCACTCACTTTATCTCCAGTGGCTGGTTTCTCAGATTTCACTGAGGGTCACATGACCTGTGATGTCAGCTTCTCTCCCTGCTCTGATAAAGGTCGTTTACAAGCCTGTAAACGAGACGTCACTGTGCTGGCCACGGCCATCTTCACTGCCGTCTGCTCTATCTCTTAAGATTCTTAACCCCTTTAGCTGCACAGACTGGCTAGCTGCAGCTGTGACAATTCTGGGCACAGGATCTGACAGACTAGAGAGAGCATTGCACAAGAAGGTAGGGGGAAGATCCTGTGTGTATTAGCAGTGTCGTTATACAGCTGGGACTTGTAGTTCTACACTTACAAGTTGCTGTTGATTCTCCCAGCACTCAGGGCAGCTCTTGTATCCATTCCCTTAGCAGTGTCATTATACAGCTTGGACTTGTAGTCCTACACATACAACATGCTGCAGAGTCTCCCAGCAGGCAGACATGTCACTCAGGGCAGCTCTTGTATTCACTCCCTTAGCAGAGCAGGGGGAGGGGCAGGGATTGTTTTTATTGCATGTAAACAAAGGGCCAGAAAAGAACCAGGGAAATGAAATATATATATTTATTTATTTTTGCATAAAACTTGCTTAGCTTAGTTATATATTGCTGCCCATCAGATTTTTTGTGCTATATTATTTTTTTTCATAATTTGGACAACCCCTTTAAGTGCACTGAGCAGGGTTCAAGCCACTCTGTGCACCCTTGATTCTCAACTTCCTCTCCCAGTCCCTCTCTTTTATTTTTGATTGACAGGACCAGACAAGATTACTATGTATGATCCTGGATCAAAAAGGAATGTATTTATGGTATGGTGGCTCACTCCGCATACAGTTGTGGAAATGGGTGCTACTAAGTCTATTTATGACTCACCCAGTCATAGGTAGAATAATATATAGAAAAGTGTAGGAAGACTGAGCACTCACCAGCTGGACCAATTGGAGAACAAACGAATATGTAACAAAATATTTATTTAATATTTATAAAGCCCTGAATCTAAAAATGTAGCGGAATCAATAATATAATATATATAAAATTTGATGTTCACATATAAATACACCTATAATAAAAAATGCGGTTATATATATATAACTTAAACAATACTAAAAAACATGTTAGGGCAATTGTTCACAGTGCATATGTAGAAAATTGGAATAAATATTTGGTAGACTGCTAATCAGTTCGGGGAATATGCCAAATATAATGTCCAGATCGGGATATTGTGATAAATATGCGATCAATCACTGATTAATACAATAAATGCGCCAGATATGGTATCCAATAATTGTCAATAGTCGAAGACAAATTGATGTCCCTGTGATAGTTCACTTCTTATATAATACTTTGAATGCAATGTAGCTAGGTGGACATGTGTTTAGAAGGGTATAATACACCTGTTAAACGCCGTCTAGTGTGAGCGTAGCCGTGGCGTCCCACGAGGCTCACTAAATTAGATTCGGCGATACCTTAGTCTGGTCGTTTACTTGAGGATGGTTCAAATGAGCGTGTAGCTCTCGGCGTGGATAATCTTCTGGTGATGTTCACCGATGCTGCAAGCCTGGACCTGGTTGGTAAATAGCAAGGTGTTTCCTCCACACTAGCAAAGGTGTACTTCCGGCAGGGTTAAAGTTCAATTATCGGGATGTTGGGGTCTCGTGGTTTTTTTTTTTCATCAGCTGATGTCCGAGTGCAATAACCAGACGCGTTTCGGGGTCCTTTCCTGGCCCCTTCCTCAGTGGTGGTCTGTAAGAGGGTTTTGACCCTCTTTTTATACCCAACATCCCTTGAAGTGAGCTGGTGCAAAAGCAAAATAGTGGATTTTGGATCTGATCATGTGAAAACTCTGGCATGGAACAGTCTAAATAGTTGTTATTTTTATTTGTATAAGGAAAGGTATTTCCAAATATTGTACTGAAAATCGGTTTTAGCGATCCTATTATCTGACATTTCTTAATTAAATCCCGTTTTCATTTTGCAGTGGATTCCATATAATTTATCAATGCGGTTTTTTAAATGTAGTTTTTTAAAACGCAAATGCGGTTTCTTCTTCAATGCATATGCGTTTTATTGTCCCCTATATTTGTAGGTGCAGGTTATAATGATTTTCATCAATTTTATGTCATACAATGCAATATGGGGATGAAAAATTAATAAAAATTTATAATAAATTTATAAAAAGTACAACATTTACAGTAAAAGACAATATATATATAAAAGTAAAAAGTCTTAAATGTAAAATATTCAAAAATATGCAGTCATTACTTTTATAAACTGCAAATATTTGTTATATATAAAAGGCACAAGATATGGTAGTTCTTGTCGGTTCTATATTTTAAGCTACTGCGTTACATATAGTGTAACGATATATGAATGTAACAATATGATTAAAATGATGCAGAACATGTTAAAACTGTATTGGAACTCTAATTCTTGTTCATTGTTTCTAACTTGTTTGTAGAGTCATTGGAGAGGACAGTATGCGGATGGGGGCCACCCACCAAAGGTGGACCAGAGTGGGTATTAATTCCACCTCTGGGCCACATCGGGAGGGGGGCCCCCACCCTCACAGGGATACTTTATAAGAAGCCGAAAAGTTCAGATTCGGCATTTAAGCCCAGGGGTATAATTGAATTAAAATTAAATATAAATCGTGTCTCAACACGAGACATGTGTTTAATGTTATCGCCTCCTCTCCAATGAGGTTTAACTTTTTCAATGGCAGCAAAGGAGAGACAGTCTGGGTTTTGGTCGTGGTACACCTTAAAATGTCTCGACACTGAATGTTTGTCAGATCCACTCCTAATTTTATAAAAATGTTCAGCAATTCTTTCTTTTAAAGTTCTTTTCGTGCGACCTATATATTGTTTTTTGCACGGACATTGCAGGATATAAATTACATTTTTGCTGTTACATGTTAAAAAGTCCTGTATTTCATGTTTAAAAGCATTAGAGGTGGATGTGACATTTGTTGTTTTTTTATTAAAATGTGTCTTTTTACAATTTGGACAGGTGTTACATCTGTAGAATCCTTTCAGATGGAGCCATCCATGTATGGATGGATCCTGAGTGGAGATACTAGATTTTACCGTGGGGGCAATTTTTAAACCCAAATTTGGGGCCTTGGTATAAATTATAATCGGTTTATTTGGTAGTAGTTCTCCGATGGTTTTGTCTTTCTGAATAAAGTGCCAGTGTTTATTTAAAATTTTTTCAATTTTTTTGTATTGTATGTTAAAAGGGAGAACTATGTTTGTACGTTCCAATCCTGGCATTTTTTCTTCTTGTTCTATCGGATTTAGGGTATCTTTGGGCATTTTGTTAAAAAAGGACTGTCTATTCAATTGTTTAATCTTATTTAATGATTCTTCAATACATTTTATGGGGTACTTTTTATCCATGAACTGTAATTTTAGGAGTTCTGCTTCTTGCTCAAAGGTTTCATTCTGAGTACAATTCCTCTTCAGACGTCTGAATTGGCTGCTTGGAATATTGAGCAGCCACCTGGGTAAATGACAGCTAGAATACAGGATAAAACTGTTTCTAGCTGTGGGTTTTTGATATGTGGAACATGATAGTTTGTTCTGTTCAACTCTAATATTGAGATCCAGAAATTCTAAGTTTGTCTTACTGATATTAGAGGAGAAGCGGAGGTTCCATTCATTATTATTAATTTGATCTAGGAAGGAGGTTAATGTAGTTTCACTTCCCTTCCAAATAAAGATCACGTCATCGATATAACGGTACCATAGCACCAGGTCCGACCCCAGCCTGTGGTCTATATTTATTGTTTCCCACTCGGCCATAAATAGATTGGCATAGCTGGGGGCGAACCTGGTGCCCATCGCTGTTCCAGTAATCTGTAAATAATAATCTGCATCAAAATAAAAATAGTTATGTTTTAAAATCAATTCTACTCCCTCCGATATAAAATCAATTTGTTCATTATGAAACAATTTACTATTTTTAAGTTGATTTTTCATCGCCGCTATTCCTTGTACATGATCAATTGATGTATATAATGTCTGTACATCTAGGGTACCTAGGATCCATTGAGGATCAAATTTTAATTTTTCAATAATATTTACAATTTGTGTTGTGTCTTTAATGTATGACCTCGTTTTTTTCACAACTGGTTGCAGTAGGTTATCAATGTATTGAGAGAGGTTTGCTGTTAGGGAGCCAATTCCCGAAATAATAGGGCGGCCTGGTGGATTAATTGGGTCTTTATGCACTTTGGGTAAACAGTAAAAAACTGGGAGTTTACATTGTGTGTCTAAAATAAATTTAGCTTCACGATCTGATAAAATCTCATTAGTTGTGCCTTTATTACAATAATTTTTTAAAATTGTTTTAAAATCATCTGCAGGATCCGCATGAAGTTTAACATAAGTATTTGTATCCGACAATTGTCTCTTACATTCGTTGGTGTAATTTTGGGTGTTCATAATTACAATAGCCCCGCCTTTATCGGCAGGGCGTATTGTAATATTTTCCATTGATTGTAGCTTTTTTATTGCTTGAACTTCCGAATTTGAGAGGTTTGACCTAGTATTTTTAAATTTTAATACTCTTAATTCCTGTTCTATTTTACATTTAAGAATTTTTATTTTTATATATATTGTCTTTTACTGTAAATGTTGTACTTTTTATAAATTTATTATAAATTTTTTATTAATTTTTCATCCCCATATTGCATTGTATGACATAAAATTGATGAAAATCATTATAACCTGCACCTACAAATATAGGGGACAATAAAACGCATATGCATTGAAGAAGAAACCGCATTTGCGTTTTAAAAAACTACATTTAAAAAACCGCATTGATAAATTATATGGAATCCACTGCAAAATGAAAACGGGATTTAATTAAGAAATGTCAGATAATAGGATCGCTAAAACCGATTTTCAGTACAATATTTGGAAATACCTTTCCTTATACAAATAAAAATAACAACTATTTAGACTGTTCCATGCCAGAGTTTTCACATGATCAGATCCAAAATCCACTATTTTGCTTTTGCACCAGCTCACTTCAAGGGATGTTGGGTATAAAAAGAGGGTCAAAACCCTCTTACAGACCACCACTGAGGAAGGGGCCAGGAAAGGACCCCGAAACGCGTCTGGTTATTGCACTCGGACATCAGCTGATGAAAAAAAAACCACGAGACCCCAACATCCCGATAATTGAACTTTAACCCTGCCGGAAGTACACCTTTGCTAGTGTGGAGGAAACACCTTGCTATTTACCAACCAGGTCCAGGCTTGCAGCATCGGTGAACATCACCAGAAGATTATCCACGCCGAGAGCTACACGCTCATTTGAACCATCTCAAGTAAACGACCAGACTAAGGTACTGCCGAATCTAATTTAGTGAGCCTCGTGGGACGCCACGGCTACGCTCACACTAGACGGCGTTTAACAGGTGTATTATACCCTTCTAAACACATGTCCACCTAGCTACATTGCATTAAAGTATTATATAAGAAGTGAACTATCACAGGGACATCAATTTGTCTTCGACTATTGACAATTATTGGATACCATATCTGGCGCATCTATTGTATTAATCAGTGACTGATCGCATATTTATCACAATATCCCGATCTGGACATTATATTTGGCATATTCCCCGAACTGATTAGCAGTCTACCAAATATTTATTCCAATTTTCTACATATGCACTGTGAACAATTGCCCTAACATGTTTTTTAGTATTGTTTAAGTTATATATATATAACCGCATTTTTTATATGTGAACATCAAATTTTATATATATTATATTATTGATTCCGCTACATTTTTAGATTCAGGGCTTTATAAATATTAAATAAATATTTTGTTACATATTCGTTTGTTCTCCAATTGGTCCAGCTGGTGAGTGCTCAGTCTTCCTACACTTTTCTATATATGATCCTGGATCATACTATACTCTGTTGCAGATTCCATCAGATTTGCATGTAGTGCCCATGAAAGATCCCAGCGGAGCCCTTCACAAATCAAATAGATCAATGGGTAATGGTCATAAATGTAGACAGAGATGTATATCTAGTCTAGATTCTCATGTAATGACCCCTTCAAAAGGCCTGATGGATCTGTACTGGAGAAACAGACCTCAAACTTCTATAACCATCAATGCTGTGGTGTCAATAGATGGACATCCACCAGTCTTCTTCCCACCACCTACGGCCCAAGTGTTTTTCTCACTATCAGGGAAGAAGATGACTTTATAATGATGCTTCTGTCAATGTTGACAAAGTAATAAAACAGTGAAATGACAAGACTTGCATCCACCACCTATTGTCTTGCTGTACTCAACCCCATGTCTTGAGGATAAAGATAAGATGCAGAGTGTTTGTCTCTGCTCCTAACAGAACAAATGTAAGAAGTTCTCGTCTGTCACCGTACAGATACTGAACCCGCTGGGGGACTCAATGTCAAACATGGAGAGTCACCATCTCTCCCACCTAGAAGATCGAGTTCTACAAGACTCCAAGGAGATGAGAAGTGTCCAAAATAATAGAAAACCTGCCATTATGTCCCCAGTCCAGCAATTAATACAACTGCCGCCATTGATTTTTTTGTGGACTGAGACAACACGTCAGAGGATTATGGGAAAAATCTAATAAAGGGAAAATCAAGGGGAATAGCATTTAGTGACAAAAGACTAGACACATTTACCCTCTTACCACTATAACTATAATATGTTTTGAGGGACTCTTATATTCTCATGATGTTGGGAGTCCTACAATAGAAGACATAAGGTGCACTGGTTCTCATTGAGGAGACCAAGAAGGTAGTATCCCAGGCAGTGCTCCATGGGAAAAACTATTATGCAAATTGTCTCACAGCTAGAAGGAATACAACTGTCTCTAGTGCCATCTACAGGTAAGAAAGAGGAGGTTGCACTGGATCAGATAAGGGCCACATTTAGGCTAATTTGGACTAAAAGGGGCGTTTCTCGTGCATTCTTGTAACAAATAGGAAAAGAGCTTGAAATGTCCCGTATTTTGGTGTAGGTCAGAGAAACCCCTATTAAATTACTGTAATACATGCTGGAAATGATAGGAAATTAACCATTTCATAGATGTTCCAGATGTCCCTCCTATCAGTCCACATGCAGCAATTTCCTGATAATCGTGATCTCGATGGTTGTTTGGCTACTTGTAGTTTCTGCCCTTGCTGTAAGGTAAACCATTTCTTCATGTACTGACTCCCTGTTCACCACATGCATAGCTGCAGTGCAAAGCATGGGGAAGACGCAGTAGCAGCCGCCGCCTAACGCTGGGTTCACACATGAGTGTACTCTGTATGCGCGATTTTATCGGGCGTTTAAATACGCGGCTCCGGAAACAAGCAAACGCCCTCTGTCGCGCGTCCCCGGAAGTCTATGTGCGGGAACGCGCGACATTACGCCCCAAAGAAGCTCCTGTACTTCTTGGGGCGTAGGGCGTTTTACAGCGTGTTCGTACACGCTGTTAAATGCTCAGGTGAGAACCATGCCTAAGACGCAAATACGATCCTCAGGACTGGTCATCAGTATAAGATTGGTGGGAGTCTGACACCTCACACCTTCACCGATCAGCCATTTTGGGTCTATGCCGTGGGAGGCCCCGGCCGGGCTGGGGTACTGCAGCTCAGCTCCCATTCAAGTGAGAAACTTCTGCTTCCGGCTCCTTCAATTTTATAGCTCCTGGTGGCTCCTTGAAACATCTAATTGGTGGGGGTGCTGGTGTTTAACCCCCAGCAATCTGATATAGATGACCTATCCTGAGGACAAGAAAACCCCTTCAAGCCTGCTATGTAGTAAGGATGGGCTCATATTTGGGGTGTGCAGTGTGCTCTTCTATGTCAAATGTAATGATGGACACCAGAAACCCCTTACAAGAGGACAACATGGTCAGAAGCAGCAGACAATTTTGCAGCTTTACCACACCAGACTGATACAAATTTTAAATGTACTAAAATAAAACATTCCAACATTGTATTGCATCTAATTCCGAGGACAATGCAGTAGTGATCGCCATGACAGCGCAAGCACATAAATAATGATCAGGGCGAGCGCGGCGTTCATACTTTATGCATGATATGTTTTGACTCATTTGTCCTCGTATAGATCAGCTCAAATTATAAGAAAGAAAAATCTCCCCGAAAGAACAGTGCCATTATGTAAATCAGTGTTTTCTATCTGCATATCATTCTCTGATTACTTAAGAAAAACATTTCCCATTGATTACAGGTGTCTTGTCTCCTTCCTCTACATGACTGGAATATTCTGACGGCTTCACAGACTGAAGTTGTGTGTGTGTGTCGGCAAAACCATTACTATGGATTACTTAGGGGTTAAAAATATTTTGGGGTATCGGTATCCAGTGGTGCTGGCAAAACTATGTGAACCTTATCCGAAAGAATGGGGCAACTGTAACAACTCCCTAATACAGGCATGCTCAACCTGCGCCCCTCCAGCTGTTGCAAAACTACAACTCCCAGCATGCCCAAACAGCCTACAGCTATCAGCCTACAGCAGGGCATTGTGGGAGTTGTAGTTTTACAACAGCTGGAGGGCCGTAGGTTGAGCATGCCTGCCCTAATACATTTCCCATTGATTATTGTATATAGCTAAGAGGAGCGAAGTGTTGCAAAATTCGATAGTGTATGGACGTGAGACGCCACCGCGTATTGGATTTCATGCAAGATCTTCAATCAAGATGGTGCCGTCCAGCATATCGTGCGAAAACAGAGGAGGTAAGTATGATTTTTTTTCTTATTTTTTACTGCCATTCAGGGAAAATCGATTTGCTACCACAAAGCATGGAGAAATTCGGCTTCGCCTCAACCCTATATTTAGCACCAATGTATTTTGCAGAGTTGTACAGAAGTTGCAACCATTTACATCAGTCCCTCTACTCAATGGGGGGTTCGCAATCTATTTTTTCTCTCTGAGGAGCACCCCCCCTAAATTCTCATTCCCTAGGGGCCGTATCTGGAAAAAGTCCATAAAGAAACAACTACTGCTGCACGGCTCTGAGGATCCATAGAGGTGGTCCCACCGATGCTCAATGGGGTTCAAGTCTGGAGAATTAGGGGGACAGAGTAGTACTTGACGTCTTAGTCATGCTCTTCTTCTACCCAATGTCGGATATTTCTAGCCGTGTGATGTGACGCATTGTCTTGCTGGAAGATGCCATCTGCCCCAGGGAAGACAATCAGCATGTATGAGTGTATGTGATCTGCAAGGATGGATTTATACCCAGATCAGCAGAGAGTGCCTTCCACATGGATGACTGGGCCAGAGAACGCCAGGAAAACCTCTCCCAGACCATAACGCTGCCCCCACTGGCTTGTGTTCCTCCAGCAATGGCTGCAGGCTGTCTGTTCTCTGATGTTTCTCTCCTGACACCAACGTCCATCCGTTCCATGAAGCAGAAAATGTGACTCTTCAGAGAAGACAACCCTTTACTATCAGTGGAGTCCGATTCTCATACAGTGAAAATTGAAGACTTTTCTGCAGATACAACGTCATTATCAGAGGTGCAGTGACCATCAGCCTGGTCCGGAGCCCCATACGTAGTAGGGTTGTCTGGTGGTGAGCTGCTCCGAATGTAACGTGTCAGTCCGCTCTTATGTACCTTCGTAGCTGACGTTCACCTCTCACATGAAAGGCACGTGGTGCTCCGCGGTTTCAATGTTGCTTATTCTCAATGCTGCCATTTGCCCACTCACCAAACCGCAGCAGCAGAGAACACTGCACAGGTTCATAAATACTGCCACCCGGGGCCTGGAAGCCAATAATAATTCTTTCCTGCTACTCTGATAAACCACCCTTTTACCCATGACTAGAGATGAGCGAAACAAATCCCACGAAGTGGAATTCGATCCGAATTTCAGGATAAATTCGATCCACCTAGAAGCCGAATTTCCTTGTGCTTCGTGTCAGCGAATCAATTTAACCTGAAAGAGTATAAAAAAACAAAAAAATTCAAACCTACCTCCTCCATTCGCTCGCGATGGGCCGCCAGCATCCCTCTTGATTGAAGATCTCGGGCAAAATCCTGTGCGGCGTGAGATGACATCACCACACCGGCTGGCGTGATGACGTCATACGTCACCACGCCAGCCGGCATGATTACGTAATCTTGTGCCACGCGGGATTTCAGCTGAGATCTTCAAGCAAGATGGCGGCGGCTGGCCCGTCGTGGGCAAATGGAGGTAGTAAGTTTGATTTAAAAAAAAATGTATTGTTAATTTTACACTCAGATTCTGCAATCATGTGAGGGGTACAATGACGGTGGCGACGCTATCGCAGCGACCTATCGATGCACCCGCTGCTTACAAAAAAATGCGCTTCGTGACAAAGTAATTCGTCAGAAAGTGAATTTTTTTGTGAAATTTGGCGAATCAGCCGAATCAAACTTTTAAGAAATTCGCTCATCTCTACCCATGACAGTAATGAGAGATATGTGTGCAGACAGCCTATCGCACACCTTATATACCCACCAAGCCCGCTCAGCACATGGGACTTCCTTCATGAGCTAAACGCTGCTGATGTCGGAAATAGTCAGAATAATGGGACCCGACTGTGCATATATTTTCTGTATTTCGAGACTTTTGGGCCATATCTCAGGAAATAAATTACTTATAATCTGAATGTTACAATATTGTGTTACGTATAGTTATTATTTATAAGCAGAACCATAAATTATTCATAATCAACTAATTCTATAGACCTGACAACCAGATATTCACACAGAATAAAACAGCTCGGGGGAGCGGCAGCCGCCATGTAAGATGCTCAGCTCCTTTGACCTTTCTTTATTCTTTGAAAACCACTAGCTGAAGGAAAATCTCCAACGTCATAAATCACCATCACTCACCGGCCTGTGAAGAATGAGGAAAGTTGGACTCCCGGGGCACATTTATCATTGTTTAAAGAGTTTTGACATGTTTTTCTCAGCTGAATTTAAAACGGTTTCGGATAAGAAACGACGAAACACATTGTAAGGTGGTAAAATACAGAGCACAATTGGAAATAGTGCTGCCATGACATGGTCTGGTGCTAGCCAAGACAGTAATAGCATAGGACATGTGAAGTGTAATGATTACTAATAGTGATGAACAGGAGAAGTAACTAATTTTAGGATCTTACAGCAAAACTGTGATTAAATATTCTTGCACATAGTGTAGGAAAGCGCAAGGGTCCGTCATTGACAGAAGGTATGTGTCATCGAGGTTCCTGGCCTCGGTGAGGTAGGAGACGGTAATTTAATGAGTCAGCGGCAGCTAGTGCTGACTGACACTTTTGGTTATTTAGTGTGGCTGTAAAGCGGATCCGGGCCGGTTCTTACTGGGAGCAGCCAAAGTGCAGGGTGGGTGGCTGTTCCCAACGTCCCAGGCCGGATTTTGGTTAGGGATATAAAACATAGCCAGAAGTCTCAGCTGGTATGGATTATCCTCCATCTGACAGTGGACCTTTGCCAGTCTCTGTGTTGGGGCCTGAGAGTTTGGGCCAGGATTAAGGCCTGCTATCTTGTTTGGATGAAAGCATGTGGACTTCTGTTTCACCCAAGAACGTATGTGTTGCTGCCTGGTGTGAACAAACACCAGACTTAAGGTGACTGTTTTTTTTCCTTGAAACTGACTTTTTGTTGTCACTTTCCTTATGTGTGAATGAAACACTGAACTGTTTCAGTTAAAGACGTTGTCCTTGCCTCTATACTGGGATCAGTATTATAGTAGTTATATTCTTGTAAATAGGTGGCAGTATTATAGTAGTTATATTCTTGTACATAGGAGCAGTATTATAGTAGTTATATTCTTGTACATATAAGCAGTATTATAGTATTTATATTCTTGTACATAGGAGGCAGTATTATAGTAGTTATATTCTTGTACATAGGAGCAGTATTATAGTAGTTATATTGTTGTACACAGGAGGCAGTATTATAGTAGTTATATTCTTGTACATAGGAGCAGTATTATAGTAGTTATATTCTTGTACATAGGAGGCAGTATTATAGTAGTTATATTCTTGTACATAGGAGCAGTACTATAGTAGTTATATTCTTTGTCAATTATCTTTTTATTGAAAAGAAGCAGACAGCATGTATAAAAGTGACCCGCATTGAGGGCAAAAATTCACATGCACATCAAAGTATAGCAACAAGGGGGATAGGCACATCCCACAGATAGGCACATACGTTCCATACAATACCAACATTATACTAAAACATCTGTCCTTGCTTGCCCTATCCGACACGCGCCCTTTGCATTAACATACATGCATATGAATGTCACTTAGTCTGCGGGGACATTTTATTTTTTAGGTGAACAGCAAGGCAACTGGCCTTACTAAACGAACCAATCATAAACTGGATCTCTAGGCACATCTTGTAAAAATATGATAACACTGTCTTGGGGTTAAGACATAGCGACACACGGTATCAGGGTCAAAGACCTTTATTGAGCTGTCGCAGTAGATGTGAGACGGTAGCGCAACCAAGGATCCCACAATTTGGCATGTTGATCATGTGTTCTAGCCTCCCAACTAGCTAACTCCTCGAGACGTTGGATGTGGTCTACTTTATTTACCCATTGCATAAAAGTAGGCGGATCTGTAGTAGTTATATTCTTGTACATAGGAGCAGTATTATAGTAGTTATATTCTTGTACATAGGAGGCAGTATTATAGTAGTTATATTCTTGTACATAGGAGGCAGTATTATAGTAGTTATATTCTTGTACATAGGAGCAGTATTATAGTAGTTATATTCTTGTACATAGGAGGCAGTATTATAGTAGTTATATTCTTGTACATAGCAGCAGTATTATAGTAGTTATATTCTTGTACATAGGAGCAGTATTATAGTAGTTATATTCTTGTACATACGATCAGTATTATAGTAGTTATATTCTTGTACATAGGATCAATATTATAGTAGAAATACTCTTGTACATAGGAGGCAGTATTATAGTAGTTATATTCTTGTACATAGCAGCAGTATTATAGTAGTTTTACAGCAAGACACGGAGGCTTCGTATTGCTATCTCCTTCTTTACTGAACCACCAATAGCAGCAAAGAGAAAAAATTACATACAAGGAACCATAGCAACCAAGGTCCCTCCCCACTGGCCCCTATAATAGGCCGCTCTTCCTCTGTAACTTCCTCTTTCTTTGCTGCTGCCACCAAGTTAAGTACATCTTCTTCTATGCTTTTGTCATTGATGTTTGGTGTCTTTTGCGCTGCCTACCCCAGGGTGACTAACCCTGCTTGCTCGCAGCGCTCCCTTTGCCTTATGCGTTCTGCCTATTGCTGGGGCGGATAGTTTAGTTTGCCTTGCGCTTATCACCGCGCTGATTTGCTTCCGGTGCCGCTTCCCCGCGTCTTCCCCCTCTTCATTCCCTTCTCCCCTATCCCAGGGAGGGTCTACCCCAGCCAGTGGGTTTGCGCTTGTATGTCCTACCGTTTTGTCACTTAAGTCCCGGCATCTGGTGGGTGCATTCCTCCTTTTCTAGCTGCGGCATCGTTCCTGGCGCTTCCTGAGCAGTGGGGCAGCGAGATCTCGCGAGATCTCGGCGGCCATCTTGTGGTTGGCGGCCGCGATTCGCGGGCTTTTAGGGGGCGGAGCTACAGCGTCTTTCAGCTCGGTCGGCGGCTCCTGCTCCCTCTGCCAGCTAACACCCAGCGCTTCTCCAAGGCATCTCTCCCTTAGTCAGTGAGTGTCCTATTCGTCCGGTTAGCACTTTAGCTAGGCCAGATTGCAGGTATGTCTGTACCCACTTCCCCTCAGACTGCCGTTAGGCCCCCCTCCCCCCCTGAAGGGGTTCCGGCTCCTCTCATGTGGATGCTCAGGCGCTGGCCCTGCAGCGATCAGTGTCGGATGCGATCATGGCAGCCATGGGCTCCATGTCATCCATCCTTTCTCAGACCATTACTCAAGCCCTGTCCGTCCCACCTCCCAATGTACCTTTGCAGGACCCTATTGCCACACCGCAGCCTACCTCAAACGACTCTCCTATTACAGAGGAGGTTTTGACTGGTGCGCATATTGCCACCCCAGGGACCGTGCTTAGTTCACGGAAGAGGGCCCATTCCCGCCGGGCAGAACGGGCGCGGACATGGAAATGCGCTAGAGCGCAATCTCCGGAATTGTCTGGCTCTGACAGAGCTTCAGACGAGGAGGCATTTGCGGATATGGATTATGAGGCGGAGGAGGATGTCACCCCCCCAGTTCAGGGCCCCTCGGCTGCCGTTGCAGCTACCTCCTCTGCCAGGGATGTGGTGTCCCCTTGTACCGCTTCCCACTCTGTGGCGGTTCTGGATGACGCGGGAGAACCCATGTTCGACCCTGAATCTTTACACCACCCGCGTTCGGCGGAGTGGCTCCCCTCCACTCATGTAGGGGCTTATTTGGAGCACTGGGTGCGTCACTCGCTTTCCCGCGAATCACGCAACAAACTCAGGGCTGAGTGTCCCAGGCCATTGGTTCCTAATAAGGTGTGCGAGACCCCAATAGTGGATCCCAAGATGGCTCAATTTCTAGCCAAAACTGGCTGGAACTCTAAAAAGGGACTGGATTCAGCGCTCCGCAGCTGCCAGGACAAGATTCTAGATGTCCTCGGTCCACTGACCAAGATCTTGGAGATGGCCGAATCGGCTAGGAGTGAGGGATCCCCAATAGACCACGAGGAATTGCGGGACTGGGCCCAGAGGGCCATTTGCCTTACCGGTAACGCCAATACATCAGTGGCGATTGAGAGGCGCAAGTCTATCCTATTCAAGATAGACCCTAAGTTAGCTAACTTGGCGCTCACTGAGGCGGGAAAGGAAGCACAGGGCCTCCTTTTCGGCGAGTCCTTCATTAAGGACATGAGCCGTTTTGTCGGCACCTTTACGGCGCTTGACAAGGCCCAAAGTTCGATGCGCAGGGTGTTTCATGGACGGGTCTCTCATCGGGCCGGCAGTGGTAGGGGCCGCCTGTCCGGCCGTGCTAGTTTCCAGGCCCGCGGAGCGAATAGAGGCGCCGGTGGACAAAGGCCACCGTTCCAGGACCAACGTAATCCGTCTCCCTTCTTCGCATCCAGAGGACAGCAGTGGCGTTCTCGCTCCTTCCGGGGCAACCCCAGCCATCGCAGACCCTTGGGTAAGTCTTCCACAGGTCGGGGGTTCTATGGTACCTTGTGTAGGGGGCCCACTCCGACTCTTTTTTCAAGCTTGGAGTCTCATCACCTCAGATGCTGACCACGGTCAGGGGGTTTCACATAGAGCTCACGGGGTCTCCCTACCTTGTTCCCTCCCCCCCGTTTGTCCCCCTGTCGCGCCCAGATTGCGACCTGGTGGACGCGGAGCTGCGCTCCCTCAGACAGAAGCGGGCGATAGAACGAGCGTTCCCTGCGCAGGGGACTGTGATCAGCAATATATTTCTCGTTCAGAAGAAAGGCGGGCAGATGAGGCCAGTCATCAATCTTCGCGCGCTGAATGCGGTAGTTCGCTACCGTCATTTCAAGATGGAGGGGATCCATCTTCTACGGGACTTGCTAGTGCCTGGGGACTGGATGGTAAAGCTCGACCTGAAGGATGCTTACCTGACGGTCCCAGTGGCCAATTGTTCCAGGGACTTGCTCCAGTTCAGGTGGAATGGCGAGGTATGGAGGTTCACTTGTCTGCCATTCGGTCTGTCGTCAGCTCGTCCGGTCGTGTCCTGGTTGAGGACTCGGGGCGTCCGCCTCATCATTTACCTGGACGACATCCTCCTGATGCACGAATCCAGGGTGGGATTACTGGAACATCTCCAGTGGACATCGGATTTGCTGTTGGATCTCGGATTCCTCCTCAACGTAGAGAAGTCCTGCCTCATCCCGGCTCAGAGGATGGAGTTCTTAGGATTCACGGTGGACTCGCTCTCGGAGTCCCTCAGTCTGCCGACGGCGAAGTTGCGGACGATCCGCAAGGAATTGAGACATGCGCTCCTCTTGCCCCATCTCTCATTGCGCCACCTGGCCCGCATCATCGGGCTTTTGGCCTCGTCCATTCAGGCGGTGTTTCCAGCCCCGTTACATTACCGGGCGCTCCAACGACTGAAGATCGCCCATCTTCGGACCGGTGCTTCTTTTGCGGACGCGGTGCTTCTGGACGCGGAGGCCCGAGAGGAGTTGCGTTGGTGGATTGCCAATCTGGAGGCGTGGAACGGCAGAGCGATCTTCGGGTTCTTGCCGGAGTTGACAATAGAATCAGATGCGAGCCTCCAGGGTTGGGGTGCCCACTGCAATGGCGTTTCCACGGGGGGCCCCTGGTCGGCGGAGGAGTCCCTCTTGCACATCAATGCCTTGGAACTCCTTGCGGGATCTTTTGCGGTGCGGAGTTTCTCCAACGGGATCGCCAACGCGTGCATCAAGCTACGGATGGACAATATATCGGCAGTCCAGTATGTCAACCGTTTGGGGGGTACCCGCTCGGCAACTTTAGCTCGTTTGGCCAAAGATTTTTGGTCCTTTTGCCTCTCCAGGGACATTATGGTGCAGGCGGATTACTTGCCGGGGCTGAACAACGTCCAGGCGGATTGGAATTCGCGTTACCTGTCGGATGGCAGCGATTGGCAGTTGGATCCTCGGGTCTTCTCAGCAATTTCAGAGTTGTGGGGTCCGATGTCTATCGATCTGTTCGCATCACGTCTGAACAGACAACTCGCCAGTTTCTTCAGCTGGCGTCCGGATCCCGAGGCATTGGCGGTGGACGCGTTTCTTCACGATTGGTCGGTGTCCCGTCTGTACGCGTTCCCTCCGTTCTCGATGATTCCGAGGACGCTCTTGCAGGTGATTCGTCATCAGGCGGACCTGGTTCTGGTGGTCCCGTTCTGGGGGTCTCAGGTCTGGTTCCCTTCGTTGCTGAGGATTCTAGTGGAGATTCCTGTGCTTCTCCCGACCCGCTCGGATCTCCTCCGCAACCCTCTGGGTCTACAACACCCCCTTCTTCTGGACGGGTCCTTGCGGCTGCTGGCGTGCCGGATCTCCGGACACCTGGATCGTTCAAGGGAGTTTCGGCAGCAACTCGACAGCTATTGGACAGTGCATGGGCCCCCGGCACCAGAAAATCGTACCGGGCAGCCTGGAGAACTTGGGCTAACTGGTGCGTGGAACGGGACTTGGATCCCGTTTCGGCTCCTGTAGGCCACTTGCTGGAATTTCTCACCTCTCTCTTTGAGGCGGGGAAGGCATATCGGACCATCAACCTTTTTAGGTCCGCTATTTCTTCTACCCACGCGGGCTTCGAGGGCGTCGCGGCTGGCCAGCATCCTTCGGTGTCCCGCCTCTTACGGGGGGCTCGCTTGTCTCGTCCCCCGCGGCCTCGTTTTTCCACTACATGGGACGTCTCCCTGGTCCTTTCCTTCTTGGCCTCTTGGCCCGGGAACTCTGACCTCACACTTAGGCAGTTGTCAGCGAAGTTGTTGGCGTTATTTTGCCTTATTTCCTGCAAGAGGGTCTCGGATGTGAGGGCGCTTGATCATGATGCACGTTCCTTTACCCCGGAGGGGGTTACCTTTAACATCTCGCGTCGCACCAAGACGAGCATCCGTTTCGTGTCCTACCCCAGTTTTCCTTCTTCTCCGGTCTTATGTCCCGTGGCGTGCCTTAAGGAATATGAGTCCAGGACTCTGGCGCATCGGTCCCCGGCCAGTCCTCAGTTGTTCATTTCTCTGCGTCATCCTTTTGGTCCGGTTTCTAGCCCTACGCTAGCACGTTGGCTTAAATGGGTCATGTCGTTAGCGGGTGTTGACGTTTCTGTCTTCACGGCCCATTCTGCGCGTGGGGCCTCTGCCACCGCCTTGGCAGTTTCGGGGGCCAGATTGGAGGATGTTATGCGTCTGGCTGATTGGTCCAATGTTACAACGTTCAGGGAGTTCTATTTTCGTCCTCCACCTAATTTGTTTTCTTCAATCATAGACGGGCTTTGAACTTGCAATACGAAGCCTCCGTGTCTTGCTGTAAAACTAAATGATTTTCCTATTTCATGACGTAAGGTCATAGTTTTATTAAAGACACGGAGGCGAGTATTGCCCACCCTATTCCCTCCCTTGGGGTTTTTTATTACAGGGGTCATGTATCATTGCCTCTAGGTATTATTGACCTTTTTATGTTGTTGTATTTAGGTTTTATTGTCCTAATGTTTCTTTCATTGCCATTGTATTGCATGTTATTTATTACAATTCTTATTGTTTTCTGTCCTTTGTCGCCTGTTGAGTCAGTGGCGTAACTGGCGTCCGGACGTTCTGTCCTGATATGTTTGTTTCACCTAGGCCTATGGTCTGTTTTATTTTCCAGGATGAAGTTTTTTCGTGACAAGATGCCGTATTACCGGTGGATGTGTTCTACAGTTCAGCCAGGTTGGCTAGTTGATTGCGCTTCATGGGCGTTGGACTTTCCGTTCCAGTTAAAGTTCGGAGTTATCGTTGGGATGTTCGGGATGTCAGCACCAGAGTGTCAAAGAAAGAGGAAGTTACAGAGGAAGAGCGGCCTATTACAGGGGCCAGTGGGGAGGGACCTTGGTTGCTATGGTTCCTTGTATGTAAATTTTTTCTCTTTGCTGCTATTGGTGGTTCAGTAAAGAAGGAGATAGCAATACTCGCCTCCGTGTCTTTAATAAAACTATGACTTTACGTCATGAAATAGGAAAATCATTTAGTTATATTCTTGTACATAGGAGCAGTATTATAGTAGTTATATTCTTGTACATAGGGAGCAGTATTATAGTAGTTATATTCTTGTACATAGGGAGCAGTATTATAGTAGGTATATTCTTGTACATAGGAGCAGTATTATAGTAGTTATATTCTTGTACATAGGATCAGTATTATAGTAGAAATACTCTTGTACATAGGAGGCAGTATTATAGTAGTTATATTCTTGTATATAGGAGCAGTATTATAGTAGTTATATTCTTGTACATAGGAGCAGTATTATAGTAGTTATATTCTTGTATATAGGGAGCAGTATTATAGTAGTTATATTCTTGTACATAGGAGCAGTATTATTGTAGTTATATTCTTGTACATAGGAGCAGTATTATAGTAGTTATATTCTTGTACATAGGGGGCAGTAATATAGTAGTTATATTCTTGTACATAGGAGCAGTATTATACTAGTTATAGTCTTGTACATAGGTGGCAGTATTATAGTAGTTATATTCTTAACCAAAACTCTTTTTATTGAAAGTGCAAAAGGTCTGGTCAAAAAATACGTATCAGTATATAGCCATGTGCAAATGGCAACAGTTGAATGGGTACATATATTCTTACAGACCATATCATATTTACTAACATAGTGAGTATGAACAAATTTAGTTAACCAAAAACGAAAGAAAAAGACGCGGACAAGAGTGGGGAATTTATATTTATAATTGTGCCTGCGCTGTCGCTGTATGAGTTTTTCTCTGTGTGCGCTAGGCAGACAGAGCCGCTGCTGTGTACCTGGTTGGATAACGGCTGCTCCGGTCCAAGGTTGTGTAGACAGTAGAAGGAGTGAACAAACTAATGTTCGGTACCAGCGCTGGAGTGAAGTTTTTTGGGGTTAGTAATTACCTTATGTCAGTGTTCGGTTATATTCAGATGGTTGACCGCTCACTCTCTGATGTTGCAGACAGGATGAGATGACTTGTGCGGCGCTTCTCTGAAAGGATTCTTCCTGCTCAACCTCTAAGCATGTACACCGCCCCGGCCGGTGGCTGGCGTGCACGCGAGGGAGCTGTGATGGTGCGGGGTTCCGGGACGTGCGGCGTGACGTCACGACTGTCCTACGGGGTAATCCAGAGACCAAAAAAATCCTACGCGTTTCGAAACCTACGGGTTTCTTCGTCAGGGATAGTTGTTCTACCTGTGCTCTGGGTTTAAGTAGGTGCCCGGTCCCTATAGCAGCCGCTCAAAATTAAATCACCCTGATAAGATATTATATTATATATAATCCCAAATAGATAGAACGTGGCAATTACCTACTTATAATAAACATCAATTTGATTTTAATTAGATTTTAAAATGTAGGTATTTTAGGTATTTTAAAATGCAAATAGTTCCATCTCTCGGTTCAGGCCATTGGGTGCCAGAGAGTTCAATCTGAACATCCATTTACTTTCACATCTGGACAATTGTTTAATAATATCTCCGCCTCTCGGATTTGGTTTTATTTTTTCAATGCCCCCAAAATAGGAACCGACAAAATTTCCTGCATGGTATTGGGTATAGTGGCGGGACAGAGGGTGATCATCATATTTTTTGTTTATGTTATTGAGATGTTCCCCCATCCTAGTTTTTAGTTCACGTTTGGTTCGACCCACATATATTTTTAAACATGGACATTTTATGAAATAGATAACACCTCGGGTATTGCATGAGATATATTGATTGATTTTGTATTTATGATGGTTATCCCCTATTTCTGTTATGGGGAATTTAGCTATGCCATGTTTAATTTTTTTACAGTTATTACACATTTTACATGGGAAGAAACCTTTATGTGTCAGATGGTTTAATTTTTGGGTTTGGGGTAGTCTCACAGTGGGTGCTACCATATTGCACAAGTTTAATGATCTTCTAAAGATGAATGTGGGATTTTTTGGGATCTTATCACCTATTAATTTGTCTTGTCGCAACATTTCCCAATGTTTCTTAACAATTCTTTTAAGAATTATAGCCCCTTCATTATAACCAATAATTATGGGGATCTTAATAGGGGCATCAATACATGGGTTCGTAGCAGGTTGTTTTGGGTTCTGCACTTTATTCTTCAATAGTGAGTTGCGATCTACCTCTCTTATTTGTTTAATGGTGGGTTCCAAGTCCTCCATTTTGTACCCTTTTTCAATAAATTTAATATTGAGATCTTTAGTCTCCTCCTCAAAATGACCAATACTTGTGCAGTTTCTGCGTAACCTGATGTATTGGCTGCGAGGGATGTTTGTAAGCCACGTGGGTAGGTGGCAGCTTTTAAGGGGAATGTAACTATTGCAGTCCGTGGGTTTACAATATGTCTTTGTGTGAATTTGCCCTTCCTTAATAAATATGGTTAGATCTAAAAAGTTAACCTGCTCTCTACTATATATTGGTACAAAGTCTAAATAAAATTCATTTTTATTTAAATTAATTAAAAAATGGTTCAGATCCGATTCCTCACCCTTCCAAATAAAAACAATATCATCAATAAAACGTCTCCATAGGACCAGATTCGCGCCGAGACTGCCCTCTGGGAAGATAGCGGTGTCCTCCCAGTGGCCCATATATAGATTAGCGAAACTCGGCGCGAATCTGGTCCCCATCGCGGTACCCCACGTCTGCAAATAAAAATCCTGGTTGAATTTAAAATAATTATGTGTAAGGATAAAACTGATACAATCACCAGTAAATTCTATTTGTTCTTTTGGCATATTACCATCTTTCTCTAAAAAATATTCAGTCGCTGTCCTTCCTTTTGTGTTTTCGATCACAGTGTATAAGGAGGTGACATCCAGGGTCCCCAGGATATAGTCATCCTCCCATTTGATATCTTCCAAAAGTTGTAAAATATGTTTGGTATCTTTAAGATACGCCGGAAGTTTCTGGACATGATTTTGTAATAGAGTGTCCACATATTTGGAAAGGTTGGCCGTCAGACTGTCTATCCCTGAGATGATCGGTCGACCAGGGGGGTTAGTTAGATTTTTATGGATTTTTGGCAAATAATAAAATATAGGGATTTTGGGACATTGGTTATTGATATATTGTGCTTCCTCACCTGTTAGGATACCCTTTAGTTTGCCTTTTTTGATGAGAGATTCAAGTTTTTGTTTGTATATATTAGTAGGATCAAAGCTCAATTTTTTATAAGTCTTTGTATCACTAAGGAGTCGTTTTGATTCACTAAGATAGGAATCCTCATCTAGAATAACAATACCCCCCCCTTTGTCTGCGGGCCTAATCACAATTTGATTGTTAGTTTGTAATGATCTGATGGCCTTTTTCTCCCATGGGGACACATTTTGAGGGCCTGTTCGTTTCTTATTGGGGTTGATTTTGCGTAAATCTTTCAGTACCAAAGCTTGAAACGCATTAAAAGCGTCAGAATATTCACCGAGAGGGTTAAAGTGAGATTTCGGTCTCAGCGTGGTGTGTAAAGGAGTCCTAATTAAAGTACCTGTATTGACAAAGGTTTGTTGTCCCATATTGATATGGAGATTATTATGGGATCCTATAGATGATGTTACGTCAACCTTTGGTGTAATTTTGTCGGTGTTGGGGCGCGCAGTGGTATTCATTTTTAAAAAATATTTCTTTAAGGCTAAATTTCTCAAAAAATTTTTAATACCTACAAATGCATAAAAGGGGCAGAATTTGGAGGTGGGGGCAAATTTGAGACCTTTATCCAACAATACCAGCTCATTATCCTTCAGGGTGTAACGACTGAGATTATATATACCCTGCCCTCTCTTACGTTTACTTTCAAGTTTCCTGGTTAATCCTTTCCCTCTCGTGCCTCTTTTTGTTTTTTTCTTTGTGAAGGTCTTGCCTGGAAAAAATCCCTTTTTACTGTCTTTCTTTTCGTTTTTATTATGTTGTCTATTTTTAGGGATTTATCTTTAGCTCGTCTATTAATGTTCTTTTTTAATATTGAGCTGTAACTGTGTGGCATTTGATGATTTGTGCCATTGATTTCTTCTTCCTGATGAGATAGGACACCATTGTCTACCTGTTCTCCTATAATGTTGGAATTTGTGGTTTTTATATGGTTTAAGGTTTTGAAACAATTCCTTTATTTCTTGATTTATTTTAGTTAAACCCGATCTTCTTTTTTCTATAATGAACAGTACAGTTTTTCTTGAGAATTCATGGAATAATGTATTCCATTCATTAATAATTTCTGGGCCATCTAGATCACTTGTTAACGCTTTATGGATCCGGAGTCCTTTAGGTATTATGTCATGTTCCAAGTATTTTTCTAATGAGGCCATTTCCCACAGGTCTCTCATTTCTTTAATTAGGAGTCTTTCTAGCTTTTTGATATTTATCAGGGCTTCCAAGAGTGGGGAATTGGGAGTAGAGGAGGAGAGGAAGTTCTTCCAATTCACTCGGGATTGCGATACTTCTCCCAAGGTCGCCACAGTTTGAGAAATTTGGAGCGTGTGCGCATTTCCCAATGGGCTAATTCCTCAAATCTAAACAGTTGGTCTGTTTTCTCGGTCCACATTAACATTGAGGGTGGCGAATCATTCTTCCAGAGGAGGGGTATCAACATACGTGCTGCAGTAAGAAGCATGGTCGGGAGGTCAGTCTTGGCAGGGGTAAGGGAGTCATTGGGACACCAGAGGAGTACTAGCTTTGCATTCAGGCGCACCTCAGAGGCACATATCTGGTTAATTGTGGTCTCTATTTGAGACCAGAAAGGGGCGAATTTAACTGCAGAACCACCATATGTGTGACAAAGAGCCGACTTCTGTTCCACACCTCCAGCACTGCTCTGGAAAATCAGGGTTGAGCCTATGTAGGAATTATGGCGTTTTGTACCAGCGGGTCAGTAACTTGTAAGAATTCTCTTGAATTTTGATGCATCGGTTGAAGCCATGTGAATGAGATAAGATAAAGGCCTTCTCCGGGTCAGTCAATTGGATTGTGAGCTCTTTTTCCCAGGCGGACACAAAGTGCAGTGCCGGAGGAGCAGAAGAGAGCAGCTCCTTGTAAAGTGTCGAGAGGGGCTTTTTCGGTAACTCGGGAAAACAAAGCTTCTTCTATAGCCAAGTAGGTGTATCATCAGTTGGGTTTTGTATCATCAATTTCGACATATACTGCCAACTGACCCCGTCGAAGGCCAATTCATGAGGTGGAGGAGGCAGACGGTATTTTCGTTCCCCTGTCTGCCAGAGACAAACCCAACTTGCTCCCTATGGATGATATCGGGGAGGATCTGCAGGATCAGCTGAGCCAAGATCTTAGCCCACCATTTTACGTCCGTATTAAAGAGGGAGATTGGGCGATAACTACCACAGTTTAGGGGGTCTTTGTTCTCTTTATGAATAATCGTAATGTGGGCCGAAAGTGATTGGGGGGGGAGTTGGCCTCCGTTCAGAAGGTGATTACACATGGAGCGGAAGTGGGGGACTAGGATATCTTGAAAAATTTTATAGTACGAAATGGAGAAGCCATCAGGTCCAGGGCTCTTCCCTGAGGGAATAGAGGCCAGCACTTTCCGCGCTTCGGAGTCTGTTATTGGGGCTACTAGCTGAGTGGCCTGGGACTGGGTGATATTAGGGAGATGTAGAGAGGAGAGGAATTTTTTCGTGGTGTCCGTGAGGGTATTAAGTGACTGATTCGAGGGGGGTGGAAGATTGTAGAGCTCCGTATAAAAGGTGCTAAAGGCCTTCGCAATGTCAGGGGTGGACTTCAGGTGGGTTCCTTTAGCATCTTTGATAGCAGAGATAAAAGAGTCAGAGTGTTGTTTTTTAACTAGCTCTGCCAGAGGTTTGTTCCCTTTATCGCCATGAGCGTATGATTTAAATCTGGAGTGTAGGAGAAGTTTGGCCGATGTTACATTTAGTAAGTTCTTAAGCTTAGTTCTTGCATCATTGAGTTCAGTGGCACAACTAAGTGCCTGTGATTGTTTGTGCGCTTTTTTTTAACATGGGAGCCGAGGGCGATAAATTCACCACGGATCACTGCTTTATGGGTTTCCCAGACAATCGGTGGTGAGGGAGGTGTGTGGCCTGCATTATTCCGCTGGAAGAACTCGGTCAGTGAGGAGGCTAGTTTCTGGGAGTTGGTTTGGTCTAAGATGAGGGTGTCATTGAGGCGCCAATTCCATTCCCGTTTTGGGAGAGTAGTCAAGGAGAAATGTATAAAAATTGGGGAGTGATCCGACAGGGTAATATTACCTATTTTTGCGTGCAGGAGCAGTTGGGCATGTTTTGAGGATAAGAAGTGGTCTAGTCTATGGTAGGAGGACTTGGCATGGGAAAAGAAGGTATAATCCCTACCAGAGGGGTTTAGAGTGCGCCATGTGTCAAACATACCTAATTTTTTCAAGGCCAGTTTTGGCAACCAGGACTTTAATAGCGTCCTGGCTGCCATAGTAACAATGAACGCATTTTGAAGACTGATCCGTCTTCAAATGCTTTCAGTTCACATGCGTTTTTCCGGATCCGGCATGTAATTCCGGCAAATGGAGTACACGACGGATCCGGACAACGCAAGTGTGAAAGAGCCATTAGACGTATGTGTGTAATAGCCGATTTCCCAGAAGAGGAGTCTAAGCTAGGGTCTAGAGATACATTAAAATCTCCCCCTAAAATGACAATGCCTTCTTTGAAGGAGGATAGGAGCGTGAGGGTCTGAATCAGCCATTGGACCTGTCCCCTATTTGGTGCGTACACGTTAGCTAGTGTGATCTGGGTGTCAGCAATTTCACCCTTCACAAACAAGTACCGACCATCAGGGTCTGAGGAAGAACCCGAGACTACAAAGGGGAGTTGCTTGTGAATGGCTATGCTAACACCTCTGCTAGCCGAGCTATGCGTGCTGTGGTACCATTGCGAGAATTTTTTGGGTGGGAGTTTAGGTATCTTACCCGACCGGAAGTGGGTCTCTTGAAAGAATGTTATGGAGACTTTGTCTTTCTGCAGTAGAGATAGAATTTGCGATCTCTTACATGGCTCATTCAGACCTCTAACGTTGAAAGAAGAAACTATGATTTCAGCCATCACAGGGCAGTAGTTGGGTACATTGCATATCAACAGTTGTAGACCAGTCGAGCGTGGAAGAGGGAGGGAAGGACACAGTAGGAGAAGGGAGGACACAGACAAAATGGACAAAACATCTGCAAATAAAGAAAAACAGAGTTAAATGCAATAACCAGCATAAAACACAGAGAGACGAAAGCTCCACAGGGCGCCCGATGTTAAAGTGATCCTTTTTTCATGACGGCGGACAGCCGGGAACCACTGGGCGGGGGGTCTCGTAGATCACTTGAGGGCCAAAAGGAGGCCATTAGGGGGTAGGGTCGTGAGCCAGGTTATATGCTGGTTAAACCCCAGCTTCTCGGGAGGGGGGGGGAGAGGTAGTATGAACTATAAAACTTAGCAATAACAAGGTCCCAAATAGAACGTAGAGGGAAAGTCTCTTTCATGCTGTAACAGGGAACGTCATCTGGGTGTCATCAGGGGTCATGGGCTGGGTGACCGCCGAAGGAAGTGCCCTTGTAGTGGGCTGTAGAATCGGATAGTGTCCCATAAGCGACATATCATCTCAGCGGTGCGGAGGAAGTTTGGAAGTGGCGGGAAGGTGGCGTTCCTGGTTGGGTCTGGGAGCTTTACCCGAGGTGACAGTGTTCCACTGGGCCGAGCTTGGAGGCGAGGGTATAGGCTCTCCCTGGTCAGCGCGCATCGGACCGTATCTCCAACGGTGAAATACCCATGTGATCCCATGCAGCATTTAGATCCTGAGGGGAGCGTATGGTAATCTGTCTCCCGTTCTTCATAACGGCCAGGCCGAATGGGTAAAGCCATCTGAACTGGATGGCAGAGGCCTTGAGAGCTTCTAGGAGTGGCCGGAGAATTCGGCGTTTCGCCAGCGTAGTAGGAGCCAGGTCTTGAAAAAACAAGATCGGTGTGCCTTCAAATTTCAGGCTGTCTGCTTCTCTACTTGCTTTCAGCAGAGCCGCAGTGTCCACATAACTTAGAAGGCCACAGACAACATCTCTCGGCGGATCAGAACCTTTAGGCTAAGGTCTCAAAGCTCTGTGGATCCTTTCAATTGTTATTTTCGCAGCTCTGTCTGTTCCCAGAAGATTCGCAAAAATTTTGCATGCGATTTTTTTCCAGAGCTTCCGATGCGAATGATTCAGGCAGGCCCCGGATCCGAATGTTTCGTCTGCGGCTGCGATTTTCTTGATCTTCGATGCGAAGCAAAGCATCATTGAGCAAGTCATTATGCGATTTTAATGCCACGCATATTTCTCCCTCGTGGCGAATAATCGCATCATACGAATTTTCTAAGTCCGCCACCCACTGCCCCCGCTGACCTTGATCTCTGCTAGGTCTTGTCGCAGGGGAGGCAGAGCGGAGTCCAGGACCTCCCGAAGTGCCTTCTTTGAAAGAGTTCCACTTCGTTTTCGGGCTCTGTAGTCTGAGATATTAGAGGTGCTTCCTGCTTCAGAATAGTCTTCTCCCTCAGATTGCTGACATGCAGCCGGCGCCATCTTGGGAGTCTCAGCCACACGGGTCTTGGGCTGCTTTTTCAGGTAATGCTCCATGTCTGGCTGTTTGGAGCGGACCTGGGTGGTCTCTGCAGGGTCCTTGGTGCGATCTCTCCCCACTTTGTCCATTTGCACTGGTAAAAGGGTGCTTTTGATTGAATTAATCACCAGCTAGCTGGAGGAGCTCAGCAATAGGCAGCCATTTAGCAAGGCGGCCAAGCTCCGCCCCTCATAATAGTTATATTCTTGTACATAGGAGCAGTATTATAGTAGTTATATTCTTGTACATAGGAGCAGTATTATAGTAGTTATATTCTTGTACATAGGTGTCACCACCAGACATCTGAGAAGCTCTGACAGACGTCCTTCAGAACCTCCTCTTTGAGGTTCCTTTTGTTTTGCTTTAGTTTTCTCATCTTGTTAGCCTCTCTCAGCTGTCATGTAGTTGCACTGATTGCATCCCTTTAAATCCCTTCCCATAATGCATCACTTTGCGGTTTATACAACTTCCTGGAGTGTATGCATGCTGGATGCTACTACTGAGTCTTCTACAGATAAGTTTTGTTCATTCATTTGTATTTTCCTGTTTGCTGGATCCCAGGTGACCCTGACTTCCTCCGTATCAAGTGTAGGGAGCCGGTGGTCGTGTCCCCTCACTATTTTAGGGTGTACGATTGCCCTATTAATCTCACCCCAGGCGCCAAGCTGCCTAAATCTCGTTTATACAATCTTTCCCAACCTGAGAGGATCGCTATGCGTGCTTATATCTCTGAGAGTCTGAGAAAGGGACACATACGACCCTCGAAGTCACCTGTTGCCGCTGGTTTTTTCTTTGTTAAGAAAAAAGATGGTTCTTTAAGACCTTGTCTGGATTTCAGGGAGCTGAACAATATCACAATTCGTGACCCTTATCCGCTTCCTCTGATCCCGGACCTGTTTAACCAGATTGTTGGGGCTAAAGTTTTTTCCAAGTTGGATCTAAGAGGGGCATACAACCTGGTCAGGGTCAGAGAAGGAGACAAATGGAAGATGGCCTTCAATACCCCTAAGGCCATTTTGAGAATTTGGTTATGCCTTTTGGTTTGATGAATGCTCCAGCCGTCTTTCAGCATTTTGTGAACAGCATTTTTTATCATTTAATGGGGAAATTTGTATTAGTGTATCTAGATGACATTTTGATTTTTTCTCATGATTTCAAAACTCATAAGGAACACGTACGTCAGGTCTTGCTCATCCTGCGCGAGAATAAATTGTACGCTAAACTGGAAAAATGTGTGTTTGCGGTTCCAGAAATTCAATTTCTGGGGTTTCTTCTCTCCTTTTCTGGTTTTCGCATGGACCCCGAGAAGGTCCGCGCTGTGCTTGAGTGGGAGCTTCCTGAGAATCAGAAGGCGCTGATGCGTTTTTTGGGTTTTGCCAATTATTACAGGAAGTTTATTTTGAATTATTCCTCTGTTGTTAAACCACTCACTGATATGACTAGAAAGGGGTAGATTTTTCCTCCTGGTCGGTAGAGGCGCGTAAGGCCTTTTCTAATATCAAGGAGAGTTTTGCTTCCGCTCCCATCTTGGTACAACCTGATATTTCTCTACCCTTCATAGTTGAGGTTGATGCTTCTGAGGTGGGTGTGGGTGTGGTCTTGTCTCAGGGTCCCTCTCCTGCCAAATGGCGACCGTGTGCCTTTTCTCGAAGAAACTCTCCTCCGCAGAGAGAAATTACGATGTGGGAGATAGGGAGTTGCTGGCCATCAAGTTAGCTTTTGAGGAATGGCGCCATTGGCTAGAGGGAGCCAGACACCCTATTACCGTGTTTACTGACCATAAGAATCTGGCCTACTTGGAGTCAGCCAAGCGTCTGAACCCGAGACAGGCCAGATGGTCTTTGTTCTTTTCAAGGTTTAATTTTGTTGTCACGTTCCGCCCTGGGGTTAAGAATGTGAAGGCAGATGCCCTGTCACTTTGTTTTCCGGGAGGTGGAAATTTTGAAGACCCGGGTCCCATTTTGGCTGAAGGTGTGGTGGTCTCTGCTCTTTATCCTGAATTGGAGGCAGAGGTTCAGGTAGCCCAGTCAGAGGCTCCTGATCTTTGTCCTCCTGGGAGGTTGTTTGTGCCTCTCGCTTTAAGACACAAGATTTTTAAGGAGCACCACGATACTGTCCTTGCTGGGCACCCGGGGGCAAGAGCCACAGTGAATCTCATCGCTCGGAGATTCTGGTGGCCGGCGCTTCGTAAGTCGGTTGAGGGTTTTGTGGCAGCCTGCGAGACCTGTGCTCGTGCCAAAGTCCCTCATTCACGGCCATCAGGTCCTCTCCTTCCGTTACCCATTCCTTCCCGTCCTTGGACACATCTGTCCATGGACTTCATTACGGACCTGCCTCGTTCCTCGGGGAAGACTGTGATTCTGGTGGTGGTGGACCGTTTTAGCAAAATGGTGCATTTCATTCCTTTTCCTGGTTTGCCCAATGCTAAGACGCTGGCGCAGGCATTTATTGATCACATTGTCAAATTGCATGGTATTCCTTCAGACATAGTCTCTGATAGGGGCACACAGTTTGTTTCCAGATTCTGGAAGGCTTTCTGTTCTCGCTTGGGGGTTCGGTTGTCATTCTCTTCTGCTTTCCACCCGCAGTCGAATGGTCAGACAGAGCTCGTCAATCAGAATCTGGAGACATATCTGCGCTGTTTTGTGGCGGAGAATCAGGAGGATTGGTGTTCTTTTTTGTCCCTTGCTGAGTTTGCTTTAAATAACCGTTGTCAGGAGTCCTCTAATAACATATGACAAATAATCTGACCCAAGAGAGAGTCAAAAAGAGCCACCCCATAGATGCACATCCAACCATAAAGGGATACAAAAATATATACGAAGTTTATTTAGACACAACAACACACAAGCATTAAAAAATTGTATACAATATGGAACGAAGTGCGGTATGCAATAAAATATATGTAACCGACACATACAGGTCCACTGAGTTTATCACATCTGAATATATGTGTAATCAACCAGCATATAGAACAGTACAATAAATCACATGTAGCAAATGTAAGGTAAGGTAAGACCACTAGAATTGAAAATACAGACAGACCAACATGAGGTCCAATATCAAGAGCCAAACCTACATAGCCAGCTGGTGCAGTGGACCTGAAAACATAACAAGCGCCCAATGCGTGTCGCCGGAGCAATCCGGCTTCCTCAGGGGTAAAGGACTGTGTGTTGGGGCATCAGTTAATATAGGGTGTAGAGTAAGGTATAACTACGTTCACCTGTGCAGCAGGAACTGTAGTCAGTGTGTGAATATGTTAAGCTCCGGTCATAGCAGGAAACCGGAAGTGTGGATCGCATGATCGGCTGTTGGAACGCATGGTGGAACGCATATGCGCTCCACCAGCCAAAATACAGCCATAAATCAAAGAGAACATGAGGGATACATGAGTATGTGCTGAATAGTGTTGGGTATGATTGTTACGAGCCACGAGGACCATGCCAGGCGTCCTGGTAGGCAATTATAGCAATGCATCAAAACCGGATGTGTGTAATCACAAAACCGGAAGTGAAGTGCCGATGTGGAACGCATGGTGGAACGCATAGTGCGCTCCACTGTGACTGGTGGAGCGCACGATGCGTCCAGCACACGTACAAGGGCACGGCAGTCTGCTGGAGGGGACAGAGGAAGTCAGAAACAGGGGAGATGAAGGTGTTATGATGGCAGTGGGTAGGACAAAACCTGATCTATGTAATATGGGCCAGGCAGTACTATACAAGGTCAGACAGGGCCCTAACATGCCCCAATAGTATAATGAATTTAAACAATATAAAACCAGCCACTGAAATATGTATAAATAATGGTGATAATAAATAATAATATAACAATTACATAACAATAGGCACACTGATGGATGATTGGACATATAAGTGCACATGTATATACATATATGCAGAACTCGTGTACACCATACATGAGAAGGGCACAGACATATACTTTATATAATTACATATAAAAGCATGTAAATTCATATATCAAGCATACCTGACCAACCATCCATGTTCGTGGTATTGTCAGTAATCCCAATATACATCTCTACAAGAACCTGAACATTAATAAAGGTGAGTAATAATGTACATGTAAATTGTGCAAAGTGCATGCACAATCGTAGAAGACCCTAATAGAAGGTCCAAGATCAATAGAGGACCTGAAAAAGAAGGGAAAACATTTTTGGTGATAAAGTGAAACCAGCGTGGGAGGACCACGGCTGTGGAGATAAAAAGTGTGGTGGATACAAAAGTGCCCGAACTGTGCGTGTGACATAGTGAATAGAGGATAGTGAATAGAAGTGAAGAAGTGAAAAAACCTGTAAAGAATAACATGAGGGGGTTAGAGCAAATGAAGAATTGAATCATTAAATAAGTTACCACTAATAATGAGCACACGCCTTCTCTGATCTCTGTCCTAACTACAGCCGCCAAATTAAGCCCCCGTAGAGGCAATGGTTGCTCAATACCCAATCAGTGGCAAAATGTATGGCTATTGCCCGCCTCAGTGCAATGTCTAGAAAACATACTATTACAATAAATGCCTCCACATACAGCACAAACCCCCTAATATACCTCCACTCTTGGTACTCAGCAGGCACAAAGAATGAACGCTGCTATACCCATATTCCCGCTGTGGTGTGTTTGATGGACACCAACTACCTAGATGAAAAGATAGTGGGTGGCCCCAACCTGGAGGGTTTGGAGGCCACCCCGCATATCAGGTATGGTAAAAGCCAGTGAACGTGAGTTCCTCATTTAGCCCATGCGGGGCAACCGTGTTCAAATTGAAGATCCATTTGGACTCAAGGCGCAGTAGTTGGGAGGTAGCCGATCCTCCCCTCAAATTCATGCGTACCAAGTCAAGTCCCGCAATCCTAAGTCCAGAGGTTATACACTGGTGACAATCCAGAAAGTGTGCAGCAACTGAGGTTAGCGGTTTCTTTGCTTGGGTTCTGTCCCGTCGGGCCAAAGCAATATTTGATAGATGTTGTTGAATGCGTTTCCGTACTTCCTGGCCGGTCTGCCCCACATATAGCTTCCCACATTCACAAATGAGTGCGTAGATTACATTTCTTGTGCGACAGTTGATGTACTTATCCAAGGATATCACCGCTGGAAGCCTGCAAGTAGAGAAGGAATCCGCACAGATCATATATTGGCAGATATTACAGTTTCCACATGGGTATGTCCCGCACAATCTGACACCCCTCCCCAACCCCTGTGTGGGCCTCTGGAAATGGCTATGTACCAATTTGTCCCGTAGATTTGGGGCTCTGCGTGCAATGATCTTCGGAGTAGAATTTACATGATCACTCAGCTTGGGATCATGTAATATCTGCCAATATATGATCTGTGCGGATTCCTTCTCTACTTGCAGGCTTCCAGCGGTGATATCCTTGGATAAGTACATCAACTGTCGCACAAGAAATGTAATCTACGCACTCATTTGTGAATGTGGGAAGCTATATGTGGGGCAGACCGGCCAGGAAGTACGGAAACGCATTCAACAACATCTATCAAATATTGCTTTGGCCCGACGGGACAGAACCCAAGCAAAGAAACCGCTAACCTCAGTTGCTGCACACTTTCTGGATTGTCACCAGTGTATAACCTCTGGACTTAGGATTGCGGGACTTGACTTGGTACGCATGAATTTGAGGGGAGGATCGGCTACCTCCCAACTACTGCGCCTTGAGTCCAAATGGATCTTCAATTTGAACACGGTTGCCCCGCATGGGCTAAATGAGGAACTCACGTTCACTGGCTTTTACCATACCTGATATGCGGGGTGGCCTCCAAACCCTCCAGGTTGGGGCCACCCACTATCTTTTCATCTAGGTAGTTGGTGTCCATCAAACACACCACAGCGGGAATATGGGTATAGCAGCGTTCATTCTTTGTGCCTGCTGAGTACCAAGAGTGGAGGTATATTAGGGGGTTTGTGCTGTATGCGGAGGCATTTATTGTAATAGTATGTTTTCTAGACATTGCACTGAGGCGGGCAATAGCCATACATTTTGCCACTGATTGGGTATTGAGCAACCATTGCCTCTACGGGGGCTTAATTTGGCGGCTGTAGTTAGGACAGAGATCAGAGAAGGCGTGTGCTCATTATTAGTGGTAACTTATTTAATGATTCAATTCTTCATTTGCTCTAACCCCCTCATGTTATTCTTTACAGGTTTTTTCACTTCTTCACTTCTATTCACTATCCTCTATTCACTATGTCACACGCACAGTTCGGGCACTTTTGTATCCACCACACTTTTTATCTCCACAGCCGTGGTCCTCCCACGCTGGTTTCACTTTATTACCAAAAATGTTTTCCCTTCTTTTTCAGGTCCTCTATTGATCTTGGACCTTCTATTAGGGTCTTCTACGATTGTGCATGCACTTTGCACAATTTACATGTACATTATTACTCACCTTTATTAATGTTCAGGTTCTTGTAGAGATGTATATTGGGATTACTGACAATACCACGAACATGGATGGTTGGTCAGGTATGCTTGATATATGAATTTACATGCTTTTATATGTAATTATATAAAGTATATGTCTGTGCCCTTCTCATGTATGGTATACACGAGTTCTGCATATATGTATATACATGTGCACTTATATGTCCAATCATCCATCAGTGTGCCTATTGTTATGTAATTGTTATATTATTATTTATTATCACCATTATTTATACATATTTCAGTGGCTGGTTTTATATTGTTTAAATTCATTATACTATTGGGGCATGTTAGGGCCCTGTCTGACCTTGTATAGTACTGCCTGGCCCATATTACATAGATCAGGTTTTGTCCTACCCTACTGCCATCATAACACCTTCATCTCCCCTGTTTCTGACTTCCTCTGTCCCCTCCAGCAGACTGCCGTGCCCTTGTACGTGTGCTGGACGCATCGTGCGCTTCACCAGTCACAGTGGAGCGCACTATGCGTTCCACCATGCGTTCCACATCGGCACCTCACTTCCGGTTTTGTGATTACACACATCCGGTTTTGATGCATTGCTATAATTGCCTACCAGGACGCCTGGCATGGTCCTCGTGGCTAGTAACAATCATACCCAACACTATTCAGCACATACTCATGTCTCCCTCATGTTCTCTTTGATTTATGGCTGTATTTTGGCTGGTGGAGCGCATATGCGTTCCACCATGCGTTCCAACAGCCGATCATGCTGATCCACACTTCCGGTTTCCTGCTATGACCGGAGCTTAACATATTCACACACTGACTACAGTTCCTGCTGCACAGGTGAACGTAGTTATACCTTACTCTACACCCTATATTAACTGATGCCCCAACACACAGTCCTTTACCCCTGAGGAAGCCGGATTGCTCCGGCGACACGCGTTGGGCGCTTGTTATGTTTTCAGGTCCACTGCACCAGCTGGCTATGTAGGTTTGGCTCTTGATATTGGACCTCATGTTGGTCTGTCTGTATTTTCAATTCTAGTGGTCTTACCTTACCTTACATTTGCTACATGTGATTTATTGTACTGTTCTATATGCTGGTTGATTACACATATATTCAGATGTGATAAACTCAGTGGACCTGTATGTGTCGGTTACATATATTTTATTGCATACCGCACTTCGTTCCATATTGTATACAATTTTTTAATGCTTGTGTGTTGTTGTGTCTAAATAAACTTCGTATATATTTTTGTATCCCTTTATGGTTGGATGTGCATCTATGGGGTGGCTCTTTTTGACTCTCTCTTGGGTCAGATTATTTGTCATATGTTATTATTCCACCCTTTGCACTCCTGTTAGTATTTGGTGTGCCCCCTGTCTCTTTAAACTCAGGAGTCCTCTAATAAGTCACCATTTTTTGGTGCATATGGGTTTCATCCGCAGTTTGGGACATTCTCTGGAGAGGGGTCTTCTGGTTTACCTGATGAGGACAGATTCTCCTCGTCTTTGTCATCTATTTGGCAAAAGATTCAGGATAATCTAAAGAGCATGAGTGAGAGATATAAGAGTGTGGCGGATAAGAGACGTGTGTCTGGTCCGGACCTGAATGTTGGTGATCTGGTGTGGTTGTCTACTAAGAATATCAAATTGAAGGTTCCCTCCTGGAAGTTGGGTCCTAAGTTTATTGGGCATTACAAAATCTTGTCCGTCATCAATCCTGTTGCCTACCGTCTTGATCTTCCTCAGACTTGGAAGATCCATAATGTTTTTCATAAGTCCCTATTAAAACCTTATGTCCAACCCATTGTACCCTCGTCTTTGCCTCCTCCTCCGATTGTGGTTTATGGTAATCTTAAATTTCAGGTCTCTAGGATTGTGGATTCTCGTGTTGTCCACGGTTCTCTCCAGTACCTCATTCATTGGGAGGGTTATGGTCCTGAGGAGAGGATGTGGGTCCCAGTGACGGACATTAAGGCCACTCGTCTCATCAGGGCTGTCCATAGGTCCCATCCTGAGAAGGTGGGCTCTGAGTGTCCGGAGTCCACTCGTAGAAGGAGGGGTACTGTCACCACCAGACATCTGAGAAGCTCTGACAGACGTCCTTCAGAACCTCCTCTTTGAGGTTCCTTTTGTTTTGCTTTTGTTTTCTCATCTCGTTAGCCTCTCTCAGCTGTCATGTAGTTGCACTGATTGCATCCCTTTAAATCCCTTCCCATACGGCATCACTTTGCGGTTTATACAACTTCCTGGAGTGTATGCATGCTGATGCTACTACTGAGTCTTCTACAGATAAGTTTTGTTCATTCATTTGTGTTTTCCTGTTTGCTGGATCCCAGGTGACCCTGACTCCCTCCGTATCAAGTGTAGGGAGCAGGTGGTCGTGTCCCCTCACTATTATAGGGTGTTCAGGTGTTATACAGTCGAGGTACGAGGATATGCGATCATCTACCATTGAGATTTTTGCATAGGCTGAGCAGTTAGGGAGAGTGCCAGGTCTATTGCAGGGCTCTCCCTTTGGTTCCTTAGTTTTGGATCCAGTCAGTCGGATCTTCATTTTGTGTCTTCTAGTTTTCTGTACACCTTCCGTGACAATAGGAGGCAGTATTATAGTAGTTATATTCTTAATCAAATTTCTTTTTATTGAAGAAAACGCAAATAGTCATGTGACAATTCAATCACTTAAATACCAGGCGCAGCTGGACAAATGCTTATTCACTAAGCGCATGAATTCAAGTGCAGTGGCGACATGACTCAATAACACATTAACATGTGCATAAAAGTAATTAATACGGAAAAGTAAAGACAAGACATGGGAAGAGGGGAGGGGGAAAGGAGGTAAGGAGGTAAGGGGGGGTAATAGATGTCTATCATATGCTTCGTGTGAATCTAGAAGTTACGATAAAGCTTCCAAGGGGACCATGTTTTGATAAACTTTGCTCTAGAGTGAGTCTCCCAGTGAGCAAGCTCCTCAAACCGGTAAAGCTGATCCACCTTCTCGGTCCACATCAAGAGGGATGGAGGAGAATCATTTCTCCATAACAATGGAATCAATAGGCGAGCTGCTGTTATAAGCATAGTCGGTAGATTTAACCTTGAGGGGGTCAGCGTGTCATTAGGACACCATAACATTAGGAGCTTTGCGTCTAATCTAACCTGGTTTTTACAGATCTTATTTATAATAGTTTCGATCTCTATCCAGAAAGGCCGGATTTTTTCACAATTCCACCATATATGAGAAAGAGAACCAACATCTCCTCCGCACCTCCAGCAACGGTCGGGGATATCAGAATTGATCTTATGTAGATATTCTGGTGTTTTATACCATCTTGTGAGCAATTTGTATGAGTTAGCTTGTATCTTAATGCAACGGTTGAATCCGTGTGAGTGTGTGAGGATAAAAGCTTTCTCAGGTTCTGACAAAGTTATGGATAACTCCTTCTCCCAAGCTGAGAGAAACCACAGATCTGGAGGGGCGGAGGAGAGCAGCTCCTTGTATAATGTGGAGAGAGGCTTCCGCGGGCGTTGGCCTACTGAAATCTTCCCCTCCATCCATGAGGGATCATTTGTGGGCCGTGGGACCTTTTCAATAAGCTTTAGGTCCTTTTTAAAGGCCATAACTGCCAAAAAGGAAGCCTTTTGGACCTTTGGAAGAGCGAAAACATCACTCCAATTTAAAGCACCAGACTCAGATATAATGTCTTGTAACCTTAAGCTAGATAGTAGGGCCCAAATTCCTGATGGTGCAGTGGTGGCGGGATGAATATGGGCCTGAAGCAGGTGCAGGGGGATATTCATACTCGGGAACTTAAGAACTGACGCCTGATATAGTTTGGACCACTCCAACAGTAAGCCCTTCCACAAAGGCGAGGCATAAATGTTATTAGCAGTACTTTTCCGCAAACCCCATAAGACCAGTTTATCTTTATAGGTGAGCATATCACACTCCAATTGGGAGACAAGATTGAGAGGGCGCCAGGAGAGGAGGCTTAGAGCTCTGCTTATCATTGCCGCTTTATAGTAAAGGTATATGTCTGGCAGGCCAAAACCTCCCAATCTTTTCTCCCGAGTGAGGGTGGTGTATGCTATTCTGGGGGGCTTACCCGACCATACAAATGCTGAGAAGATTCTGCGGACCTCCACAAAGAAGGAATGGGGTAGCCAAATTGGTAGTGTTTGAATGAAGTAAAGTAGTCTAGGGACAATGAAGGCTTTAATATAATTCTTCCTTCCAATCCATGAAATGAACGGGAGTTTTAGGGATTGCAGGTGTGCTCTAATAGATCTAAGTAAAGGGGCCTGGTTAAGCTCGTAAAGGTCCTCTGGATTCGCTGATATATGGGTGCCCAAAAATGGGATTGACTTGGGGGCCCACGTAAATGCCGTGGAGCGTTTGATCATTTCTATGGAAGTGGCTGAGCAGGAAATATTTAGGGCCTGTGACTTACCATAATTGATCTTGAAATTAGAGACCAAACCATATTCCTCAAAAAGAGCTTGGAGCCTGGGAAATGAGGTCGTGGGATTGGACGTGATGACTAAGAGATCATCTGCAAAGGCAGCTGTCATATGGGTATGAGATCCCAAGGTAATCCCTTGTATGTCCGGATCTTGCCTAATTTTAGCCAGCAGTGTCTCCATAACAATAACAAAAAGGGCCGGTGATAGTGGGCAGTCTTGCCTCGTCCCATTGGTAATGGGGAAAGTTGGAGAGAGTGTGCCATTGATCCGAATCCTGGCAGAGGGGAGCGAATAGAGTGAGAAGATGGACTGGATGAACTGGTCCGGAAGGCCAAATTTTGACAGTGCCCGAAACATAAAATGCCTGTCAAAGGCCTTCTCTGCATCTGTACTGAGAAGGGCTAGCGGTATAGAATTCCGCCGAGCATGCGTAATTAAGTGTATGATGCGAACCGTGTTTTCACTCCCCTGTCTACCAGAGACGAATCCTACCTGCTCCTTATTGATAATGTCAGGGAGAACCGACTGGATCCTATGGGCCAAAATCTTAGCCCACCATTTCACATCAGTGTTCAAAAGCGAAATAGGGCGGTAGCTCCCGCAGTTTAGGGGGTCCTTATTTTCTTTGTGAATTACTGTGATATGGGCCGATAGCGATTGTGGGGGGAGGGAACCTCCTTGGAGTAAGTAATTACAAAGGATGTTAAAGTGTGGGATCAGGATGTGCTTAAAGGTTTTGTAGTAGGAGATGGTAAAGCCATCAGGGCCTGGGCTTTTCCCGGAAGGTATGGAGGAGAGGACCTTGCTGATTTCAGAATCCGTGATGGGGGACAAGAGTTGGCCCGACTGTGATGGAGTGATAGTAGGCAGCTGGAGGGAGGAGAGGAATTTCTCAGTTGCTTCCCCTATTTGGGCTGGCGAGAGTTGGTTTGGTGGCTCTAAGTTATATAGGTCCCTATAGAAGGCACAAAAGGAATCTGCTATGTCTGGGGTGCTGTTATGTAGCGTACCTTTGGCATCCTTGACAGCTGCGATAAAGGAATCAGCTTTCTGTTTTTTAACTAAGGCTGACATTAGCCTATTCCCTTTATCTCCATGGGCATATGACCGAAATTTGGCACGTAAAAGTAGTTTGGCTGACGTGACATTCAGCAAATTCTTAAGCTTTGTGCGAGCCTCTGACAGGTCCGAGGCACATCTAAGGGCCTGCGAGTTTTTGTGCGTTATTTCTAGCGCTTGTATCTGGGAGAGGAGGGTCGCTACTGCTTGGTTCCGCTGTTTTTTAATATGAGCCCCTAGAGCTATCAGCTCACCTCTCAGAACTGCCTTGTGGGTCTCCCAAGTGATGGAGGGGGAGGGCGCGTCCGGGCCTAGGGTGTTAAGTGTGAAAAATTCAGTTATGATAGAGGACAATTTAGCGACATGGGAGGGGTCAGAGATAATGGTCTCATTAATACGCCAATTCCATTCCCTCTTTGGGAGGTCCTGCAGAGAAACACTCAGAAATACAGGGGCATGGTCAGATAGGGTGATGTTCCCTATGTGGGATCGGATAGCCCTATTTGCATGGGTTTTAGACAGGAATAGATAGTCAAGTCTATGGTAGGAGGATTTAGCGGCTGAATAGAAGGTGTAATCCTTACTAGAGGGGTTCGTGGTGCGCCAAATATCTATTACACCTAACCTATGTAAGGCGAGTTTGAGGCGCCGTAAGCGTACATGTGTAATGGCGGACTTCCCATTTGAGGAGTCAATGGAAGGCTCCAGGGTGACATTGAAGTCGCCGCCTAGAATCACCATTCCCTCCTTAAAGGTGGATAACAAGCCAAGGGTCTGAACGAGCCAAGCAACCTGCCCTCTATTGGGAGCATATACAGTTGCCAGGGTAACAGGTGTGTCAGCGATAGTGCCCTTAACAAACAGGTAACGACCCTCAGGGTCCGAGGAGACAGCAGAATGCTTGAAGGGGAGCTGTTTGTGGATCGCTATGCTGACACCCCTGCTAGCCGAACTATACGTGCTATGGAACCATTGGGAAAACCTTTTGGGGGGCAATTGGGGGGTCTTACCCTCTCTGAAGTGGGTTTCCTGGAAGAATGCTATAGACACTTTATCCCTTTGTAAAAGGGCCAGGATTTGGGACCGCTTGCAAGGCTCGTTCATTCCCCTAGCGTTCAGGGAGGATATCACAACGGACGACATTCTAAAATAGAGAAAAAATAATCAGCATCTACATAGACTCTAAATGACATCTGACTGCAATGGGGAGGGGGAGACACAAGAGGGAAGGAGGGGAGACAAACGGTTAATGAACACAACAATAGTGCAAGCCATTCTTGCAACAGAAGCTCCACTGAGCACCTGACTATAGGGCGACCCTTTCTCATCACGGCTACCAGCCGGGGTCTGTCAGGTGGGGGGTCCCGCAGAGCTAAAGAGGGCCAATGACTGACCATCACAAGGGGGAAGGGTGACCCGTAGGTAAAGCCGGGTTAACCCCTGCAAACTAAGGTGAGAGCAGGGAGTGGGAGATGACCAGGCCATGGTAATACCCATAAAAGCCTGGAAGAAGAGGGATCCATTATTAAACAATAAACAGACAATAAGACACAGAGTCCCATATACTTAGAGTGGAACTGGAACAGAAAACGCAGAGAACCTATTCACGGTCCTATATTCAGGTCGGAGCTTGAGCAGAATTTTCAGCCCTGGTTTTGGGCCCTTTTCTTGTGCGGACGGAGCGCCATTCACCCGCATGGGGTGGCGGTAAGGGTGGGTCTTCTAGATCCGCCGGCATCCACGAGGGTATATCGATAGGGGTTAACCCCAGCTGGGACCAGCTAGCCTGTAGATCCGATGGTGAGCGGATAGTGATTTGGCGTCCGTTTTTAAGGACCGCAATGCCAAAAGGGTACAGCCATCTGAATGGGGTGGCAGCAGCTTTAAGGGCATCCAGGAGTGGGCGAAGAATACGCCTTTTAGCCAGTGTGGATGGGGCCAGATCTTGGAAAAACAGGATTGGCGTACCTTCATGCTGTAGCTGCTCCGCTTCTCTGCTGGCTCTCATCACTGCGGCTGTATCGACATAGCTGAGGAGGCCGCAAATTACATCGCGAGGAGGATCTGAAGCTTTCGGTTTGGGCCTAAGCGCACGATGTATGCGCTCGATTATTATCCGATCCGATTTTCCGGCACCCAGGATATTCGCGAAAATTTCGCGAGCAACTTTATCGAGCGCCTCACTGGCAATCGATTCCGGAAGGCCGCGAATCCTCAGGTTCTTCCTGCGGCTGCGGTTCTCCTGGTCTTCAATTCTTAGAAGAGCTTCATTTAGCAGGTCGGTGTGGGATCGGATTACATTGTATGATTTCTCCTCTCTCTGCAGAGCAGCTTCCTGTGTGCTCTCAAGGTCAGACACCCGGCCCCCGATATCTCTGAGGTCTTCCTTTATCTCAGATAAGTCTTTCTTTATAGGGGCTAATGCTGTGTTAAGCACTTCAAGGAGTGCAGCTTTAGTGAAAGATCTCCCCTGTCTGCGCGATTTGCAGGTTGAAGCATCAGAGACACTCCCGGCATCTGAATCCTCCTCCTTGTCAGATAGCTGAGCCGGCGCCATCTTAGGTGTTTCAGCCGACCTGAGCTTCGGTTGTTTTCTTAGATATTGGTCCATATCTGGTTGTCTGGACCGAACTGGTGTGGGATCTGCTTGATCCTTGGATCTATCTTTACCCACTTTGCCCATTAGAGCGGTGCTGTAAGCTGATTATAGGGGTTAAAACACCGGCAAGGTTGAGGAGCTCAGAAACTAGCAGCCATTCAGCTGTGTAGTTATATTCTTGTACATAGGAGGCAGTATTATAGTAGTTATATTCTTGTACATAGGAGGCAGTATTATAGTAGTTATATTCTTGTACATAGGAGCAGTATTATAGTAGTTATATTCTTGTACATAGGAGGTAGTATTATAGTAGTTATATTCTTGTACATAGGAACAGTATTATAGTAGTTATATTCTTGTATATAGGAGGCAGTATTATAGTAGTTATATTCTTGTATATAGGAGCAGTATTATAGTAGTTATATTCTTGTACATAGGAGGCAGTATTATAGTAGTTATATTCTTGTACATAGGAGCAGTATTATAGTAGTTATATTCTTGTACATAGGAGCAGTATTATAGTAGTTATATTCTTGTACATAGGAGCAGTATTATAGTAGTTATATTCTTGTACATAGGAGCAGTATTATAGTAGTTATATTCTTGTACATAGGAGCAGTATTATAGTAGTTATATTCTTGTACATAGGAGCAGTATTATAGTAGTTATATTCTTGTACATAGGAGCAGTATTATAGTAGTTATATTCTTGTACATAGGAGCAGTATTATAGTAGTTATATTCTTGTACATAGGAGGTAGTATTATAGTAGTTATATTCTTGTACATAGAAGCAGTATTATAGTAGTTATATTCTTGTACATAGGAGCAGTATTATAGTAGTTATATTCTTGTACATAGGAGGTAGTATTATAGTAGTTATATTCTTGTACATAGGAGGCAGTATTATAGTAGTTATATTCTTGTACACAGGAGGCAGTATTATAGTAGTTATATTCTTGTACATAGGAGCAGTATTATAGTAGTTATATTCTTGTACATAGGAGCAGTATTATAGTAGTTATATTCTTGTACATAGGAGCAGTATTATAGTAGTTATATTCCTGTACATAGGAGCAGTATTATAGTAGTTATATTCTTGTACATAGGAGCAGTATTATAGTAGTTATATTCTTGTACATAGGAGCAATATTATAGTAGTTATATTCTTGTACATAGGAGCAGTATCATAGTAGTTATATTCTTGTACATAGGAGGCAGTATTATAGTAGTTATATTCTTGTACATAGGGGCAGTATTATAGTAGTTATATTCTTGTACATAGGAGGCAGTATTATAGTAGTTATATTCTTGTACATAGGAGGCAGTATTATAGTAGTTATATTCTTGTACATAGAAGCAGTATTATAGTAGTTATATTCTTGTACATAGGAGCAGTATTATAGTAGTTATATTCTTGTATATAGGAGGTAGTATTATAGTAGTTATATTCTTGTACATAGGAGCAGTATTATAGTAGTTATATTCTTGAAAATTTTTCTTTTTATTGAGAAAATGGCAAAAAAGGCATACTACATCAACATGCAGTGACATATACAAAATGATGATCAATAGCGTACATTGTTTAGAACATACATATTAGACTGTGAACATGGGCTTGACAGAGTTCAATGCGAAGATAACAGGACAGCAAAGCTACCTATTGTGCAGATACAGACAATATAACCACATCACATAGTGCTAATACAATATGGCAGTTATGAGCCCTTACAATGTACACCCATCTTGTAGCATGTCTAGTGAACATAATATCACAAAGAGTAGAGGATCAGGAGGGAGGAAAAATCAGGGAGGGTAAGGAATGGGTGAGGGGGGGAGGGAAGGAGAAAAGGGAAAAATGAAAACAACAATCCGTCCATGACACTTGTACATATGTAGCACATCAGTTAAATAAAGTGCAAAATGAAGTTTAATCATATAAGCAGGTACTATGCTACAATGGCTCTGACATGTTCTAGACTACCTGACAATAATGCGTGAGTACCGCACCTCTTAGTGGGCTTCTGAATTATCACTTCTAGGAGGCCCAGGTGCCTTGTCTCTAAATAAGAGCCATGGTGTCCACAGCTTGACATATTTATTGTGGTTCCTGTCCTCCCAACTCGCCAGCTCCTCCATACGGCAGATATGGTCTACTTTATTCAGCCATGCCTCCACAGAGGGGGGTTCTGTGCTCAGCCAGTGCTGCGGGATAAGCAGTCTCGCGGCCTGGAGTAATTGGGTGGTCAAGCACCTTTTAGAGGGAGAGAAAGAGGGAGTTGGGAGCCACAGGAGCACAAGGGTAGGAGGCACGTCTATAGTGACTTTTGTTATCTTCTGAATAGAGGATAAGACCCCCTCCCAATATGGCCGTATTTTAGGGCAGTACCAGAAGATGTGGGATAGAGTCCCTGCATCCTCCAAACATCGCCAACACTTGTTGTCCTGTCTCATGCCCCTAATAAACATTTGCTTTGGAGTTAAATACCACTGAGTAAGGACTTTATATGTATGCTCTTGCACTCTGGTGCACCTTGAAAAGCCATGGGAGTGTGCATGTATTCTCATTATATCAGTTTCATTCAGTTCAATTCCCAGTTCAGTAGCCCAGTGCCTCAGGTATTGCGGCATTCCAGGGAAGCGGGGGTTAACCAAAGCCAGATAACACAGAGAGATCAGCTTACGCGGAAAGGAATCACATGTTAAGATTTTCTCAAACCATGACTGGGTAGGCCTATGTCTGTTACCTTCAATTAGAGGTTTGGAGACTGAGTTGAGCTCGATTAGTTCCAGGAAGTTGCACGATTTAATAAGGTTGTGCAATGGATGATGAGCCGATATGTCACCCACGGTCGCCCCCAAGAAATCCTCAGTTGTGAACTTGCGCAATTTCTGCCATGTCGTAGCTATCTGTTTAGAGTTTGGCCTTATAGCAAAGGGAAGGAGATCAGCTGGCATAGAGGGAGAGGGGTTGTTTAAGAGGTTAAGTTTGCCGGATAACTGTTGAATTACTGAAGCAGTGCCTCTAAGCAGGACCTGTGATCTGAGATTAGAAGAAGTGAGACCCCAGAGGCCCGCCCTCTGAACAGAGGAGAGTTGGGCCATCTCCAAGTCACCACCCCAAGTGTGGAGTTTAGTAGCATGCAACTGAATCCATCTTTTCAGATGAATCGCCTGATAATATAAATGTGCATCTGGTAACCCAAACCCCCCCGTGCTCTTACGTTGTATCAGCCTGCTATGAGCCAATCTGGCTGACTTCCCCCCCCTATAGGAACGTTCTAAATAATCTCCTGACCTTGCAGAAGAAAGACATAGGAAGAAAAACGGGCAACATCTGCATTACATAGAGGAGCCTGGGCATGATGAAGGCCTTCAAAAGGTTCTTCCTACCCATCCAAGAAACATAGGGGATTTTAAGTGAGTGGAGCTGTTTCTGTATCTCGCTCAAGAGGGGTTGATAGTTTAAGCTAAAAGTTTGGTCTAGATCTAGGTAACTTAATTCCTAAATAGGAAAGATGAGAATCCTGCCAGATAAACGGGGTTGTGCCCTTCAGAGAGGAAACCACTTTGCTTGGCGCAAAAACGTTCATTGCCTCTGACTTCGTATAGTTAACTTTAAAATTAGAGATCCTCCCGTACAATTCAAAAAGGGATAGAAGATGCGGAAAGGCCTCGACAGGGTTTGAGAGCATAACCAGGAGGTCATCCGCATAAGCGGCATTTATGTATTCAGCAGAGCTACCTCTGACCTTTAGGCCCCTAATACCAGGGTGTTCCCTTATAGCTTGCAATAATGTCTCCATTACCATGACATATAGTGTGGGTGACAGAGGACAACCTTGACGGGTCCCGTTTGTAATCGGAAATGGTTGAGATAGTGTACCATTCACCCTTATACGGGCACTAGGGTCATGGTAGAGAGACATAACAGCATTTTGGAATTGCTCCGGAATGCCGAATTTATGTAAAGTTTTCCGCATATAACCCCAGCTCACCCTGTCAAAGGCCTTTTCCGCATCCACACCCAGAAGGACTAGTGAGGCCTTTTCCACTTTAGCTAACTGCATTGCTGATAGAACCCTGCACGAGTTCTGGTTTCCCTCTCTTCCAGGCACAAACCCGGCCTGGTCCGGATGAATCAGCTTAGTCAAAAGGGGAGCAAGGCGGGAAGCTAGTAACTTTGCCCATATTTTGACGTCTACATTGAGAAGTGAGATCGGCCTATAGCTGCCGCATTGGTTAGGGTCTTTACCAGCCTTTGGTAGGATCGTGACTGTCGCTTCTAGGGATTGCTTATGGAGGGTAGAGCCATTTAAGAGGGAGTCGCACCAAGTGGCTAAGCGTGGGGACAAAACTGATGAAAATTTTTTATAATACCCCACAGAATACCCATCAGGTCCCGGACATTTCCCCATTGGCATAGAGCTCAAGATTTTTGCTACTTCCTCTAATGAGACTGGGGCAGTGAGTTGTTCCCTATCTTTAGTCTCCAATGTGGGCAAATGGAGATCCCGCAAAAACTTGTCAGCCGTTTCCTCAATACCCGCCTCTGTATCACCTTCTGGGCACTTGAGACCATAGAGCTTACTATAGAACTTGTGGAATTCTCTAGCAATATCTGAGGTTTTATGTAATAGCTTGCCATCCTTATCTTTAATTCCAGCTATATATGAAGCATCTTTTCTCTGCTTAAGGAGCGCCGCCATAAGCTTCGTCCCCTTGTCCCCATGAGCATAGAAACAGAACTGGGCATACTGGTAAGACTTGGCCTGATGATAGTTAAGGTGGTCTTTAAATTTTTTCCTAGTTAGTGCTAGCTCTTGTTGGGCCTCAATAGTTTTGGATTTCTTGTGCAGGGATTCCAAAGCTGTAATCTTCTCTAACAGTGTGTGAAATGTTTTTTGTCTTTCTTTCTTTTTCCTACTGCCTAAGGCAATCAGCTCCCCCCTTATGACCGCTTTATGCGTCTCCCAGACAGTGGTGACAGAGACGTCATCCGTGGAGTTCTGTTTAAAGAATTGCTGTACCTTTGCTTCTATATCTCTCACTACCTCCTCATCATCAAGCAAGGTTTCATTCAGTCTCCATTGCCGAGAAGGCTGGGGTAATTCAGAGAACACCACGGATGTCGTGACAGGAGCGTGATCAGATACCGTCATAGGATCAATGGTGGAGTTACTCACCAGTCCAGCGTGAATATCAGTAATGAAAATATAATCTAGCCTGGAATAAACTTTGTGTGGGGCTGAAAAGAATGTGTAGTCTAAATCTGTAGGATGGGTCAGTCGCCAGGTGTCCAGTAAATGGGCCCCTGCCAAGTGCTTGTTAATCCTACCAATAGCTGCTTGAGTCAACTGAGATGAGTGATCAGAAGCATCCATTAGCGGGTTTAAGGCCACGTTAAGATCCCCCCCCACCAAACAGATACCCTCTGCAAAAGCAGTTAACTTAGTCAGTGTAGACCTCAACCACACCCCTTGACCCCGATTAGGGCTATACAGACTCGCCAATGTTACAAGTGTAGTCCCTATCTTACCCTTTATGAACATAAATAGGGATGAGCGAACTCGAACTGTATAGTTCGGGTTCGTACCGAATTTTGGGGTGTCCGTGACACGGACCCGAACCCGGACATTTTCGTAAAAGTCCGGGTTCGGGTTCGGTGTTCGTCGCTTTCTTCGCGCTTTTGTGACGCTTTCTTGGCGCTTTTTGAAAGGCTGCAAAGCAGCCAATCAACAAGCGTCATACTACTTGCCCCAAGAGGCCATCACAGCCATGCCTACTATTGGCATGGCTGTGATTGGCCAGAGCACCATGTGACCCAGCCTCTATTTAAGCTGGAGTCACATAGCGCCGCCCGTCACTCTGCTCTGATTAGCGTAGGGAGAGGTTGCGGCTGCGACAGTAGGGCGAGATTAGGCAGATTAACTCCTCCAAAGGACTTGATTAACTGATCGATCTGCAGCTGTGGATCATTGAGCTGCTGATCCTCAATTGCTCACTGTTTTTAGGCTGCCCAGACCGTTTGTCAGTCACATTTTTCTGGGGTGATCGGCGGCCATTTTGTGTCTTGTGGTGCGCCAGCACAAGCTGCGACCAAGTGCATTTAACCCTCAATGGTGTGGTTGTTTTTTGGCTAAAGCCTACATCAGGGTGAAGCTGTCACACCAAGTGCATTTAACCAGCAATAGTCTGTTCATTTTTTGGCCATATACTAAATCAGGGGCAAGCTGCGCCTGTCACCAAGTGCATTTAACCCTCAATGGTGTGGTTGTTTTTTGGCTAAAGCCTACATCAGGGTGAAGCTGTCACACCAAGTGCATTTAACCAGCAATAGTCTGTTTATTTTTTGGCCATATCCCAGTCTAATTCTGTCACTAAATCCATACCGGTCACCCAGCGCCTAAATACTAGGCCTCAAATTTATATCCCGCTAAATCTGTCCTTAGTGCTGTAGCTGGGCGAGTTATTTAGTGTCCGTTCAAGCACATTTCTTGTTCTGGGTTGAAATACAATTCCCAATTTAGCAATTTCATAATTTAGTGGTTTCTGCTATATCAGAGCTATTTGAAATCTATCCCTAAAAGGGTATATAATATTCAAGGTGCACATTGGGTCATTCAGAATAACTTCACACACACCCGCTACTGTGTATTTCCAAGTCTAATTCTGGCACTAAACCCATACCTGTCACCCAGCGCCTAAATACTAGGCCTCAAATTTATATCCAGCTAAATCTGTCCCTAGTGCTGTAGCTGGGCGAGTTATTTAGTGTCCGTTCAAGCACATTTCTTGTTCTGGGTTGAAATACAATTCCCAATTTAGCAATTTCATAATTTAGTGGTTTCTGCTATATCAGAGCTATTTGAAATCTATCCCTAAAAGGGTATATAATATTCAAGGTGCACATTGGGTCATTCAGAATAACTTCACACACACCCGCTACTGTGTATTTCCAAGTCTAATTCTGGCACTAAACCCATACCTGTCACCCAGCGCCTAAATACTAGGCCTCAAATTTATATCCCGCTAAATCTGTCCTTAGTGCTGTAGCTGGGCGAGTTATTTAGTGTCCGTTCAAGCACATTTCTTGTTCTGGGTTGAAATACAATTCCCAATTTAGCAATTTCATAATTTAGTGGTTTCTGCTATATCAGAGCTATTTGAAATCTATCCCTAAAAGGGTATATAATATTCAAGGTGCACATTGGGTCATTCAGAATAACTTCACACACACCCGCTACTGTGTATTTCCAAGTCTAATTCTGGCACTAAACCCATACCTGTCACCCAGCGCCTAAATACTAGGCCTCAAATTTATATCCCGCTAAATCTGTCCTTAGTGCTGTAGCTGGGCGAGTTATTTAGTGTCCGTTCAAGCACATTTCTTGTTCTGGGTTGAAATACAATTCCCAATTTAGCAATTTCATAATTTAGTGGTTTCTGCTATATCAGAGCTATTTGAAATCTATCCCTAAAAGGGTATATAATATTCAAGGTGCACATTGGGTCATTCAGAATAACTTCACACACACCCGCTACTGTGTATTTCCAAGTCTAATTCTGGCACTAAACCCATACCTGTCACCCAGCGCCTAAATACTAGGCCTCAAATTTATATCCCGCTAAATCTGTCCCTAGTGCTGTAGCTGGGCGAGTTATTTAGTGTCCGTTCAAGCACATTTCTTGTTCTGGGTTGAAATACAATTCCCAATTTAGCAATTTCATAATTTAGTGGTTTCTGCTATATCAGAGCTATTTGAAATCTATCCCTAAAAGGGTATATAATATTCAAGGTGCACATTGGGTCATTCAGAATAACTTCACACACACCCGCTACTGTGTATTTCCAAGTCTAATTCTGGCACTAAACCCATACCTGTCACCCAGCGCCTAAATACTAGGCCTCAAATTTATATCCCGCTAAATCTGTCCCTAGTGCTGTAGCTGGGCGAGTTATTTAGTGTCCGTTCAAGCACATTTCTTGTTCTGGGTTGAAATACAATTCCCAATTTAGCAATTTCATAATTTAGTGGTTTCTGCTATATCAGAGCTATTTGAAATCTATCCCTAAAAGGGTATATAATATTCAAGGTGCACATAGGGTCATTCAGAATAACTTCACACACCCGCTACTGTGCATTTCCAAATCTAATTCTGTCACTAAACCCATACCTGTCACCCAGCGCCTAAATACTAGGCCTCAAATTTATATCCCGCTAAATCTCTCGTTACCGCTGTCCTGTTGTGGCTGGGAAAGTTATTTAGTGTCCGTCAAAGCACATTTTTTGTTCTGGGTTGAAATACAATTCCCAATTTAGCAATTTCATAATTTAGTCGTTTCTGCTATATCAGAGCTATTTGAAATCTATCCCTAAAAGGGTAGATCATATTGAAGGTGCACATAGGGTCATTCAGAATAACTTCACACACACGCTTCTGTGCATTTCCAAGTCTAATTCTGTCACTAAATCCATACCTGTCACCCAGCGCCTAAATACTAGGCCTCAAATTTATATCCCGCTGAATTTGAATACAATACATTGGGCCAAATAATATATTTGTTGTTGTGGTGAACCATAACAATGAGAAAAACATCTAGTAAGGGACGCGGACGTGGACATGGTCGTGGTGGTGTTAGTGGACCCTCTGGTGCTGGGAGAGGACGTGGCCGTTCTGCCACATCCACACGTCCTAGTGTACCAACTACCTCAGGTCCCAGTAGCCGCCAGAATTTACAGCGATATATGGTGGGGCCCAATGCCGTTCTAAGGATGGTAAGGCCTGAGCAGGTACAGGCATTAGTCAATTGGGTGGCCGACAGTGGATCCAGCACGTTCACATTATCTCCCACCCAGTCTTCTGCAGAAAGCGCACAGATGGCGCCTGAAAACCAACCCCATCAGTCTGTCACATCACCCCCATGCATACCAGGGAAACTGTCTCAGCCTCAAGTTATGCAGCAGTCTCTTATGCTGTTTGAAGACTCCGCTGGCAGGGTTTCCCAAGGGCATCCACCTAGCCCTTCCCCAGCGGTGAAAGACATAGAATGCACTGACGCACAACCACTTATGTTTCCTGATGATGAGGACATGGGAATACCACCTCAGCATGTCTCTGATGATGACGAAACACAGGTGCCAACTGCTGCGTCTTTCTGCAGTGTGCAGACTGAACAGGAGGTCAGGGATCAAGACTGGGTGGAAGACGATGCAGGGGACGATGAGGTCCTAGACCCCACATGGAATGAAGGTCGTGCCACTGACTTTCACAGTTCGGAGGAAGAGGCAGTGGTGAGACCGAGCCAACAGCGTAGCAAAAGAGGGAGCAGTGGGCAAAAGCAGAACACCCGCCGCCAAGAGACTCCGCCTGCTACTGACCGCCGCCATCTGGGACCGAGCACCCCAAAGGCAGCTTCAAGGAGTTCCCTGGCATGGCACTTCTTCAAACAATGTGCTGACGACAAGACCCGAGTGGTTTGCACGCTGTGCCATCAGAGCCTGAAGCGAGGCATTAACGTTCTGAACCTGAGCACAACCTGCATGACCAGGCACCTGCATGCAAAGCATGAACTGCAGTGGAGTAAACACCTTAAAACCAAGGAAGTCACTCAGGCTCCCCCTGCTACCTCTTCTGCTGCTGCCGCCTCGGCCTATTCTGCTGCTGCCGCCTCGGCCTCTTCCTCCGCCTCTGGAGGAACGTTGGCACCTGCCGCCCAGCAAACAGGGGATGTACCACCAACACCACCACCACCACCTCCGTCACCAAGCGTCTCAACCATGTCACACGCCAGCGTTCAGCTCTCCATCTCACAAACATTTGATAGAAAGCGTAAATTCCCACCTAGCCACCCTCGATCCCTGGCCCTGAATGCCAGCATTTCTAAACTACTGGCCTATGAAATGCTGTCATTTAGGCTGGTGGACACAGACAGCTTCAAACAGCTCATGTCGCTTGCTGTCCCACAGTATGTTGTTCCCAGCCGGCACTACTTCTCCAAGAGAGCCGTGCCTTCCCTGCACAACCAAGTATCCGATAAAATCAAGTGTGCACTGCGCAACGCCATCTGTGGCAAGGTCCACCTAACCACAGATACGTGGACCAGTAAGCACGGCCAGGGACGCTATATCTCCCTAACTGCACACTGGGTAAATGTAGTGGCAGCTGGGCCCCAGGCGGAGAGCTGTTTGGCGCACGTCCTTCCGCCGCCAAGGATCGCAGGGCAACATTCTTTGCCTCCTGTTGCCACCTCCTCCTTCTCGGCTTCCTCCTCCTCTTCTTCCACCTGCTCATCCAGTCAGCCACACACCTTCACCACCAACTTCAGCACAGCCCGGGGTAAACGTCAGCAGGCCATTCTGAAACTCATATGTTTGGGGGACAGGCCCCACACCGCACAGGAGTTGTGGCGGGGTATAGAACAACAGACCGACGAGTGGTTGCTGCCGGTGAGCCTCAAGCCCGGCCTGGTGGTGTGTGATAATGGGCGAAATCTCGTTGCAGCTCTGGGACTAGCCAATTTGACGCACATCCCTTGCTTGGCGCATGTGCTGAATTTGGTGGTGCAGAAGTTCATTCACAACTACCCCGACATGTCAGAGCTGCTGCATAAAGTGCGGGCCGTCTGTTCGCGCTTCCGGCGTTCACATCCTGCTGCTGCTCGCCTGTCTGCGCTACAGCGTAACTTCGGCCTTCCCGCTCACCGCCTCATATGCGACGTGCCCACCAGGTGGAACTCCACCTTGCACATGCTGGACAGACTGTGCGAGCAGCAGCAGGCCATAGTGGAGTTTCAGCTGCAGCACGCACGGGTCAGTCGCACTACAGAACAGCACCACTTCACCACCAATGACTGGGCCTCCATGCGAGACCTGTGTGCCCTGTTGCGCTGTTTCGAGTACTCCACCAACATGGCCAGTGGCGATGACACCGTTATCAGCGTTACAATACCACTTCTATGTCTCCTTGAGAAAACACTTAGGGCGATGATGGAAGAGGAGGTGGCCCAGGAGGAGGAGGAGGAGGAGGAGGAAGAGGGGTCATTTTTAGCACTTTCAGGCCAGTCTCTTCGAAGTGACTCAGAGGGAGGTTTTTGGCAACAGCAGAGGCCAGGTACAAATGTGGCCAGCCAGGGCCCACTACTGGAGGACGAGGAGGACGAGGATGAGGAGGAGGTGGAGGAGGATGAGGATGAAGCATGGTCACAGCGGGGTGGCACCCAACGCAGCTCGGGTCCATCACTGGTGCGTGGCTGGGGGGAAAGGCAGGACGATGACGATACGCCTCCCACAGAGGACAGCTTGTCCTTACCCCTGGGCAGCCTGGCACACATGAGCGACTACATGCTGCAGTGCCTGCGCAACGACAGCAGAGTTGCCCACATTTTAACCTGTGCGGACTACTGGGTTGCCACCCTGCTGGATCCACGCTACAAAGACAATGTGCCCACCTTACTTCCTGCACTGGAGCGTGATAGGAAGATGCGCGAGTACAAGCGCACTGTTGGTAGACGCGCTACTGAGAGCATTCCCAAATGTCACAGGGGAACAAGTGGAAGCCCAAGGCCAAGGCAGAGGAGGAGCAAGAGGTCGCCAAGGCAGCTGTGTCACGGCCAGCTCCTCTGAGGGCAGGGTTAGCATGGCAGAGATGTGGAAAACTTTTGTCAACACGCCACAGCTAACTGCACCACCACCTGATACGCAACGTGTTAGCAGGAGGCAACATTTCACTAACATGGTGGAACAGTACGTGTGCACACCCCTCCACGTACTGACTGATGGTTCGGCCCCATTCAACTTCTGGGTCTCTAAATTGTCCACGTGGCCAGAGCTAGCCTTTTATGCCTTGGAGGTGCTGGCCTGCCCGGCAGCCAGCGTTTTGTCTGAACGTGTATTCAGCACGGCAGGGGGCGTCATTACAGACAAACGCAGCCGCCTGTCTACAGCCAATGTGGACAAGCTGACGTTCATAAAAATGAACCAGGCATGGATCCCACAGGACCTGTCCGTCCCTTGTCCAGATTAGACATTAACTACCTCCCCATAACCATATATTATTGGACTCCAGGGCACTTCCTCATTCAATCCTATTTTTATTTTCATTTTACCATTATATTGCGAGGCTACCCAAAGTTGAATGAACCTCTCCTCTGCCTGTGTGCTAGGCCTAAATATATGCCAATGGACTGTTGCAGTGGTGGCTGACATGAAGCCTGATTCTCTGCTATGACATGCAGACTGATTCTCTACTGACATGAAGCCAGATTGTCTGTTACGGGACCTCCCTCCTCTGCCTGGGTGCTGGGCCTAAATATATGCCAATGGACTGTTGCAGTGGTGGGTGACGTGAAGCCTGATTCTCTGCTATGACATGCAGACTAATTCTCTGCTGACATGAAGACAGATTCTCTGTTACGGGACCTCTCTCCTCTGCCTGTGTGTGTGCTGGGCCTAAATATATGCCAATGGACTGTTGCAGTGGTGGCTGACGTGAAGCCTCATTCTCTGCTATGACATGCAGACTAATTCTCTGCTGACATGAAGCCAGATTGTCTGTTACGGGACCTCTCTCCTCTGCCTGGGTGCCTGGGCCTAAATATATGCCAATGGACTGTTGCAGTGGTGGGTGACGTGAAGCCTGATTCTCTGCTATGACATGCAGACTGATTCTCTGCTGACATGAAGCCAGATCCTCTGTTACGGGACCTCTCTCCTCTGCCTGTGTGTGTGCTGGGCCTAAATATATGCCAATGGACTGTTGCAGTGGTGGCTGACGTGAAGCCTCATTCTCTGCTATGACATGCAGACTAATTCTCTGCTGACATGAAGACAGATTCTCTGTTACGGGACCTCTCTCCTCTGCCTGTGTGTGTGCTGGGCCTAAATATATGCCAATGGACTGTTGCAGTGGTGGCTGACGTGAAGCCTCATTCTCTGCTATGACATGCAGACTAATTCTCTGCTGACATGAAGCCAGATTGTCTGTTACGGGACCTCTCTCCTCTGCCTGTGTGTGTGCTGGGCCTAAATATATGCCAATGGACTGTTGCAGTGGTGGCTGACGTGAAGCCTCATTCTCTGCTATGACATGCAGACTAATTCTCTGCTGACATGAAGACAGATTCTCTGTTACGGGACCTCTCTCCTCTGCCTGTGTGTGTGCTGGGCCTAAATATATGCCAATGGACTGTTGCAGTGGTGGCTGACGTGAAGCCTGATTCTCTGCTATGACATGCAGACTAATTCTCTGCTGACATGAAGCCAGATTGTCTGTTACGGGACCTCTCTCCTCTGCCTGTGTGTGTGCTGGGCCTAAATATATGCCAATGGACTGTTGCAGTGGTGGCTGACGTGAAGCCTCATTCTCTGCTATGACATGCAGACTAATTCTCTGCTGACATGAAGACAGATTCTCTGTTACGGGACCTCTCTCCTCTGCCTGGGTGCCGGGGCCTAAATATCTGAGAATGGACTGTTCCAGTGGTGGGTGACGGGAAGCCAGATTCTCTGCTATGGAACCTCTCTCCAATTGATTTTGGTTAATTTTTATTTATTTAATTTTTATTTTAATTCATTTCCCTATCCACATTTGTTTGCAGGGGATTTACCTACATGTTGCTGCCTTTTGCAGCCCTCTAGCTCTTTCCTGGGCTGTTTTACAGCCTTTTTAGTGCCGAAAAGTTCGGGTCCCCATTGACTTCAATGGGGTTCGGGTTCGGGACGAAGTTCGGATCGGGTTCGGATCCCGAACCCGAACATTTCCGGGATGTTCGGCCGAACTTCTCGAACCCGAACATCCAGGTGTTCGCTCAACTCTAAACATAAAGCGTCCCTCTGAGTCAGTCAAAGATGAAATAAGGGAGAAGGGAACCCTTTTGGAGATGGCAATGCCCGCGCCCCTGGAAGCTTTGGCATGAGAACTGATGAACCACTGACTAAAGTAGGACTGGGAGAGTTTAGGAACATGGCTTAGCTTCAGGTGAAATTCTTGGAAAAAACAGATATCAGTGCGTCTCTTCTTTAACAATCTGATTACCTGCGAATGCTTCTGAGGGGTGTTAAACCCCCTTACATTGAATGAAGTGCAGTTAACTGCAGCCATCATGGTAGTGATATATGCAAGTACTTGCGTATGATGGAGTGTGTGTACATGGACAGGAAAACAGGGGAAACAAACAGATTAACGCCTTGCTTTAAGCAAGTTCCTTTGTACCTTTGAGCCAGAAGAATGTTAAGAATAACAACATGAGAACTTCTTCAAGCCCAACATAGTCAAAGGAGATGATGGAACTCCTTGTAGGAGCATAGGAACCACCGGTGACATGGTGGGAGCAGGCCGACATGGTCAGTGTCAGGCAGTACTACTACTACTCACAAATCAGGGTTCCCACCCCACAAAGTGTGCCAAAAAGTTATCACATTTGTGCGGACAAAGCCACTATCATGACTGCCGGAAAGAATCTGGCTATACATAACCTGAAGTCGCAAAATATTATATGCACCCTCTTAGTACCGACGTGAAGGAATGCACTGCAAACATAACTTCTATGGGAATCACCCATACCAACAATGAGCGAATGCAACGTTTCAACATGCGCCCGTAAGGCACTAACCGACCTCATTTAAAATGCGCTCCTGCAACATAATAAGCATCAACTGAGGAGCCTGCATTAACATAGAACCACATACGACCTGTTGAGAATGTTCAGGTAATTCTTTGTTTTGCTCTTAGGCCTTTTCTTGATGGCACTTTTGACCACCTGGAGCTTTCAGGGAGTTCTGGAAGCGGGACGCCAGTGTCCGCCGAGGGCAACCATGATGGAATGTCCTGTTGCGTAGTGTTGAGCAGCTCCCATGCCGCCGGCAGATCACTGGGGGTCCGGATAGTGCACCTCTTGCCGTCTCTAGCAAAAGTGAGCCCAAAGGGAAAAAGCCATTTGAAGGGAATCTTGCTGTGGCGAAGGATCTCGGTGACAGGCCGCAGGATTCTTCTTTTATTCAAGGTTGAAGGCGCGAGATCCTGGAACAGCAGAATCTTGTTGCCATCATATTTTAGCTCTCCCTTCTCTCTGGCTGCCTTAAAAATCACAGCGGTATCTACATACCGCAAGAGTCCACAGACTACATCACGAGGGGGTTCTCCCTCCCTGGGTTTGGGTCGCAGAGAGCGGTGGATGCGCTCAATCGTGACTGCAGACGCACTTTCAGGGCCCAGCAGGGATGTGAAAATGGCGGACGCTGCTGCAGGAAGGTCCTCGTGTGGCACCGCTTCTGGCAGTCCTCTGAAGCGTACATTCTTTTGCCTGCTTCTATTCTCCTGATCTTCAATCAGGGCGTAGGCATGATCCAGGGAAGACAGGTAAGCAGAACTGTTGTCCCCTAACACGCGGGCGTGTTCCAGGATGGCCCCTTGTGTAGATTCCAGCCTCTCGACTCTATGGCCGATATGTTTGATGTCCTCCTTTATTTCAGTGAGCTCCTGCATCACCGGCTGTATCACAGACATGAGCGCCTGTTGCAGGAAGCGCTTTAAGATGGGTTCAGCTGCTTCAGCTTGCGATCCCTGAGAGCCCTCAGTAAGCGGGCTGTCCGCTCTCTCAGCTTCCTCCATGCCGTCCTCAGGATCCAGCGGCGCCATCTTAGGTCGCTCTGCTACCGGAGCTGTAGATCGCTTGTTAAAGTATTTCTCCATTTCGGAGGGACCCCGATCTTGCTTGAGGGGTTCAGGACGGTCTCTGGGTATATATCTGCCGATTTTCCCCATGTTTCTGCAGTCAGAATGCGAAATAAACCACTTTGTGAGGCTTTGAAGAGAAGAGCTCTTCTCACATGCTCCGCCCCCTATAGTAGTTATATTCTTGTACATAGGAGCAGTATTATAGTAGTTATTCTTGTACATAGGAGCAGTATTATAGCAGTTATATTCTTGTACATAGGAGCAGTATTATAGTAGTTATTCTTGTACATAGGAGCAGTATTATAGCAGTTATATTCTTGTACATAGGAGCAGTATTATAGTAGTTATATTCTTGTACATAGGAGCAGTATTATAGTAGTTATATTCTTGTACATAGGAGCAGTATTATAGTAGTTATATTCTTGTACATAGGAGCAGTATTATAGTAGTTATATTCTTGTACATAGGAGGCAGTATTATAGCAGTTATATTCTTCTACATAGGAGCAGTATTATAGTAGTTATATTCTTGTACATAGGAGTAGTATTATAGTAGTTATACTCTTGTACATAGGAGGCAGTATTATAGTAGTTATATTCTTGTACATAGGAGCAGTATTATAGTAGTTATATTCTTGTATATAGGAGCAGTATTATAGTAGTTATATTCTTGTACATAGGAGCAGTATTATAGTTATATTCTTGTACATAGGAGCAGTATTATAGTAGTTATATTCTTCTACATAGGAGCAGTATTATAGTAGTTATATTCTTGTACATAGGAGCAGTATTATAGTAGCTATATTCTTCCAAATAGGAGCAGTATTATAGTAGTTATATTCTTGTACATAGGAGCAGTATTATAGTAGTTATATTCTTCTACATAGGAGCAGTATTATAGTAGTTATATTCTTGTACATAGGAGCAGTATTATAGTTATATTCTTGTACATAGGAGCAGTATTATAGTAGTTATATTCTTCTACATAGGAGCAGTATTATAGTAGTTATCTGTGCCTAAAATAGTTAATGACTCCCTTTGTCTTTATCCTGATGCATGGTATGTGGGCAAATGCAAAAGAGTAGATTTTCTAACACATTTTTTTTTAGAAAATGACCTGTCATGGAACTAAAGAATGTTGACCGAGTCTCTGAGTTTGATATTCTGAATGAAATCGCTCTTTAGCCGGACACGTTTTCTATCTAAAATGTAATTGAATTACCAATTACGTTTAAGTTTACACATTTATCGTACCTTAATAACAGCTCATAGATCTCTTCCCCGGTCTGTATTTAGGCCAGGCTCGGATGCAGTGTATTGTAATTTATTGTCCTCACATTAGTTTCAGTGAGTAAGATCCAATCCCTTTCCCAATGTACATTGTAGAATTTATGTAAATTGCCCTGAGCAGCTTCATTGAATTATCACTTAGGATTTAAAACATCCTCGTTAGGTTTAGTACCAAGATTTACATGCTGTGTGTGCAATAAATGAACTAAGATCAACTGTGCAATTTTCATTTATTGTCTGCTTATTAATTTCTATATCTATCCCATGCCGGGAATCTAATTAACCTTCTATGAGTTACAAAAATGGATCATTTTCCTAATGTTCTGCTATTCCAATAGTTAGTTTAGTAAGAAGTAAATAGAGTTGCATGTCTGCTGCAGGGGCGAGTTCACGAGCACAACTTCAGAACAACAAGCGTCATGGAGGTCGGTAGTGTTCATGTGCAGGACTTTATTGCACGCCCATATTGTAGCTTTGCCTTGTATGGAGACGTAATAACGATGACATAGAGGTGCATGAATTTCTACTGCACCGCCATCTGCCTCCGACTTCATGTGCAGGTTTATGAAGGTTTTTTTGTCTGTTGGATTAATGCAGAAAAACGTTGCGCATCTGACTGAATGCTGTCAATTTGGAGGTATGAAATAATACTGATTGTAAGGGAGAATTTATCCATTAAAATGGAATAGTCCAATGCAGTTTGTGGGTGCTAATACTTTAGGTTGCAGGCTGTATGTGTGGTACTCCAGTGCAGGGAGTATTTGCATTAGAGATTAGCAAATTTTTCGCAAAAAAGATTTGATTTGATCCGAATTTATTCATGACGAATCGTGTTAAAAAACAGCTATTTCACCCCAAAAGCAAGGATGAATGGAAGTACTTTTATATATTTAAAATTAACACACCCCAAAACTGGTTGTATCAGGCTGAAAATTCACCCCAAAAGCAAAAATGAATGGACATACTTTTATATATGAAATAAATACACCCCAAAACTGGCTGTATCAGACAGCACGTTCACCCCAATAACGGATGCTAGGATTACTGCAATTATTGTTTAAAACAACCTAAAATCTGTAGTATTAGATCACTTTTAGTAACCCCAATTAGTGCAGCAAGGTGTAATAGTAATCGCTCCTATTACCCAGGCTGTACACTCTTCTATTGGTCCCTGCTCTCTCCCTATAATGTAGATAATGCCTCCCTATTATATCCCTACACTATCTCTAAGCTGTCCCTGCTCTCTCCCTACAGTGTGAATAAAGCCTCCCTATTATATTCCTACACTATCACTAAGCTGTCCGTGCACTCTCCCTGTAGTGTAAATAATGCATCCCTATTATATCCCTACACTATGGCCTCATGCACACGACCGTTGTGTGCATCCGTGGCCGTTGTGCCGTTTTCCGTTTTTTTTCGCGGACCCATTGACTTTCAATGGGTCCGTGGAAAAATCGGAAAATGCACCGTTTTGCAGCCGAGGCCGTGATCCGTGTATCCTGTCCGTCAAAAAAATATGACCTGTCCTATTTTTTTGACGGACAACGCTTCACGGACCCATTCAAGTCAATGGGTCCGTGAAAGAACACGGATGCACACAAGATTGGCATCCGTGTCCGTGATCCGTGGCCGTAGGTTGCTTTCATACAGACGGATCCGAAGATCCGTCTGCATAAAAGCTTTTTCTGATCTAAGTTTTCACTTCGTGAAAACTCATTTCCGACAGTATATTCTAACACAGAAGCGTTCCCATGGTGATGGGGACGCTTCTAGTTAGAATACACTGCAAACTTTGTACAAGACTGCCCCCTGCTGCCTGGCAGCACCCGATCTCTTACAGGGGGATATGATAGCACAATTAACCCCTTCAGGTGCGGCACCTAAAGGGGTTAATTGTACTATCATATTCCCCTGTAAGAGATCAGGGCTGCCAGGCAGCAGGGGGCAGACCCCCCCCTCCCCAGTTTGAATATCGTTGGTGGCACAGTGTGCGCCCACCATCGCCCCCCCCTCCCTTCCTCTATTGTAATAAATCATTGGTGGCACAGTGTGCCCCCACCATCGCCCCCCCTCCCTCCCTCTATTGTATTAAATCGTTGGTGGCACAGTGTGCCAACCACCATCGCCCCCCCCTCCCTCTATAGCAGTAACATTGGTGGCAGTGTGCGGTCTCCCATCCCCCCCCCCCATTATTGGTGGCAGCGGAGTTCCGATCGGAGTCCCAGTTTAATCGCTGGGGCTCCGATCGGTAACCATGGCAACCAGGAAGCTACTGCAGCCCTGGTTGCCATGGTTACTTAGCAATAGTACAACAGTAGAAGATTCATACTTACCTGCTTGCTGCTGCGATGTCTGTGAACGGCCGGGAGCTCCTCCTACTGGTAAGTGACAGTTCTTTAGCAATGCACCGCACAGACCTTTCACTTACCAGTAGGAGGAGCTCCCGGCCGGACACAGACATCGCAGCAGCAAGCAGGTAAGTATGAATCTTCTACAATTGTACTATTGCTAAGTAACCATGGCAACCAGGGCTGCAGTAGCGTCCTGGTTGCCATGGTTACCGATCGGAGCCCCAGCGATTAAACTGGGACTCCGATCGGAACTCCGCTGCCACCAATGATGGGGGGGGGGGAATGGGAGACCGCACACTGCCACCAATGTTACTGCTATAGAGGGAGGGGGGGGGGGCGATGGTGGTTGGCACACTGTGCCACCAACGATTTAATACAATAGAGGGAGGGAGGTGGGGGGCGATGGTGGGGGCACACTGTGCCACCAACGATTTAATACAATAGAGGGAGGGAGGGGGGGGCGATGGTGGGCGCACACTGTGCCACCAACGATATTCAAACTGGGGAGGGGGGGGGCTGCCCCCTGCTGCCTGGCAGCCCTGATCTCTTACAGTGGAATATGATAGTACAATTAACCCCTTTAGGTGCCGCACCTGAAGGGGTTAATTGTGCTATCATATCCCCCTGTAAGAGATCGGGTGCTGCCAGGCAGCAGGGGGCAGTCTTGTACAAAGTTTGTAGTGTATGCTAACCTGAAGCGTCCCCATCACGATGGGAACGCCTCTGTGTTAGAATATACTGTCGGATCTGAGGTTCACGAAGTAGCTCATATCCGACAGTATATTCTAACATAGAGGCGTTCCCATGGTGATGGGGACGCTTCAAGTTAAAATATACCATCGGATTGGAGAAAACTCCAATCCGATGGTATAAAAGAACTCCAGACTTTACATTGAAAGTCAATGGGGACGGATCCGTTTGAAATGGCACCATATTGTGTCAACATCAAACGGATCCGTCCCCATTGACTTGCATTGTAATTCAGGACGGATCCGTTTGGCTCCGCACGGCCAGGCGGACACCAAAACGACTTTTTTTTCATGTCCGTGGATCCTCCAAAAATCAAGGAAGACCCACGGACGAAAAAACGGTCACGGATCACGGACCCACGGTCCCCGTTTTTGCGGACCGTGAAAAAAAACTGTCGTGTGCATGAGGCCTATCTCTAAGCTTTTCCTGCACTCTCCCTATAGTGTAGCTAATGCCTCCCTATTATATCCCTACGCTCTCCCTACAGTGTGGATAAAGCCTCCCTATTATATTCCTACACTATCACTAAGCTGTCCCTGCACTCTCCCTATAGTGTAGCTAATGCCTCTGTAACGGTCGCGTACACACACACACACAGGGGGAAGGGAAGTGACCACTGCGCCCCACCCTCACCCCTGGCCCTGCCTACTTGCCTCGCAAGTCCTAATGACAGGGGGCAACTGGACGGCAATCCCTAGCTTGGACTAAGTGCAGGGATGACAGACAGACAAACAACAGAACATGAACGGACCGAGTCAATACCAGGAAAGCTACAAAGTACAAATGGAGCAAGCAGAGAATAATCAGGAGAAGCCGGGGTCATAAATACCAGGAGAGACGTGAAGTACCAAAGGAGTCAGCAGAGAATCGTCAGGAGGAGGCCGGGGTCAGAATACCAGGAGAGCAGCAAAGTACACAAGGAGCAGGCAGAGGATGGTCAGGAATTCAGCAGGAGGTTAGTACGCCAGGAAAGACAAATCACAGGTGGAACCTAAATTAACAGGCAACCTGTGGCCAGCAGACTGCCTGTATTTATAGTGAGGAGTGAGGGTCATGTGACATGGCCAGCGTCACATGACCGACAGACCAACCAGTCGAGCACCGAGTGATCAGCTCGGCACTCAAGGCAGACTTAGGAGCAGGGAGCCATCCAGCTAGTAAAGCCGCCCTGGGAACGAGGTCAAACACAGATCCTCGCTCCCGAAGCTAACCAGCAGGTCTGCAGCTAATGGGGGACCGAGTGCACCTTCGGAACCCCGTTACAGTACCCCCCCTTTTACGAGGGGCCACCGGACCCAAGATTTCAGGCGATGGCTTTTCAGGGTGTTTTAAATGAAATTTTCGAACAAGTCTAGGAGCATGAACCTCCCTGGCAGGTACCCAAGATCTCTCTTCAGGTCCATACACCTTCCAGTGAATCAGGTACTGCAAGGAATTACGCACCTTCCTGACATCCACTATTTTAGACACCACATACTCGACAGCATCATTAACAAGAACCGGCGGAGGCGAGGCTTTCGATGGTACTACCGGTTCAAAATATTTTTTAAGTAGAGATTTATGGAACACATTATGAATGTGGAATGACTCGGGCAGCTCCAACCTAAATGATACTGGCTTAATCACCTCCGTGATCTTATAAGGTCCAAAAAAACGAGGAGCAAACCTTTTAGAATCTACCTTAAGAGAAAGATTCTTGGAGGACAACCATACCTTATCTCCAACCTGAAAATTCACCCCCTTGAACGTCTCCTATCGGCCTTGAGTTTCTGAGAACTTTGAGCCTTTTCTAAGTTTGATTGAACCCGGGCCCAAACTGTGCACAGTTCAGAGGAGAACCTATCCGCCTCAGGGTTAGAGGAGGAGACGGATGACCCAGAATGAAAACGGGGATGGAAACCATGGTTACAAAAGAAAGGTGAAACCCCAGCAGAAGAATTGACACGGTTATTCAAAGCAAATTCAGCCAATGGAAGAAATTTCACCCATAATTGCTGGTCATCAGCAACATACAACCTCAAGAATTGTTCCACAGACTGATTAAGGCGTTCAGTCTGCCCATTACTCTCAGGGTGGTAGGCAGAGGAAAAAGACAATGAAATTTTAAATTTTTGACAGAAGGCCCTCCAGAATTTGGACACAAACTGCACACCCCTGTCAGAAACAATATTTTCCGGGATACCATGCAATCGAACAATTTCTTTCACAAAAATAGACGCCAGGGTTTTGGCATTCGGGAGTTTAGACAGGGGAATGAAATTGACCCACTTGCTAAACCTATCGACCACTACTCAAACTACAGTCTTACCCTCCGCCAGCGGTAGGTCAGTTATAAAGTCCATCGAGATATGGGACCAGGGTCTACTGGGAATGGGTAGGGGTCGTAGGTTACCAGCAGGGCGAGTCCTAGGTGTTTTGGACCTGGCACAAACCTCACAGGCTGACACGTAGGACTTGACATCCCTAGTTAGAATGGGCCACCAATAAGATCTAGAAACCAGATCTTTAGTGCCCTTAACACCCGGATGTCCACAAAAGGCAGAATCGTGACACTCACCCAACAGCTGGAGACTAAATTGTACGGGAACAAACAACTTATCTGTTGGGGTGGATACCGGTGCCAGATGTTGTTCAGACCTAATGCGAGCCGAGATATCATGGGTAAGAGCTGCTATGAAGATTTTTGCTGGTAGGATGGATTCAGGTGGTACCTCAGTAGGTTGAAAAGCATGGAAGCTCCAAGATAATGCGTCCGCCTTCACATTTTTACTTCCCGGCCTGAACGTAATGGAAAAATCAAAACGAGTAAAAAACAGAGCCCATCTGGCTTGACAGGGATTCAACCTCTTAGCAGACTCGAGAAACGTAAGGTTTTTATGATCAGTGACAACAGTTACACAATGCCTTGCCCCCTCCAGAAAATGCCTCCACTCCTCAAATGCCCATTTAATGGCCAGCAGCTCCCTATTCCCTATGTCGTAGTTTCTCTCCGTGGGAGAGAATTTCCTGGAGAAGAAGGCACATGGTCTCAAGTTAGTGAGGCTAGCAGGACCTTGTGAAAGGACTGCTCCTGCGCCGTCCTCGGACGCATCCACCTCCACAATAAAAGGTTTCTCCTAATCAGGCTGGATCAGAATGGGAGCGCTACTGAATGCCTTTTTTAATTTTTCAAATGAAGAAATGGCCTCAGTAGACCAATTCTCCAAATCCGCCCCTTTCTTAGTAAGGTCGGTCAACGGTTTAGCAATTACGGAAAAATTCATAATAAATTTACGATAGTAATTGGCGAAACCTAAGAACCGTTGTAAGGCCTTTAAGGATGAAGGTCAAACCCATTCCTAAATTGCTAGTACCTTACCAGGATCCATCTTGAAGGCATGAGGAGTCAGAACATGCCCTAGAAACAGAATCTCCTGTACACCAAAGACACATTTCTCTTGCTTAGCGGATAGCTGATTCTCCCTCAACACCTCTAATACTTGTTTAACATGAGACACATGGGATTCGAAGTCAGGAGAGAATATCAAAATGTCATCAAGATAGACAATAACAAATTTACCTAAGAATTCCCTAAGAATGTCATTCATGAAGTTTTGGAACACAGCTGGGGCATTGCTGAGTCCAAAAGGCATCACCTGATATTCAAAGTGTCCTACCGGAGTATTGAACGCCATCTTCCATTCGTCTCCCTCCTTGATTCGGATTAGATTGTATGCCCCTTTCAAGTCAATTTTGGAAAACCAGGTTGCCCCCAGAATCTGGTTAAATAAATCCGGAATCAATGGGAGGGAGTATCTATTCTTGACAGTGATTTTATTTAATCTCCGGTAATCGATACATGGCCTAACGAAGAAAAACCCAGCCCCCATAGGAGAGACAGAAGGTCTAATATGCCCTTTACCAAGGCTCTCCTTAATATAATCTTCCATGGCCTTGCGTTCGGGCTTAGAAAGATTATAAATTCGTCCCTTAGGAAACTTGGCCCCCTCTACTAGTTCTATGGTACAATCATAAGGTCTATGGGGGGGTAGAACCTCCGGGGTTGGTGATGAGAATACATCAGAATATTCCCTAACAACAGTGGGTAAAGTATCAGACTTTACTGAGACCCCAGCCTGTACCACAGACAAGCACGAGTCACACTTAGGCCCCCATCTCACCAACTCCCCATTGGACCAATCTATAGTGGGGTTATGTAGTCGGAGCCAGGGCAACCCTAGTACCACCTCAGCCAGTAGGTTCTCCAGGACTAAAAACGAACATCTCTCTGAGTGGCACACACCCACGGTTATAGAAATCTCCGAGGTACATAAGCTCACCGTACCACCAATAAGAGGAGTAGCATCAATTGCCATGACATGGATAGGAGTTGGTAAGGCAAACATAGCAATACCCAATCTAACAGCATACTCAGAGTCAATAAAGCTAGCCCCTGAGCCCGAATCAATAAAGGCCTTACCCGGCCATTTATCTACTCCCAGAGAAATCGTAATGGGTACCAAAAGCTTACATTTAGAAAATTCAGGGTGTACCTGGTCTTTAGGTTGCCTTGCCTTAGGAGACTTGACAGAGAGGACCTTCTTAGGACACTGGTTGATCCAATGGTCAGGATCTCCACAGTAAAAGCATTCTCCCCGTCTGCGGCGAAGATTCCCTCGGGTCATGCCAACCTGCATGGGTTCCTCGGTGAAGACCTCAGCATTGTCTCTGGGATAGGCCTCTGGCTGGACCACCATCTGGGAAGAGAACTGTTGCTCCTGTCACCTCTCTCTAACCCGTTGGTCAAGTCGGACTACAAGGGTCATCACCTCCTCTAAGGTCTCTGGAAGTTGATAACTGACCAGAAGATCCTTTAAATTATCAGACAGACCTGACCTGAACTGACTCTTCAGGGCTGGTTCGTTCCATCCTGAGGAGACACACCACCTTCTGAATTGGGTGCAATAATCCTCCGCTGGTAGATTGCCCTGAACCAGTGCCTTTAGAGCCGTCTCACATGACCAACAGACCAACCAGTCGATCACCGAGTGATCAGCTCGGCACTCAAGGCAGACTTAGGAGCAGGGAGCCACCCAGCTAGTAAAGTCTTTCCCTGAACTGCTCAATAGTTTTTTTTTTGCAGAATAAAGTCTTTTCTAACACTGTTTTTTTGTAACGTCTCTCCCTGCACTAAGTTCATGGTAAAATGGTGGAGACTGCGCATGAGGAGGTTATTTATAGGCTGTGACATCACAGGGGCTGGCTATCTGCTGATTGGCGGTCTGCATGGCATTGTGGGTGCTCCCTCATTCCCGGGCTTCTTACTTTCACTTTGTAACATGTGCAGTAGCCATTTTTTTAATTTTTTTATTTGTTACCACAAAGCGCAAGGAAATTCGAATTCGGGACGAATCAAATTTTTCATGAAATTTGGATCGAATACCACTTCGCCAACTTCGATTCGCTCATCTTAAATTTGCATATAAGTTTGTTCTTTTATGTTATGTATTGCACTCAGTATAGTATATATGGATGGCAAACTCAGTGTTAGGCCTCATGCACACGACCGTTGTGTGCATCCGTGGCCGTTGTGCCGTTTTCCGTTTTTTTTCACGGACCCATTGACTTTCAATGGGTCCGTGGAAAAATCGGAAAATGCACCGTTTGGCAGCCGCATCCGTGATCCGTGTTTCCTGGGCGTGAAAAAAATATGACCTGTCCTATTTTTTTCACGGCCAACGGGTCACGGACCCATTCAAGTCAATTTTTTTCGTGACCGTTTTTTCCTATCATTTTAATGGTAAACTTGACTTAGTTTTTTTTTTTCATTTTTCATGTCCGTGGATCCTCCAAAAATCAAGGAAGACGAAAAAACGGTCACGGATAACGGACCTACGTGACCTTAAAAAAAAACGGTCGTGTGCATGAGGCCTTAGTTACAATCCCTCAGACCTTGGGGAATATGCAACTGTATATAGTTGTTTATTGTAATGTTATGCATTTTTTTTGATTTGGTCATGTGTTCCAGCAAGAGGAAGGCATGGTTGTCAGTAGAGATGAGCGAAATTAATGATGGGGAATAGAGATCACGCCACCCCCAATCATTGAACCCCTCAGATGCCACATTCAACAGTGATTGCGGCATCTGACAATCACATTGAGGCCTTTCAGGAGTTAATCAGGGGTAAAAAAAAAAAAGAAAAATGCATACCTATTGCGGCCATCTTGATTGAATGAAAAAGAGCAAATCTCACACGTGCTGACGTGCTGGCCAGGCATGGTGACGTCATCACGTCAGCGTGCACGAGAGCTTCCACATTTTCTTCAAACAAAATGCCCCCGACGGCCTCTCCGCGAGCAAATGGATGAGATATGTTGTTGTTTTTTTTCCGCCATTTCAGGAAAAATAGATTTGTTACCATGAAGCACTAGTAAATTTGATCCGAATTTCAATTTCTTGAAATTCGGATCAAAGTCCACTTCGTTAACTTTGATTAGTTTGCAGGAACAAGGCTAACCACCATCTTGGCTGGATTGGGCTGGTCCTACTTCCTGCTAAGGGGGGGGGGGGGTTCCTGTCTAGCAATAGAGAGAGGAGAGGAAGCACATGCAATAGCTCCTACTCTTAGAAATATGATATTCTTCTCCTGTAAGACCAACACCCCAGACAGATAAGCAAAATTTGCTTTCGGAAAGCATTAGTGAGACAGGACTAGAGAGTCATCAGCAAAATACAGCTTTACAGACACTGCTGCAAGGTGAGGGACTACGGCTCAGACGCCCATCACCTAAACCACCACTAAGCCAAGACAAATATCAAACCTGAATCTTATAGTGGACACCTGTGCCCACCTGTTTTTACTGCAGCTGGATATACCACAAGTTGTACAGTGGGATGTGAAAGTTTGGGCAACCTTGTTAATCGTCATGATTTTCCTGTATAAATCATTGGTTGTTACGATAAAAAATGTCAGTTAAATATATCATATAGGAGACACACACAGTGATATTTGAGAAGTGAAATGAAGTTTATTGGATTTACAGAAAGTGTGCTATAATTGTTTAGGCAGATGCATAAATTTGGGCACCACAAAAAAGAAATGAAATCAATATTTAATAGATCCTCCTTTTGCAGAAATTACAGCCTCTAAACGCTTCCTGTAGGTTCCAATGAGAGTCTGGATTCTGGTTGAAGGTATTTTGGACCATTCCTCTTTACAAAACATCTTGAGTTCATTCAGGTTTGATGGCTTCCGAGCATGGACAGCTCTCTGTAAGTCACACCACAGATTTTCTATTATTTTTAGGTCTGGGGACTGAGATGGCCATTCCAGAACGTTGTACTTGTTCCTCTGCATAAATGCCTTAGTGGATTTTGAGCAGTGTTTAGGGTCGTTGTCTTGTTGAAAGATCCAGCCCCGACGCAGCAAGTGTGCATACAATACAGGTCGCCATTTTGGCCAGCGTGTCCCAGGAGCCAGTTCTTTTCACCTCCGCCCCCCCACTGAGACAACCAGGTGACGTGGCGGGTTTCACTGTCATCATCATCATCCTCTTTTTCCTCCAACTCATATTCCCCTTCCTTTTCAAGTTGCAGCACCTCCTCCTCCAAGTTTCTTATTGTGGATTCCCAACAGCTAAAGGACCACCTGTTGCATAAGCTTCAGCATCTCTTCAAAAATACACATGAGTGGGATAAGGGACAACTGCAGAATGAACGGCATGAGGTGCCAGTGCTCGGTCTGGAAACTACACATGCTCCTTGCTGAGGCGGTCTGGTGCTTGACCAAATCATTCACAGTTTTCCGCTGCTCATACAGATGCTTGAGCATGTGCAAAGTTCAATTGCAGCAAGTTGGAACGTCGCAGGTTAAGCGGTGTAGCTGCAAACCATTCTGATGCTGCAGGTTCAGGAGAGGTTTCCTCACCATGTGAGAATGGCTGGAAAGAGGGACAGTCTCCTGGACATTGCCAGCACCTTGCACAATCCAGTGCATTTTTTTAAAAGGCCATGCAGGGAGCATGTGTTATTTCCCCCAGGTTCTGGGGTGGCCAGGATGTTTTGCCCATTGTTGCTGTCCATGGAAGAGGAGAGAGAGGAGGCGGATAAGTGCCGGCTGTGGTAGCTAGCCCCATGATATGGCAGGAGGGGGTCAAAAGTACCTGGCCATGTTGCTGGAGTGCTGCCTCTCCACTGCTGCAAAAAACATTGACCCAGTGGGCCATGAAAGGCATGTACTGTCTCTGCCCAAAACAGCTGCTCCAGGCGTCATCTATGGAGGGCAGCTTGATACACAGCAAGAATCACAAGGAGTGGCCCGCGTTCTCTGCCATGTGAGAGTACAAGGCTCTACTACAATTGTACTACAGCGACAGCATCGCCAGCAACATGGTCAGGTGGGGGTTCAGCTTGTAGACAAGCTAATTGCTGGTGGAGAAAAATTGTTTCATGGTCAAACGTTCCGTTATAGATGTCTCACGATGTCTCGAGCCGAAGGCAAGGAGGAGTATTAGTAATAGCAAGAGAAGAAGAAGGTGATGATGACAAAGATACCATACTGCTTGGGGATGCAGGTTGTCTTCCCCAAAGACGACCAGGAGAAGTAGGACAGACTTGTTCTGATTGGGAATCCTGGTTAGTTGTATTTTCCCAAAGGAGCTGGTAATGCCACCTCATATGCTACAATAGACCTCTGGTATCTATAATTGTGTTTGAACAGCCACAGCTTATTGTATTCCTGCAGATCTTGCACACAGCTGTGGTTTTGTATTGCTGCATTGTAGAGGAAAATGGCCATAAGGGAGTTGCTCATGCAGAGCTACAGGCAGCCAACCTGGGCTTAGCTCTGGCACATTTTGTGCGTAACCCACCCACAGCATCAGCGGCATCACATGCTGAAGTATATGTGGCCCTGGCTGTTTTTTTGCGAGGTACATGGCCTTTGTTTTTTATTGTTGCCACCACCATCCTTCTCCACTGATGTTGCCTCCTCCTCAACACCCCAATCCAGCATCCAGGTCCAGTCCAGCACACAATTGTCATCGGAGTCCTCACCCTCCTTGCTGCTTTTATCAGACTGTGAGATATCATAGCGGGTTTCTAGGCCCCCTCCTCTGCTCTGCATTTTCCCCGACTGATACTGTCACTGCCCCCATTGTCAATGTCGTGGTTATGGGTGCCACTATTACCACCACCATCAACATAGGTATATATGGGATCACGAATCTCCTCCCCAACCTCCTCCTCAGGGCAGCCCAAACAGTGAGGGTGTAGCATACCAAACCACAGGGGAAAACACGTGAGGCTCACGGTGGGCCGATGGGTTCAATAGTTCATGTATTCACGGTTAGCAGATGCCTCCCTGGGCTGGCGTACAGTGGATGGGAAGACAGCACGAAATCCTCCGGGGCACTCTCGGTTGCAGGGAACACCAGCTAGATGGAAGTTGAGGTGCCCTTGATGGTAATGGGTGTAAGGTGCTATTGCGGCTGGGCCCCTGGGACGCCAGCACCGTAAGGTGCAAATGTTGAGAGTAGAAGTAAGAATGAGGAGTCATTTGTTGTAAACCAGTTGAACATTTACTGAAGAATCAATAGTCTCTGGACAGTTGGTACAGTTCATTAATGGAAAGCTTTTTGTATAGCATAAGTAATCAGTTCACTTGTTCTCCTATTATCAGGTAGTGGCAGTTGTCAATGAAGGGCTTCTTCTAATGCTGATACTCTACAGTCAAACTGAAGATTTACTTTAAGTTCCAACTCAAGCACTCTGTTACTGGATATGATATTTGCTTACTTGATATTTTGAGTTATCCAATAAGGGCATTCCCCTCGCGGCAGGCAAACACATCTGCTTCATTATTTGCAGGATACTCTTCTAAATAGGTTTAGATTTTTCCACTATGACCTTGAAGGCTTATGTAGTGGATAGGGACAATTCTGCGCACTAACTGTCAATTTGTGTCCTGGCACTCGGAAAGCTGCTCTCAGGCTCTTGTGCTAATGAGGTCCATAAGCTAGGCTTAGCAGTTACTCTCAATAGTCTCTCCCCATATCCAGACATAGACTTACTGTCTTGTGCTTTGCTTCTGTAGATAAATGTTAGGTGTATTCCCTTAGTCTGGCCATGACCAAGGGATAGAAATAGCAGATTACACGTTGGACGATGCCTGTTTCTCTCCTCCATGAACTTGCTTCTCCTTCTCTCACTAACTACTAACTAACTCTGACTAACTTCCTGTCTAGACACACCCAAGCTATATGTATTATGTGGTGCCAGCACCACCTAGGGGCGAGTGGGTGTAAATGAACTTGCCAGCCAGATAATAAAGAATACCATACATTGCAATTCAATACATATATATATATATATATATATATATATATATACATATATATACAGAATATACAGTACAGACCAAAAGTTTGGACACACGTTCTCATTTAAAGAGTTTACTTTATTTTTATGACTATGAAAATTGTAGATTCACACTGAAGGCATCAAAACTATGAATTAACACGTGGAATTATATACATAACAAAAAAGTCTGAAACAACTGAAAATATGTAATATTCTAGGTTCTTCAAAGTAGCCACCTTTTGCTTTGATTACTGCTTTGCACACTCTTGGCATTCTCTTGATGAGCTTCAAGAGGTAGTCACCTGAAATTGTTTTCACTTCACAGGTGTGCCCTGTCAGGTTTAATAAGTGGGATTTCTTGCCTTATAAATGGGGTTGGGACCATCAGTTGCGTTGAGGAGAAGTCAGGTGGATACACAGCTGATAGTCCTACTGAATAGACTGAATTTGTATTATGGCAAGAAAAAAGCAGCTAAGTAAAGAAAAACTAGTGGCCATCATTACTTTAAGAAATGAAGGTCAGTCAGTCCGAAAAATTGGGAAAACTTTGAAAGTGTCCCCAAGTGCAGTCACAAAAACCATCAAGCGCTACAAAGAAACTGGCTCACATGCGGACCGCCCCAGGAAAGGAAGACCAAGAGTCACCTCTGCTGCGGAGGATAAGTTCATCCGAGTCACCAGCCTCAGGAATCGGAGGTTAACAGCAGCTCAGATTAGAGACCAGGTCAATGCCACACAGAGTTCTAGCAGCAGACACATCTCTAGAACAACTGTTAAGAGGAGACTGCGTGAATCAGGTCTTCATGGTAGAATATCTGCTAGGAAACCACTGCTAAGGACAGGCAACAAGCAGAAGAGACTTGTTTGGGCTAAAGAACACAATGAATGGACATTAGACCAGTGGAAATCTGCGCTTTGGTCTGATGATTCCAAATTTGAGATCTTTGCTTCCAACCACCGTGTCTTTGTGCGACGCAGAAAAGGTGAACGGATGGACTCTACATGCCTGGTTCCCACCGTGAAGCATGGAGGAGGAGGTGTGATGGTGTGGGGGTGCTTTGCTGGTGACACTGTTGGGGATTTATTCAAAATTGAAGGCATACTGAACCAGCATGGCTACCACAGCATCTTGCAGCAGAATGCTATTCCATCCGGTTTGCGTTTAGTTGGACCATCATTTATTTTTCAACAGGAAAATGACCCCAAACACACCTCTAGGCTGTGTAAGGGCTATTTGACCATGAAGGAGAGTGATGGGGTGCTGCGCCAGATGACCTGGCCTCCACAGTCACCGGACCTGAACACAATCAAGATGGTTTGGGGTGAGCTGGACCGCAGAGTGAAGGCAAAAGGGCCAACAAGTGCTAAGCATCTCTGGGAACTCCTTCAAGACTGTTGGAAGACCATTTCAGGTGACTACCTCTTGAAGCTCATCAAGAGACTGCCAAGAGTGTGCAAAGCAGTAATCAAAGCAAAAGGTGGCTACTTTGAAGAACCTAGAATATGATATATTTTCAGTTGTTTCACACTTTTCTGTTATGTATATAATTCCACATGTGTTAATTCATAGTTTTGATGCCTTCAGTGTGAATCTACAATTTTCATAGTCATGAAAATAAAGAAAACTCTTTGAATGAGAAGGTGTGTCCAAACTTTTGGTCTGTACTATATATATATATATATATATATATATATATATTCAGATGCTTGAAGTGTCCCATTTACACACATACAGTACAGACCAAAAGTTTGGACACACCTTCTCATTCAAAGAGTTTTCTTTATTTTCATGACTATGAAAATTGTAGATTCACACTGAAGGCATCAAAACTATGAATTAACACATGTGGAATTATATACATAACAAAAAAGTATGAAACAACTGAAAATATGTTATATTCTAGGTTTTTCAAAGTAGCCGCCTTTTGCTTTGATTACTGCTTTGCACACTCTTGGCATTCTCTTGATGAGCTTCAAGAGGTAGTCACCTGAAATGGTTTTCACTTCACAGGTGTGCCCTGTCAGGTTTAATAAGTGGGATTTCTTGCCTTATAAATGGAGTTGGGACCATCAGTTGCGTTGTGGAGAAGTCAGGTGGATACACAGCTGATAGTTCTACTGAATAGACTGTTAGAATTTGTATTATGGCAAGAAAAAAGCAGCTAAGTAAAGAAAAACTAGTGGCCATCATTACTTTAAGAAATGAAGGTCAGTCAGTCCGAAAAATTGGGAAAACTTTGAAAGTGTCCCCAAGTGCAGTCACAAAAACCATCAAGCGCTACAAAGAAACTGGCTCACATGCGGACTGCCCCAGGAAAGGAAGACCAAGAGTCACCTCTGCTGCGGAGGATAAGTTCATCCGAGTCACCAGCCTCAGAAATCGCAGGTTAACAGCAGCTCAGATTAGAGACCAGGTCAATGCCACACAGAGTTCTAGCAGCAGACACATCTCTAGAACAACTGTTAAGAGGAGACTGTGTGAATCAGGCCTTCATGGTAGAATATCTGCTAGGAAACCACTGCTAAGGACAGGCAACAAGCAGAAGAGACTTGCTTGGGCTAAAGAACACAAGGAATGGACATTAGACCAGTGGAAATCTGTGTTTTGGTCTGATGAGTCCAAATTTGAGATCTTTGGTTCCAACCACCGTGTCTTTGTGCGACGCAGAAAAGGTGAACGGATGGACTCTACATGCCTGGTTCCCTCCGTAAAGCATGGAGGAGGAGGTGTGATGGTGTAGGGGTGCTTTGCTGGTGACACTGTTGGGGATTTATTCAAAATTGAAGGCATACTGAACCAGCATGGCTACCACAGCATCTTGCAGCGGCATGCTATTTCATCCGGTTTGCGTTTAGTTGGACCATCATTTATTTTTCAATAGGACAATGACCCCAAACACACCTCCAGGCTGTGTAAGTGCTATTTGACCATGAAGGAGAGTGATGGGTGCTGCACCAGATGATCTGGCCTCCACAGTCACCGGACCTGAACCCAATCGAGATGGTTTAGGGTGATCTGACCGCAGAGTGAAGGCAAAAGGGCCAACTCCTTCAAGACTGTTGGAAGACCATTTCAGGTGACTACCTCTTGAAGCTCATCAAGAGAATGCCATGAGCGTGCAAAGCAGTAATCAAAGCAAAAGGTGGCTACTTTGAAGAACCTAGAATATGACATATTTTCAGTCACACTTTTTTGTTATGTATATAATTCCACATGTGTTAATTCATAGTTTTTGTGAATCTACAATTTTCATAGTCATGAAAATAAAGAAAACTCTTTGAATTAGAAGGTGTGTCCAAACTTTTGGTCTGTACTGTATGTGGGACGCTGCAAGGGCTCTTATACAAGTCATCAACAGGGAGACTCTCTTGACTATCTGCCATAGGGCTTGCTGGGGTTTTCTTTCCATTTCTTAGGAAAAAGGAATGCACCCCACTAGGAAGAAGCATTTAAGACTGGGAGGACTACATTGAAAGCCTTCTTTTGAGCTGCAAGGAGGAGGAGCAGGAGGAACGCTGTGACCCCTGGCTCCACAGCATAGTGTCTGACTCTGAAGTCACCCCCACATTATTCTGCTGTGACTAAGAGGAGGAGTGAGCCATCCAATCCACAATCTCATCCTCTTTCTCCTCAACTTTAATGTTGCACCTTTCGGAAGCCAGCAGGTACAACTGTGGCCTACTACTAGTTCTGTCCGGATAGTTGTTGCTGCTACTATCGACATTCTGGCTCTGAGTCATTTGTTTGGAACCCTTCCATAGCCTGGACATTTATGGGCCTCTCAGATAATGTTGTGCGCTACCCTGTGTATTGTTGTTGTAATCACGTATATATGCTGTTAGTTTGAATATAATCAACGACCTCTCCAAAAATGAAAAATTAAAATAAAAAACGTATGAAAATAGGGAAACAGTTTTCGGCCTAAATTCGTTATCCCTCACAGATACTTTTGTGTGCTGGCCTGTGTATTGGTGTTGATCCCCCAAAAAATGTTTTTATTCCAAACGTGTGTAAACTGAATATACGTAAATGGATGATTTAGGCTTCATGCTCAATATCACCTTAATACACACTGGTAGATTGGTGCCACATCAGGGGTATTAATGCAGTAATCATATCTAAAAAAAAAAAACATTTAAATTGTGACCATGTTGAAACTGAATATACGTAAACGGACAATTGGGGCTTGACGCTAAGTTTCACCTCAATACACACTGGTACACTGGGTATTACTGCAGTAACTATATATATATATATATATATATATATATACACACTCACCTAAAGAATTATTAGGAACACCTGTTCTATTTCTCATTAATGTGATTATCTAGTCAACCAATCACATGGCAGTTGCTTCAATGCATGTAGGGTTGTGGTCCTGGTCAAGACAATCTCCTGAACTCCAAACTGAATGTCAGAATGGGAAAGTAAGGTGATTTAAGCAATTTTGAACGTGGCATGGTTGTTGGTGCCAGACGGGTCAGTCTGAGTATTTCACAATCTGCTCAGTTACTGGGATTTTTACGCACAACCATTTCTAGGGTTTACAAAGAATGGTGTGAAAAGGGAAAAACATCCAGTATGCGGCAGTCCTGTGGGCGAAAATGCCTTGTTGATGCTAGAGGTCAGAGGAGAATGGGCCGACTGATTCAAGCTGATAGAAGAGCAATGTTGACTGAAATAACCACTCGTTACAACCGAGGTCTGCAGCAAAGCATTGGTGAAGCCACAACACGCACAACCTTGAGGCGGATGGGCTACAACAGCAGAAGACCCCACCGGGTACCACTCATCTCCACTACAAATAGGAAAAATTTGCACGAGCTCACCAACATTGGACTGTTGAAGACTGGAAAAATGTTGCCTGGTCTGATTTCTCGATTTCTGTTGAGACATTCAAATGGTAGAGTCTGAATTTGGCGTAAACAGAATGAGAACATGTATCTATCATGCCTTGTTACCACTGTGCAGGCTGGTGGTAGTGGTGTAATGGTGTGGGGGATGTTTTATGGGCACACTTTAGGCCCCTTAGTGCCAATTGGCCATCTTTTAAATGCCACGGGCTACCTGAGCATTGTTTCTGACCATGTCCATCCCTTCATGACCACCATGTACCCATCCTCTGATGGCTACTTCCAGCAGGATAATGCACCATGTCACAAAGCTCGAATCATTTCAAATTGGTTTCTTGAACATGACAATGAGTTCACTGTACTAAAATGGCCCCACAGTCACCAGATCTCAACCCAATAGAGCATCTTTGGGATGTGGTGGAACGGGAGCTTCGTGCCCTGGATGTGCATCCCTCAAATCTCTATCAACTGCAAGATGCTATCCTATCAATATGGGCCAACATTTCTAAAGAATGCTATCAGCACCTTGTTGAATCAATGCCACGTAGAATTAAGGCAGTTCTGAAGGCAAAAGGGGTCCAACACCGTATTAGTATGGTGTTCCTAATAATTCTTTAGGTGAGTGTATATATATACAGTATATTGTGAGACAGTGACAGGTCTCACTCAGGTTAGAGGCAAGGAAGGGGTGGATAGTTCGGTCCACACCCCTGTTCCACCACAGGTGAGAGAAGCTGGAGGTAATCAGCCTAGCACAAAGCACCTCCCAGAGTGTCAGAAAGGGGGTAGTGTGTTACCTGTGGACAGAGGCCTGGAGGCTCTGTCTGTGTGGTCTCAGCTGGGCAAGGCTGAGGGACCACAAGGCTGTGAGATAGCCTGGAGTTGGGGGACACAGCGACGCCTGGAAGGGTCGCAGGGCCATAGTCAGGCAGACTACTGAGCCCTAATCCCCCACAAGAAATACTGAACTGGAGACAGTGGGCGTACTGTGCTCTGTACAGCCAGGAGGCTGTGGGACATTGGCTGACAAAGCTGCATGAGTTCACAGGGTGTGAACTGGGACCTAGGTGAGTCAGGAAACTTTATGTTTAGTTAGAGCCTGGACGGGCGAGTGTTTATTATTTTGTCATTTTATTGTTGCTGGTGTTGAACAATAAATACACGGTTTGGACCTGAAACTTGGTGTCCTAAAGGCGTATCTGTGAGAATGACCCCCGGAGAAGGGCTAACCCCCCACAATATATATATATATATATATATATATATATATATATATATTTATATATTATATACATTCACTACTCACAAATAATTAGAGATATTTGGCTTGTGGGTGAAATTTCAGGATGAACCTAAAATGCCCTCTAACTTTTACAGGTGAACTTAATGTGACCGTCTTTAAACTTTTGATTACATATGTCCAACTGTTCAATGTTTCAGTACTTTTTGCACAGGAGCTTAATGCACAATCGCCCAATAAATTCCCTGGTTCAATTAGAATTGATTTTTAAACAGTCCTCCTCATCATGCTGTTCACATTTTGTCATCATGAGACCAAGACGACACCTAACGATTGATCAACAGTACCTCGCCATTGCGAGGCTTCAAGCAGGATGTTTTCAGACGGAAGTGGCCACTGAGCTTAGAGTGTCATAGAGTGTCATCAGCAGGTTGTATCAGAGAGACTGGAAGAGTCACAGAAAGGCAAAGAAGTGGACGTCCTTTGGCCACATCCCACACTGATGACCACTTCATTGTGAACAATGCCCTGCAGAACCGGATGATAAATGCCACACAACTCCAGACACATTTAAGAGAGGTAAGTGGCACCCTAGTGTCATGTCAGACCATTCAAAACTGTTTTCATCAGCATGGTATGCGTGCCAAACGACCTACAAGGGTACCTGACCTCACCATCAGGCACAGGCGTCATCGTCCTGCATGGGCCAGGGAGCATCTATACTGGACGAGGGACTAGTGGGCCCCAGTGCTGTTCACTGATAAAATTCAATTCACACTGAGCAGAAATGATGGCCGCCAATGATGTTGGAGATGTCAAGGAGAGCACTATGAATCAGCCTTATTTGCCTTTGCTAGTGGTGGTGTTACAGTGTGGGCAGGTGTGTCTAGTCAATATTGAACTGCCCGGCACTTTGTGAATGGTACAGTCACAAGCCCATACTACTTGAAGAACATAATTAATCCAGTCATTGTGCCTCTGCATGAACAATAGTGTTGAGCGCGAATATTCAAATAGTGAATATTAATCGCGAATATCGCAACTTCACAAATTCGCGAATAATCATGTTTTCACATGGAAAGGAAATGACGAATATTCTAAAAAACGAATATATAGCAATATAGGGAATATATTCATTATTTAGAATATTTGGCTTTTTTTTCAATCTGTAAGATTGTTCGCATACTCCTCTCCGACAAACGTCCCCGTCACCATGGAAACGCCTGTGGGTTACAATATACCATCGGATCTGAATATACCATCGGATCCGATGGTATTTTCAAATCCACAGGCGTTCCCATGGTGATGGGGACGCTTGTCGGGGAGGAGTATGCGAATAACTGTACAGATTGGTAAAAAAAATTCTAAATAGCCAACCAATAGGAAAGTTGCCTTATACAGTTAAAAGAAAGTCGCAATACGCGAATAATTAAATCGCATATTATTCACGATAAATAGAATAATGCAAATTTTCGATTTCGACGAATATTCAATAGAACATTCGCGAAATATCGCAAAATCGAATATGGCACCTCCCGCTCATCACTAATAAACACCACAGCCTAATGTCATCTTCATGGACGACAATGAGCCAGCTCGCCAGGGTTGCATCATCAGGGACAGGCTGCTGGAGATGGGGACCTCAAATGGAGTGGCCTGCACTTTCTCCAGACCTGAATCCCATTGAACACCTATGGGATCAGCTGAGTCGCTGTGTAGAGGCTTGTAACTCTGTACCCTCTAATCTCAATGACCTGAGGGCCGCCCTTCAAGAAGAGTGAGATGCCATGCCTCAGCAGACAATAAGTCGACTTGTGAACAGCATGAGATGTCATTGTCAAGTTGTAATTGATGCTCAAGGCCACATGATAAGTTTTTGGGACACTGACATTTTGTGGAGGTATACCCAGCACTGGGGTAGGCTTTTGTTTCAATAAATTGTTTGATATGAGGAAATCACCATTGCTGCTTGTACTTAAATGCCGGACTTTCATGATATAATATCACTAGAGTGGAAACATTTTTACGTTTTCCATAAATTTCACCTAAAAGATATATATATCTTTCGGGTGAAATATATACTGCTTGATTATATTGAACCCCACAAAAAAAAATGATTTCTGTGAAAATGGGGGAAAAATTTAAAATATTTGCTTGCAGGTAGCTTCTTTTGAGGTCATCTGCACTTCTGATAGCAGGCACAGCCACCGGTTCCGTCTTCTCTCTCCCTGTCAGCTGCCCTGCTTCTCTCTACTGTACATAACACACACAATTCTTCTTTTGAATCCTAGCCTTTCCCTTCACTGTCCCTGGCAATAAGCTTGATTGATTTCTGACTGTCCCTGATTGATTTATCACTCTCTCTGACTCCCTAAGATAGGTTTTTCTGGCAGACACTGTAGGACCCATCCAGCCCAGCACAGAATGACGTTCTGCTTGTTCTGCTTGGACACCTCCCTACCTGTTGTAGCACTAATTGGCTCATCCAGGCTGTCTTTCAGCCTGGGAGCCAATCAGGGCAAGCCCTCCCCCACTTCCTCTCAGGGTCATGTGAAAAGAGGCAGGACATGGAGCGCTGGGAGTGTGGCTTTGTGGGTTCTGACGACGTTTCTCCCACTGGGCTCGGTGATGGGAGGCCAGGTGCCTTCTTAAGGCAGTCATCCCTAGGTGAGTGTTGGGCTTACCGCGACTTATGCGTTGACAGCACAGGCTGCAAATGGCAACACTATTGTCAGCAGCTGACACTTAAAAAAAAAGCCCACACTGCAGAGCCATGTGCCGGCATCCTGGGAGCGCCAGATGTGACTGTGCATGGTAGATGGCTCGTTCCTGATACATTTGCAGTCTGCTTTTTGCCTCCTGTGCAATGTAAGTTCTGCCTGCTTCTCCTCCCTATCTGCTGCTCTGTCTCTCCCTCTGAACTCTCCTCCTCTTCCTCTCTTGTGGGCACCCACGTGACGTCCATCGACACGTCATCATCGTCACCTTCACCACCACTGACATTAGAGATCTCGAAGTAGGCAGCAACAGTGGGGCAGAAAACATAGGTGGTAGGACAGCACCACTTACTTGGAAAAACTCAAAAGATTTTGCGGCTGTGCTCGTGGCGTCAGGTCCCGGCCTCAGAGACCCACAAGGTTGCCATGTAGAAATGAAGAAGGTCACGGCACTCCAAAAGCTTCCTTATTCAGTGTTCTTTATTGCACCAAAAAGCAACAGTGGGGACCACCCTCCTTGGGCTGATCTGTGTACTGTCGACCGCTGGGTGGTGGCGGTTGCTACCTCCTCTTCCTCATCCGATGCCCAGAATGGCTGCGCATCAGTAAGGTCTTGTAATGGATGGGAAAATAATTCCTCTGACTCGAGTGGAGGGGCTTTGGTGGAGGTGGTGGTGGTGTTTTTGGGGGTAAACACAGCAGAAAGTGAGGAGGGTGCAGATACAGAGAGAGCCACTCAACCAACTCTGGTGCATCCTTTGACATAATTGCACGCACCTCTATCACTATCTTGTGGAAGCTGATATATGGCAGGCCTCAATCAGTTGTTAGTTGAAGCTGATATATCACCTTCAAGCAGTAATTTTGTGGAAGCAGGTATATGGAAAACCTCAATCACTATTTTGTGTAAGCTGATAGATCGCAGCCCTCAATCAGTATTTTCTAGAAGCATACAAATGCACTATAATATACTTTCCATGTTAGAAAGTATATTATAAGTATATCACACCCCTCTATATCACACCTATCGATATCACAACGTTACCAGTCCTTAAAAGGACTTTTGTGGACCTATTATCTAGCGTTTGGTGTCCCTAAGTTCCCAACAGCCTATCCCTGCTCCAAAATGCAACCTCTCCCTACACTGGCAAAACACATGATGTAAAATGGCTGCCAGATCGGGTTCCGTTATAGGGTTAAGGATGTGTTCATGTGCTGAAACATCTCAATTGGTTGTCCTGACCCACCTGATGAATGTGTCATGGGTCAAAGTTCGGCGCAATGCAAAAGAATATGGCGAGAGCGGACATCGCCATATGTTCGCATGTTCTGCGGATCGCGAATGCGCAAAGTTCGTTGCGAACTGACCTCCGGCCGCAAGGCCATCACTACTGCTGGGTGTCCCTGCAATAATACTGAGCTGTCCAAGCACACGTGAGGATGTATTCTCATAACGGCAAAGAGCAGACACAAGGGGATTCATCTATTTATTTTTGGGGAGGTTTGAAAATGTAAAAAAAAGCCATACTCTCCTATGCTACCATTCTGATGCTGCTCTGGTCCCAGCTGCCCGCCACTTCCTGGTCCTGATGCGACCATGCAGACGCAGCGTTGAACCACCTCATTAAGTGATTGGCTGAGCAGATATTTCCTGTGCCGGGACCTGGAAGGTGAGAGCACGGGAACTGAAGCCGCATCGGAACGGCAGTGATGAGGGATCAATGAGGTGAGTATGGCATTTTTTTTAACTCATTCTGGCCCCTTTAAAAGTGTTTATCTCTCCAGACAACCCCTTTAATAACTAAAAATATATTTTTTTTAAATACAAAAAGCACATTAAACTTAGTCTTCAGGGAGCTCTCCCCTGATATTCTGCTTATTAGCTCATTTTTCTCATTCTTGATCACCTTCCTATAATGTAATCCCTCCGTTCATATATATACATTGTGCCTATGATTACATATGCGCCGAACAATGAACACAACCCGTGCCTCGCGCCCCTGGGGAAGTGGTAATTTTTCTACCACCATCTATATGTGGACAGATATTACACGAGGAATGTACATGAATGACATAAATTAGCGTTATTGAATTGGCTATAATTAGCGGTTCTTTATAGGAATACATTGAATACGCGCTTATTATACTTCTGGGGGTTACAGAATTACATGGCGCGCTCTCATTAATGCAAAATAATCTAGTAGTGTTTATTAGCTGCAGATTTATTATTTTCATTTACAGTTTTTTATTGATTTTGTGTTTGTTGAGGTTTGTAACGTTTTTTTAAAAGGGGATGGGAAGAAGTGAAAAAGGGTATTTTTTAAATGAACAGCACCATTCATGTATATGGCTGTACCTTGTATCATGGCATAGGGCGTAGCGGGGGGGGATGGTTTTTCCTGGGTGCCAAGTTGGAAGCGGATGTCGGAGTTGACGGAGGGACATAGGAGTCAATGGTTCCCGTCCTTGCCATTCAGTCTCTTCGGCCGAAGGTCACTATGTCTGAGGTATATGAAGCAGTGGAACAATTCAGGATGGTCGTGACCATGGCACAGATGGCATGACAACATTATCATGATGCTTGAAACCTAGCGCAAGAGGACACAATGATGTCATCATGACCGCCTGTATCAGGACGCAGGGAGGCAGGCCGAAAGAGACTGGGAGCATTCCGGGGAAGGGGGGGGAGTATCATATGTACATAAGGCATTATACAGTATGTGAAGAGGCCACTACTAGTGGGGGGCATTATATGTAAAGAGGTCACTATTGGGGTGCATTATATGTAAAGAGGTCACTACTAGTGGGGGGCATTATATGTAAAGAGGTCACTATTGGAGGGCATTATATATAAAGAGGTCACTACTGGGGGGCATTATATGTAAAGAGGTCACTATTGGAGGGCATTATATATAAAGAGGTCACTATTGGAGGGCATTATATATAAAGAGGTCACTACTGGGGGGCATTATATGTAAAGAGGGCACTATTGGGGGGCATTATATATAAAGAGGTCACTACTGGGGGGCATTATATGTAAAGAGGTCACTACTAGTGGGGGGCATTATATGTAAAGAGGTCACTATTGGAGGGCATTATATATAAAGAGGTCACTACTGGGGGGCATTATATGTAAAGAGGGCACTAAATGGGAATCATAAATTTAGGTTTAAATAGAAACATCAATAGGGGTGTTCTGTGTGTCTGCGTATGCAGAAACAAGTTTGGGACAGTAGATGTTATCATGGTGATCTGTTCAGGACTAAGATAAAAAGGAAACAGAACGACTCCAGTCAGAGGAGACATCACCTGTAAGTCACTGAGTGGGAGCCTAAATGAGATTATTAATGACTGGAACCTAAATAGGTATGGAAGTACAACATGAAGGGCACCCCACCATTCATCAGGCTCGAGACTCCAATCAGGACGTGCCCTGGGGCAAAACATCTAACAGGTGCACCCTGTCATAACACAGCCCTGGGATCAATGGAGAAGGACACCACCAATGCTACTACCTCTCCCATCTTCTCTTCTCGCTCCCCAGTAGGATGTTGCAGATACCAGATATGTCCAATATCCCAGGGATCAGCAACCTCCAGCAATCCCAGCTGTTGTGAAACTGCTACTCCCAGCAAGAACATTTCCTTGGTTGTTTTCAAAACTTCAATAGAAGTGAATAGAACAGGTTGGAAGCTGACTCCTACCATAGATATACAACCCCAATAATGCAGATCTACATGCAAGCACCCCCACCTCTTACTTAATGGGGTTCTCCAGTTCTGTAATAAAAAAAAATCATCTGCCCAGTGTACCCCAAGAATTGCATGTTTTTGCCTTATATACTTATTTTTCACATCAGCACATCCTTCCCCAGTTCTCAGCATCACTGCATCCTGGCAGGATGTTTACATGGAGAACTTCCTGTTTTAATCAGCTTCCTGCTGGGTTTTCTTACCAAACCCAGCATGCTTTGCTTTATGTTACACAGGGCTTACTCCACATTATATAGAGAGGGGATATGTAGGGGGATAGAGGGAACAATGTAGCAGATGGTGCAATACCTGAGAAAAATTACAGAGCAAAGCATGCTGGGTATGTGTAGAAAACCCAGCAGGATGCTGATGAAAACTAGCGTTGATCACGCATATTCGAATTGCGAATTTTTATTGCGAATATCGGCACTTTGAGAATTCGCGAATATTTTGAATATAGTGATATATATTGGTAATTTCGAATATTCAAGATTTTTTTTTAATCAGTACACATGATCCCTCCCTGCTTCTAGCTTGTAGGCCAAAGAGAATGCTGCAATATCATTGACTTTAGGAGTAGTGTTGATTGAAAATTTTTGTAATGCAAATTTTCGTAATGAAAATTTTTCAATTGACAGTTTCCACAATCAAGAAAATAATGATTGGAGATAACTCATTCGCGAATTCGCAAATATATGTTGAATATTTGCCCGAATATTCTCGAAATATCACAAATTTGAAAATTGCCCCTGCCGCTCTTCACTAATAAAAACAGGAAGTTCTGCATGAAAACATCCTTCCAGGATGAAATGATGCTGAGAACAGGGAAATAAGAGTGCCGATGTTAAAAAAAAAAAACTGTTATATGGGACAAAAATATGCAGTGTAACTTTTCAGGAAACTTTTGAAATGTCATAGACATATTAAAATATAGATCGATGAGGGTCTGAATGCTAAGATCCGTACTGATCCCTAGAATGAGGGGAGAGCAGCGCATGCATCTTTCTCACTGCAGAGGACAGAAACGAGAAAGGCCTGTAGACTTCTATGGAGCACATTTCATGCAGCGAGAAGAGAGAATATGATATGTACACTCTTCTCGCCCCTATTTCTGGGGATTGGCATGGGGTATCAGAAATCAGACCTCCACCGATCACAACTTTTGATATGTCTCTGGACACATTAAAAGTTTTGTGAAAAGTTAGTGACCCTATAGGATCATTTTCCTTCGTACTTGTAGGATAGTTACCTGATACGGGCACTATCCATCCTAAAACGCGTGGGCATATCTCCAGTTTTAAATATGTTAATGGATTCCAGATGCAATAAGTTATATCCTATCCACTGGTCGGTAGAAGTCTCACAGCTGATACCCTCAGTGATCATGAGAATTGGGGTTGCAGTGGTCAAGCATGCTTAACCACCTCTCCATTCATGATGGGTTGACAGGGGACCTCTTGTGATCAGTGAGGATTCAGTGGATAAGGGATAACTTGTTGTTACTGGAATACCCCTTTAAGAAATTGAAGCCATCTGAAATTCCCTTGGGGTTCATGATTGAACATGCCTCACATATAATAAGGAAAATGGATTTAAAGGGAAGGTGTCACAAGCGACCTCCCTATCCAACTCTCTTTATGGAAACATAACTGTGGTTCACCTGATTAAAACATTGTGTCACACCCTGCCCTGTGAGTGATCTGAGAAGATCTGTCAGACTTGCTGCACGTGAATCTATCTGACAGATTGCTTTGTTGTGGCTTTGGGCAGGATCACACCCCCTCACATGTTCTGCTCATTAGTTCGTTAGTGATGCTATTTATAACTGCCTCTCACTATAGCCCTTGCGGTTTATAGTCTCTCCTGGAGATCTCTGTTGGTGTTTGGTGGATCTTCTGCTTCCAATTCGTCTTCAGTTTAGTCCTCCTTCCTTCCATTCTGTTGTTTGTACTGGCTAAGCCTTAGGTAGACGCTGGTTCCTTCATCTTGTGCAAGGAACCGGTTGTCTGCTCCCTAGCTGAGGGTTTGTGTCAGTTGTAGCAGGGCTTAAGTTGGTGTGCATGAACACTTCTACCATCGAAATTTGTTCATGTTGGTAGCAGCCAGGGAAAGGCTCAGGGATAGTCAGGAAGTGAACTTTGCCTGTTCCCTAGCTGTGGGGCCTAGCCTGCTGTTTTGTTTAATTTTGTTGTGTCTGCTTTGCTTCCCTTCCCTCACCTACCGTGACATTATAAACCGCCCATACCGTCATTTATTTTACTTGCTCTGTGCAAAATGGAAGCTATTGATGCACTGGTGGATCGCATGCAGGGATTGTCTTTGGAGGTTACTGACCTCTGCAATTCGGTTGCACTGTGTCAGAGATCTCTGGCGTCTAGCACCACTGGTGGGAACCAGGTCAGCATTGAACGAAAGGTCGCTCTTCCAGATAGGTTTTCCGGGGGAAGTGATAACTTTGTTCGGTTCAGGGAGTCCTGTAAATTATATTTTCGTCTGCATCCGATTTCATCTGGAGACAAAAATCAAAGAGTGGAGATTATAATTTCTCTGCTAAAAGGTGATGCTCATTCCTGGGATTTTTCTCTGCCGATCAGTTTGCAGTCCCTCCGATTTGTGGACAAATTTTTCAGAGCCCTGGGCCTGATTTATGATGACCCAGACCTGGTCTCTCTGGCTGAATCTAAGCTGCGTAGCTCGTGTCAGGGAGAACATACGGCTGAGTCATATTGTGCTGAATTTAGAAGATGGGCGACTGACTCAGAATGGAATGACCCTGCACTCCATAGTTAGTTCTGTCAAGGGCTGTCTGAGACACTAAAAGACGCCCTTGCGTTTCATGAAAATCCCGATTTTTTTGGGAGGCGGCCATGGCTCTAGCCATAAGGATTGATAGACGTCTGAGGGAGAGGTACAAGGTTCCCCTCAGGCAGGAGGCACTGTCATTTGGGGAATCTGTCCCTCCTGTCCCTCAGGGTACAGTGAACTACTTGAACCACTTGAACCAGGGACTGAAGAGGAACCTATGCAATTAGGTCAGGTCTCTTCTTGCCTTGGTAATAGTAACTCTAGAGTGCAGAGAAGACTGTTATTTCTGTGGTAAAGAAGGACATTTCGTTAATGTGTGTTCTTTTATTAAGCCTCAAAGTGGTAACTGTGAATGAAAGCCCTTTATTATACCCTCCATCATGAACACTGTTTGACTATTGTTCACAGTTTTACCACAGCCAACTAAGGGTGTGATACATGGGGAGGGGGGTTGGCTTATGTTGTCACTCAATTATCTCCCAGGATACTGGGGGAGGAGTTATGTGCACTGTATAAACTTGATGTGTGTGTGTCAATAAAGTTCAGTTCATGGTTTACCCAGTAATAGGCCTCAGCTGATGTGTGGGATGATTTCATGCCTGAGGGAGTACGCCTGACAGGATTTTACGATCCGGGCATAAAAAGGGGGACCCATGACGGTGGGAGTTGACCAGACCGTCACATTTGGCTGGCAGCGGTGGGATCGTCCCTTTTCCATGGCTTCATAATCTGAGGCGGGAATCGGAGCAGCTTGCATGGAAGGCTGCTACAACCAGCTCAAGCGCAACACGTTGAAAGAACTACTGGAAGTTCATGGAGGTAGTGGCAGCAATAAAGCCAAGCATCTTATTATCAGCGAGCTAATGGAGCTGGATGAGGAGCGCATGGCTGCGGCTACCCCGGCTGTGCTTACAGAGGAAAGTGAAGTGGACAGAGAAATAAGGGAACGGCTAGCGCTGTTTGGGCCAAATCCTTCGCCTGAGATTATTTTTCGCGTCATTGATAGTGCGAATGAAAATGCAAACAAACGGAGGGAATTACAGATCCGTCTAGTGGAGGCCCAGAGAACTACAGCGGCTATACCGAACTGTTCCCGCGCTAACCCCGAACCGCGGGAAATTCCTTTCAGCGCATTCAAAGCATTTGAGGAGCGCACCAACTAAATCGATGGATATTTGGCTGATTTCAAGAGACAATTTGCCCTGCACAAGGTAGCAGAGGGGGAATGGGTTCCAATTTTAGCTGGAAAGCTGTCTGGCAAGGCAGCTGATGCTTTTAGAGCCATCCCTGATCAGGACCTGAGTAGCTATGAGCGAGTAAAAGAGGCGCTCCTAACCAGGTATGCAGTGACCCCAGAGGCGTACCGGAGGAAATTTACAGACTCCAGGAAAGCAGAGTCAGACTCCTACAAAGAGTGGGCTTGCCAGTTGCATAGGGCAGCCTTCCACTGGGTGAATGGCTATCAGGCTACCACCCTGGAGGAATTGTTACAACTGGTACTACTGGAACAATTCTTCACTTTGCTCCCGCCAGATGCAAAGGAGTGGGTGAGGGACCGTAACCCTCTCACCTTACAAGAGGCGGCCAGGATGGCCGATGAATACACGGATGCCCAGAAGCCAGAACGACCTCCCCTCAAACCCTAACTACTTCGGGTTGAGGCCCCAACACAACCACCAGGAGGGATCCGTCAACCACCCCAGTGACCTGCAGCAGCGGCCTATCGACCTCCACAGACTACTGGACCTCGCTGTTTCCGGTGCAACCAAGTGGGACACTACTGTAGGGACTGCCCGCTGGAACAACCCCGACCTAACTGGAACCGTCCGTCAGGTGCCAGGGCAGCAGTCCACTGACTTGATTACCTGGTTCCAACTACTGGGGAGGCCTGGGAGTTATCTGAAGAAGAACCCCTGGGGTTCCTTCATGAAGCCAATCCGGTACAGACGGCCAGTGAGGATAACCGACAACACCACTGTCAACTGGTGTTGGTTAATAGCCAAACTGTCCAAAGCCTCGGGGATACAGGGGCCACCATCACGCTGATTCAGAGACATTTGCTCAATAATAACAAGGAGCCGACAGGCAAATCTATTGCTGTTTGGGTGGCAGGGGGAGCTGTCTATAGAATCCCCACTGCCCAGGTTCATTTGGATTGGGGTGTGGGGTCTGGAACAGTAAAGGTGGGGGTCATGAAGGATTTTCCCGCTGATGTGATACTCAGCAATGATTTGGGTCCTCTTACGTCTGCCTTTATGCCTACACCCAACCAGGAGGTGCACACTGTAATTACCAGAGCCCAGAGTCATGCTGTAGAAGGCCCCTCACAAATTCCGGGGACCCAGGTAAGATCCACTTTCCCGATAGCGACAGTAGAGCCCCTATCCTGGGACACCCCTGAGGATTTTGGGAAAGAGGTAGCGGGATACCCCATCTTACTTAAGTACCGGGAAAAAGCTGTAACTGATCAAGGGGGACTTCAGGGGAGCAGTATGTATGGAAAGGTAGCAGATTGTATAGGCTAACCGATTCTAGGACAAATGCCTCATGGCCCAAGCGGAAATGTCAGCTAGTCGTCCCCCAAAAGTATTGGCAGGAGCTATTGAGAATTGGGCACGACATCCTCTTAGCTGGGCATTTGGGCATCCGGGTGACCCAACATTTTTTCTGGCCTGGAATCTCCAATGATGTCCGACAGTATTGTCAAACTTGTGAAGTATGCCAATGGGTTGGCAAGAGAGGTGACCACCCTAGGGCCAAAATGATCCCTATGCCCATAATTGAAGAACCCTTTAGTTGGGTAGCGGTGGATTTAATAGGGCACCTGGCTCAACCTAGCCGCTCTGGTAAACGTTACATACTGACCATAGTGGATTATGCCACTATTTTCCCCCGAAGCGGTAGCGGTGCCCAATATTGAGGCTGAAACAGTAGCAGATGCCCTGGTCAAGGTAGTCTCAAGAGTAGGATTTCCCCGAGAAATTCTATCTGACCAGGGTACCCAATTCACAGCGTCTGTAACACATCAGCTATGGAAGATCTGTGGGATAAAACCCCTGATAAACTCCCCGTATCACCCCCAGACTATCGGTCTCTGTGAGCGATTTAATGGAACTCTGAAGCAAATGCTGAAAACGTTCACGGCCACTTACAGAGACTGGGAACGGTTCCTGCCTCACCTCCTCTTTGCTTGTAGGGAGGTGCCGCAGGAATCGACGGGATTCCCGCCCTTCGAGCTGCTATACAGGAGGCAAGTGAGGGGACCCCTAGATCTAATTAAGGAGCATTGGGAGGGGGCCACAGAATCGACAGGGACCCCGGTGGTACCGTATGTGCTGGAATTGAGGGACCAAATGGAGGCATTGACGCAGATGGTACATGAGAACCTTTAGACGGCGCCAGAAGGTATGGTATGACCGGAAGGCCCGACACCGTAGTTTTCAACTGGGACAGAAGGTTATGGTACTTAAACCGGTCCATCATGACAAACTACAGGATGTCTGGCAGGGACCATACCAGATTATTGGGAAGATATGTGACACTACGTACACTGTCGCCAGTTGTGAGAACGAGGATGTGAAGCGCACATTTCACATCAACATGCTTAAGGAGTATGACGGGAGAGAGGAAGAAGTGGCGGCCATATGGGCCCCAGCACATGAGGATACGGATAACTTACCATTACCTGATCTGCTAGGGAGTGACCAGAGAGAAAGGGCAATAGAGTTGATACACTTGGGGGAACGGCTGGGACCACAGGAGCGGACACAGACGATCACCCTTTTGAAAGCCAAACAGGCCACGTTCTCTCAGGAGCCCGGATACACTAGACTAGTGACCCACAGGGTAGAGACCCCAGGCCAAGCTCCATTGAGGCAAACCCCCTACCGCATCCCCAAGGCGATCCAGGAAGGAATGTGTAAGGAAATAAAGGAGATGCTCCGTTTGGGAGTCATTGAGCATTCGGAAAGCCCTTAGGCCTCACCGGTGGTACTAGTGCCGAAGCGGGATGGTACGACCCGCTTCTGTGTAGATTACCATAGACTAAATGATAAGACGGTTACAGACGCCTACCCAATGCTCCAGGTAGACGAACTGTTGGACCACATCGCTAGGGGGAAGTATCTGACTACTATCGACTTATGCAAGAGCTACTGGCAAATTCCCCTAGCCGAGGATGCTGTTCCGAAATCCGCCTACGTCACCCCGTTCAGCCTGTATCAATTTAGGGTCATGCCGTTCGGGATGAAGATTGCCCCAGCTACATTCCAAAGAATGGTAGATCGTCTCCTAGATGGGCTCCAAGACTTTGCGTGTGCCTACATGAACGACATTTTTAGCGATTCATGGGAAGCCCACTTATTCCACATAGGGACCGTATTCGACAGGATCAGAGCAGCTGGTTTAACTTTGAAACCCGAGAAGTGTCACATTGGTATGGTGGAAGTTTAATATCTGGGACACAGGGTAGTTTGTGGAAGACAACGACCGGAGCCGGCTAAAATTGATGCTGTTGCCAATTGGCCCACTCCCCGTACCAAGACACAAGGGACAGCCGGTTACTATAGACACTTTGTCACTGACTATAGCGCCTTGTCTAAACCCTTGTCAGACCTGATGAAGAAAAACTTGCCCCGACAGATCCTGTGGTCCCCGGAGTGTAAGACAGCTTTCCAAACCCTGAAGCAAGCTCTTGTAAATGCACCTGTGATTAAAACCACCTGTGCCGAATAGGAGGAGTGCTGATACCAGTAATAAAGAAGAAAGATTCAAATAATTATCTGGGGGAGAAGAACAGAACTGGATCGCACATCCACCATGCTATGCTTTGATCCAACTCGCTTCTCGGCGCTATATTAAAGTGTACAGCCCCCCATACTGCATGCTGTACAAGAGGCATTAGTGTACATTTTGATCATTTTGTTTTTGTGGTGCTGTGCTGGTGGGTTGGTGGGACCCACTGCCAGGGGTGGCATTGTCATACAGCAGAGGTGCTGTTTGAATCCTGGGTCCCACCGCCTACTAGGGCAGTGCCGCTTTGTCACCGCATTGTCGCTGCGCCTCTTTGTCAGAGTAGGTCCCACTCAAAGAGGTGACCTTGGCGTGGTGGGTGGGCTTATGCCTTTTGATCAAAATGTACACTAATGCCTCTTGTACAGCATGCAGTATGGGGGGGCTGTACACTTTAATATAGCGCTGAGAAGCGAGTTAGATCAAAGCATAGCATTGTGGATGTGCGATCCAGTTCTGTTCTTCTCCCCTAGATGCCCTTTGGTTTAACTAATGCCCCGGCAGTCTTCCAGCAATTTATCAATCACATTTTTCATCTTTTGGTGGGGAGGTTTATCGTTATTTACCTCGATGACATACTGATTTACTCACCCGATATGGAGACTTATCAAGATAATTTAAGACAAGTATTATTGATCCTTCAGGAGAATAAATTGTATGCTAAGTTGGAAAAATGTGTGTTTGCTGTTCAGGAACTGCAGTTTCTGGGTTTCTTACTTTCTGCCTCAGGTTTTTGCATGGATCCTGAAAAGGTCCATGCGGTACTAGAATGGGACCGGCCGGAGAATCAGAAAGTTCTGATACGGTTTTTAGGATTTACTAATTACTACAGAAAGTTAATCCTGAATTATTCCACTATTGTCAAACCTTTGACCGATATGACTAGGAAGGGCGCTGACTTCTCTGTCTGGTCGGAAGAGGCATTATAGGCTTTTTCTGCAAATAAGGAATGTTTTGCTTCCGCTCCCATTCTGATGCAACCCGATTTATCTCAACCCTTCATTGTGGAGGTGGACGCGTCAGAAGTCGGTTTTGGAGCAGTTCTGTCACAGGGTCCCTCTCCTAGCAAATGGCATCCGTGTGCTTTTTTCTCTATGTTGGGAATAGAGAGTTGCTGGCCATCAAATTGGCCTTTGAGGAATGGCATCATGAGCTAGAACGAGCTATTCATCCGATTACGATAATTACTGACCATAAGAATCTGGCTTACCTGCAATCAGCAAAGCATCTGAACCCTAGGCAGGCCAGATGGTCATTGTTCTTTACCTGGTTTAATTTTGTGGTCACTTATCGTCCTGGGATCAAAAACGTCAAACGGATACTCTGTCATGTAGCTTTCCTGGGGGGGGGGGGGGAGATTCGGAGGATCCTGCTCCGATTTTGACTGATGGGGTGGTGGTATCTGCTCTTTATCCAGAGCTGGAGGCGGAAGTGTTGGGCGCTCAAGGTGAGGCACCTGATTCCTGTCCTCCAAGGAAGTTGTTTGTTCCTTCAGAACTGCAACACAAGGTGTTTACGGAACATCATGATACTGTCCTTGCGGGACACCCTGAGAGTAGATCCATGGTGGATCTTATTTCCCGAAGATTCTGGTGGCCAGGTTTGCGTAAATGTGTTGAGGGCTATGTAGCACCTTGTGAGACCTGTGCACGCGCTAAGGTGGCTCACACTCGGCCATCAGGATCTCTTCTTCCTTTGTGCATGGACTTCATCACTGATTTACCAAGTTCCTCTGGGAAAACTATAATTTTGGTGGTGGTGGACCGCTTCAGCAAGATGGCTTACTTTTACCATTATCAGGTTTGCCCAATGCTAAAACTCTCGCTCAGGTGTTTATTGATAACATTGTGTAATTACACGGCATCCCCTCTGATGTGGTGCCTGATAGGGGGACGCAATTTGTCTCCAGGTTTTGGAAGGTGTTTTGTACTTGTCTGGGTATTTAGTTTTCTTTCTCTTCAGCTTTCCATCCTCAGTCGAATGTACAAACTGAGCGCACTAACCAGAACCTGGAGATTATTTGAGGTGTTTTGTCGCTGAGAATCAGGAAGAATGGTCCTTGTGTTTGTCCTTGGCTGAGTTTGCCTTGAATAACCGTAGACAGGAGTCAACTGATAAGTCACCATTTTTTTTGAGCATATGGTTTTCACCCTCAGTTTGGTACTTTTTCTGGGACTGAATCTTCTGGTATACCTGAAGAGGAGAGATTTTCTTTCTTCTGGCAGAAGATTCAGGGTTAATTTGAAAAAAAATGGGTGAAATATATAAATGGATGGCTGACAAGAGACGTATGAGTGGTCCGGACCTGTGTGTGAGTGATTTGGTGTGGTTGTCCACTAAGTACCCTCTTGGAAGTTGGGCCCAAGATTTATTGGTCCTCACAAAATCTCAGCATTATTAATACGGTGGCGTTTTGTCTTGATCTTCCACAGGTCTGGAAGATCCATAATGTGTTTCACAGGTCCTTGTTGAAGAAGTATGTTAAACCTGCTAAACCATATCCTTTGCCTCCTACTCCTGTCTTGGTAGATGGTAATCTAGAGTTTCAGATCTCCAAAATACTCAACTCTCGTGTTCTTCTGAGTTCCCTTCAGTACCTGGTGCATTGGAGGGGATACAGGTCCTGAGGAAAGGATATGGGTTCCGGCTACCGATGTCAATGCTAGCCGCCCGTGGGTCTACCATAGAAGGGGGGGGGGGGGTACTGTCATTCCCTGCCCTGTGAGTCATCTGTGAAGATCTGTCAGACTTACTGCACGTGAATCTATCTGACAGATTGCTTTGTTGTGGCTTTGGGCAGGATCACACCCCCTCACATGTTCTGCTCATTAGTTCGTTAGTGATGCTATTCATACCTGCCTCTCACTATAGCCCTTGCGGTTTATAGTTTCTCCTGGAGATCTCTGCCTGGTGTTTGGTGGATCTCCTGCTCCCAATTTGTCTTCAGTTAAGTCCTCCTTCCTTCCCTTCTGTTGTTTGTACTGGCTAGGCCTTAGGTAGACGTTGGTTCCGTCATCTTGTGCAAGTAACCGTTTGTCTTTTCGCCTGCTCCCTAGGTGAGGGATTGTGTCAGTTGCAGCAGGGCTTAGGTTAACTGTGCATGAACACTTCTACCATTGAGATTTGTTCATGTTGGTAGCAGCCAGGGAAAGTCTCAGGGATAGTCAGGGGGTGACCTTGCCCTGTTCCCTAGCTGTGGGGCCTAGTCTGCTGTTACGGTTTAATATTGTTTTGTTTGCTTCCCTTTCGTCACCTACCGTGACACATTGTTCTTATTTTGTTGATCCAAAGCTCCATTGCCAAATTAAGATACTTTTTCTTAATATGCAAGGCCTTTGGTGCAATCAGGGCGTCACCATTACTCTTGTTCACCCACGTTCTGCTCCTTTCTGTGGCCAGCCCCTTCCTCGCTGCTTTGACCAGGCAGTGGGGGGTTTCTCTTCCCAATAGACACAAATTGGTAAAATAATATAATAAACTTATCCCATTTACGTGGACCTCTATACCGCGTCCTGTTGTCATGCAAAGAAAACAAAGCAGCTGAGTCGGAGAACCCCTTTAGTGTATTTGCTGGAGGTCCAGCAGGGGACATCTTGTATTAGCAGTCATTCAGTGGGTCTCCCCGATTTCCAAATCAACAATCAACAACTTTCTCGAGATCTCTTTCCATGTTCTCCAAGGTCAATGGCTTTGTCTTCTCATTGCTGCTTGTAGTAAAGCTTCCGATACATTCTTGATTTTACCGTATGCGCCGCAGGGAAAGCCTTGAACAGATGGAGGGTATTACTGTAATTACGTCCTTCTCTAACTACCGTCCTTAATTTAATATTAAATGAGTTTCTATCGTGATGCATAATTATAATTTATAGGAAAAGAAATCAATGAAAAGTAGCAGCTGATTATATACATGTACAGAGAGTGATTGAAGGCTGGTGGAAGTAAAGAGGACCTGCTGCATACAGTATGATGACAGACCCTTGTCCCTGCTCTTTCTATTCCTGTGTATGCTAAAAGTGTTTTATTTTTTTTTTAATTTTTTTTATTGTGATAGATATCGCCATTTAAAAAAAAGTAATATAATTAAAGGGTTAGGGTCCATTTACATACATCCGCAACTTGGGTCCGGATCCGTTCCTGCAATTTTGAATTCCGTTCTATTCATTTTCACTATGTGCTGTCCGCATTCGCACTTCCGGATCCGCAATTCCGTTCCCGAAATAAATATAACATGTCATATTCTTGTCCGCAACTGCAGACAAGAAAAGGCATTTTCTATTATAGTGCCGGCGATGTGCGAAATGCGCAACGCACATTGCCGATGTCCGTGTTTTGCGGATCTGCAATTTCCGGACCGCAAAACACCTACGGATGTCTGAATGGACCTTTATTCAGAGTACCATGAAAAACACAACAAAAGAAGCCATAGGCTAGTTTCACATATGTACTAAAGCTATCCGGCAGGTGGTTTCAGGCAAAGGAACAGCTTGTCGGAGTTCACCATATCCGGCCTAGTCAGATACAGTAGGTACGTGCACCACCAGAGCTCATCAGCTATAATGGGTTTCAGTGGATATTTGGCCAATTTCCAACATGAGCTCCGGGTTTTGGCCACACCAGTTTTTGTCCGGGTGAAACCCGGCGCTCATGCCTGACACTGTCCAGATCCCTGTCAGATCCCATATAGGTCTGGCCGTGAACGACCTTATCTGGCTAGGCCAAATAGGTGATCTCTGGCAGAGGAACAGCCTACTGGTTATCTTTACCGGAGGTGTGAAACTAACCTTACTTCCATCTGTTCCAATGCTTCCAGGTTCCTCGTTGGTCTCTGCTTCCTGATTCCTTTTGGCATACAGAAAGCTCACTCAGCCAATCACAGTCAACCTGCCTCAGCATGTGATTGGATAAGCATATATTCTGGGTGTCAAGCAAGACCAGGAGGTAGCCCAACGAGGAACGAGTGAACGTAGGAATGGGAGCAGCAGAGGATCAGTGAGTAGCATGTGTTTTATGCCACTCCGAGCCTCCGAGAAAATAATTGTCTGAACCACTCCTTTAAGTTGTGTCACCTGTGGAGTTGGTATTGTCACCAGGGCAAACCTGGGTTACATACTTGGCCCATCAGCTTGGAGGAGCTCATGGTGGTTAGCATTAACATGCCCAACATGCATCAAGTCAAGGATGGGGTAGGCACGGAGTTCACCAGGTCACCCATCATCGTACTGGAGGATCATCTAGCCCCTAATACAACAAGAACCCAAAAGAGCAGCAGAAAACAACCTCATTTGGAGGAGACTTTGGGGAAATCCCTTTAAACTGGGGTCTAATTCTTACTAGATGGTCACAAATAACCCATTAAACCTTATAGACAGGGTTAGATTTGTGGGGTGAGACCCCCCAGACCACATTGGATTTCCAACGTGCCAGTCCGCAGGGGTAGAACACGTGATGTGCATGGTGGGCCAGAATGTGTGGTTACTCACGGTTTAGCAGTCGCCTCCCTGGGCCAGCAGTGCAGTGAAAGGGAGAACAGCACTGGATTCTCCGGGGCACACTCGGTTACAGGGGACACTGGCCAGGTGGTGATTGAGGTGCCCTTGATGGTGGATGGTTGCTGAGTGCTTGTGCGGATGGGCCCCTAGTTTAAGTAATGTCGTGACGCCAGCATCTTGGTGGTGCAAAGTGTTGAGAGTAATAGTGGTGTGGAGTTAGAATGAGGCAGGTTTAAATCCAACAGTAAACTTTACTATAACCAGGTTCTTGATAACAGTTTACATCCAGCAATAAGAAAGTCTCTGATACACATGCGAGTTGGTTGTGATTAATCCTAGTAACAGGCTGTGCTAGTGATACTGTGTCAGGCTAGGGTGGTAAGTTATGTACTCACTGGGAAACAGCTCTTTGCCTTGCTTCAGTCTTAGTTGAGGTAGTCCCAATCTTGATCTTCTACACAAGTGACATGACAGAATCCTTATCTGTCTTAAGAATAACGGTGAGGCTGCCAGAAGCTAATAAGTCCTAATTACAAAGGCGCCTAGAGCCTATAATAATGACCTTGTCCTTCCTTTGTCTTGATCCAATAATATAAGAAATTCACTTGTTACTCCTGAAGAATACATAGTAGAATGTAGACTTTCCTCTGCCTGTCTTCCTGGCTTTGATTCTGAGATGCATGATGGCTTCACTGGGCCGTGGAGCTCTAGAGAGAGCTGAGAGGAGAGGGGACCTCTCCTTCCCCCTTAGCTCCTCACTCCATCTCCTTCACACTTCAAACTCTCAACTGAGAGAACTCCCTAACTAGGCCTGAACTACAGTCATGGCTAAAAGTTTTGAGAATTACATAAATATTGGAAATTGGAAAAGTTGTTGCTTAAGTTTTTATAATAGCAATTTGCATATACTCCAGAATGTTATGAAGAGTGATCAGATGAATTGCATAGTCCTTCTTTGCCATCAAAATTAACTTAATCCCAAAAAAAACTTTCTACTGCATTTCATTGCTGTCATTAAAGGACCTGCTGAGATCATTTCAGTAATCATCTTGTTAACTCAGGTGAGAATGTTGACGAGCACAAGGCTGGAGATCATTATGTCAGGCTGATTGGGTTAAAATGGCAGACTTGACCTGTTAAAAGGAGGGTGATGCTTGAAATCATTGTTCTTCCATCGTTAACCATGGTAACCTGCAAAGAAACGTGTGCAGCCATCATTGCGTTGCATAAAAATGGCTTCACAGGCAAGGATATTGTGGCTACTAAGATTGCACCTCAATCAACAATTTATAACAAGGAAAGAGTTTCAATTCTTGTTAAGAAGGCTTCAGGGCATCCAAGAAAGTCCAGCAAGCGTCAGGATCGTCTCCTAAAGAGCATTCAGCTGCGGGATCGGAGTGCCACCAGTGCAGAGCTTGCTCTGGAATGGCAGCAGGCAGGTGTGAGCGCATCTGCACGCACAGTGAGGCGAAGACTTTTGGAAGATGGCCTGGTGTCAAGAAGGGCAGCAAATAAGCCACTTCTCTCCAAAAAAAACATCAGGGACAGATTAATCTTCTGCAGAAAATATGGTGAATGGACTGCTGAGGACTGGGGCAAAGTCATATTCTCCGATGAAGCCTCTTTCCGATTGTTTGGGGCATCAGGAAAAAGGCTTGTCCGGAGAAGAAAAGGTGAGTGCTACCATCAGTCCTGTGTCATGCCAACAGTAAAGCATCCTGAGACCATTCATGTGTGGGGTTGCTTCTCATCCAAGGGAGTGGGCTCACTCACAATTTTGCCCAAAAACACAGCCATGAATAAAGAATGGTACCAAAACACCCTCCAACAGCAACTTCTTCCAACAATCCAACAACAGTTTGGTGAAGAACAATGCATTTTCCAGCACGATGGAGCACCGTGCCATAAGGCAAAAGTGATAACTAAGTGGCTCGGGGACCAAAACGGGGACATTTTGGGTCCAAGGCCTGGAAACTCCCCAGATCTTAATCCCATTGAGAACTTGTGGTCAATCCTCAAGAGGCGGGTGGACAAACAAAAACCCACTAATTCTGACAAACTCCAAGAAGTGATTATGAAAGAATGGGTTGCTATCAGTCAGGAATTGGCCCAGAAGTTGATTGAGAGCATGCCCAGTCGAACTGCAGAGGTCCTGAAAAAGAAGGGCCAACACTGCAAATACTGACTCTCTGCATAAATGGCATGTAATTGTCGATAAAAGCCTTAGAAACGTATGAAGTGCATGTAATTATATTTCACTACATCACAGAAACAACTGAAACAAAGATCTAAAAGCAGTTTAGCAGCAAACTTTGTGAATAATATTTGTGTCATTCTCAAAACTTTTGGCCACGACTGTACACTATTTATACTGTGGTGCTACCCCCATCTAGTGGTGGATGTATGTAGTGCACCCGACAGCCTGGTAAAAAGGAATATCACAGGGTAACACAATACAGCATGATATACAGGTGATAACAAAAAGCTTTTTCAGTTCCCACATAAGCTAGTGGGACGCTGCAGATTGTGAAGCAGTTACCAGGTGCTTTGCATTAATGCTATGCCATTGGCTCCCTGCCCTTCTATTTACTCATCTCCTTGGCTGCTTGCAGTCAGTAAATGGCAACTGTCAGAGACTGAAAACCCAAGTACAGATCTAACTTTGCTCACACAGCATCAATACAGGTCAATTCGCTCATCCCCTCGTCATGTCATCCTCTCTTCTAGAGGAGGGGACAGGGAGAACATAAATGCCCATGTGTTCAGGGCCAGATTACCTGCAAGGTGTTCACGTCTTTTGTAGACACATAGGTCCGCTGTAGAGCTGCATGATGCAGAAAACTGCAAGAATGTTTGCAAAAGTATATCATTTTTAATTGTAGATGCATCAGAGCAAGACAAAAGTTGTTTGCAAAAACTGCTCACCCCCTTACAGGCCGCTTCATAATGTCTGCTTAGCATCCACTGACTCTCTCGAAGCCTTCACTCTGCATGTAATTAATAGGACTTGGATGGTAATGTAGATAGGGACGTGCGGTTACTGTAGGTATGAGCGCCGCGCTTCCAGGGACTCTCCATCTGTTTCCTTCTATCCCACTGTAAAAAGCTCTAATTCATTAAGGCGCCTTCCCATTATCACACCGTCCTATCGTAGGAAGCGCCTTCTAATCTCTAGAGTCAGCCATCCGTAGCGTTCTCAGTGACTGACGAGACAATTGGCGTCCGTACTAATGGCTTTAACCATAGTGCGCCGGGACCTCCTGCTCTGTTTAATTGATTGTCTATTATTGTCCTTTGACGTGATGAAGACACCACAGAGGTTCACATTTACAGAATGTCGCTGTGTCATGAATGAAGACGTACCAGCAAAGTCCCGAGGAACGATGACAGGTTTAATGTTAATTTCCAGCAAGGACGGTGCCTGGGCTTACAACATTCATTTAAATGGGGATGGGCTGCAATGCCAGACACAGCCTGTGGGCATACAACCCCTTTAATGTTGTCCCTGAGGTGCTTGTTCCTTTAGGCTGTAGTCACACATGCAAGAATGTTTGGGTGCGTTTTTTTTAAGCCGAAGCCAGGAGTGCAGGTAAGATGCTGAGAACAGTAAGGTCGCTAGGGACCTAGCTGACTGTGGTTGTCAGACAGTGTATGTATGGCAACCAAATTGTCAGACCGGGGATGTATAGCTAGACGGCAGTCATGTCATGCAAGTCTCCAGCTGAAGCTCCAGTCTGCAAAACCGCGTTCCTGCAGATAAGACTGTCTTTCTAGAGGCACCTATAGGTACCTACCTTGTAGGTCCATGTCGACACCTTCAGGCTAGTGCTACATGGAGCAGCTTCAGAGATTCCTTACCTACGGTATATCACACAGACAAACAGAAAGCTACCCCATACTGTTGAATAGAGATGAGTGAATTTTTGGAAATTTCGATTCTCCTGCTTTCCCGAATAAAAAAAATAAAATTGTTTCGTGAGAATGACTTCGTCACGAAGCACATTTTCTTGTAAGTAGTGGGTGCAATGACATGTAGCTGCGATAGCGCAGCCCCCCGTCATTGTATCCTTCAGATGCTGCGTTCATACATGACTGCGGCATCTGAGAGTAATAATACAGTTTAAAATTAACAGAATTTATTTATTTTTATCATACTTACCGCATACATTTGCTCACGACAGGGTGACCGCCACCATCTTGCTTGAAGATCTTGCACAAAAGCTCGCGAGGTCCAAGATGACGTTGTCACGCCAGCCGGCGTGGTGAAGTCATACGTGACCACACGGGATTTCGGCCAAGATCTTCAATCAAGATGGCGGCAGCCAGCCCCTAGCGAGCAAATTGAGGAGGCAAGTACGGTATGATTTATTTATTTTTTTACTATTTCAGGTTAAATCGATTCGATACCATGAAGAATGAGGAAATTCGACTTTGCGGCGAATCGAATTCATCCTGAAATTTGGATCGAATTCCACTTAGTTGGATTCGATTCGCTCATCGATTCGCTCATGAAGATCAACAAGTCAGAAACTGCAGTCCACGGATGGGGGTCTATGGTTTGGCTAATACATGCTTTATAAAAAAAATATTATATTGACTAAGGCTACTTTCACACTCGGGTTTTGTGCGGATCCGTCTTGTATGTGCACAGACGGATACGCACGAACAATGCAAACGCTTGTATCTGTTAATAACGGACCCATTTGCATTATTCATTCTAAAAAAAGTCTAAGTCAAAATGGATCCGTTTTCAATTGCACCATATTGTGTCCCCATTGACTTACATTGTAAGTCTAGACGGATCCAGTTAGGCTCCGCATAGTCAGACGGTCACTAAAACGCTGCAAGCTGCGTTTTAGTGACCATCTAAAAAATGCAACGGAGACAAAACGCAGCCAAATTGATGCATTCTGAACGGATCCTTATCCATTCAGAATGCCTTGGGGCTTAAGCTGATCTGTTTTGGGCCGCTTGTGAGAGCCCTGAATACAGATCTCACAAGCGGACCCAGAAACGTCAGTGTGAAAGTAGCCTTACTGGGTAACTACCTATAGGTGGCAGCAGAGATACAGTTGCTTTACTTCGAGAGAAGAGCTAATTTGCATACTTTTTCCCAGAAATCATTGCCTGTAAGACTCCCAGTGAATTTGATCTCCACAAGGAGAAATGGAAAGCTGCTGAATCTTCAGTTTTATCTAATAAAATGTAATTTCCATAGACAGAATATTGGTAAAAATATTCATCATGAATCATACTGACCAAACTAATGTATCTATAATAGTAATGGTAATTCTCATTGACTTCTAGGTCCTATCGGGCTACATGTGAGTGGATGGAGTAGATGGATATTATCTCTTTCACGCCTCTATGATACATACATGATATTCAGCATGGTAATGTTTATTATTGTCAGACTGAGAAGGGTTAAATCAATATCATGACTATACCGTTTAGGTTTTTCATTTCTTTTTGGAGTTTGCTTCAAGCATGTTCTAACCTCTCCACAATGTAGGTCACATTATCAGGGCTCTGGAGCTTCCGATCTGCCGACTTCAAGGAGTGACCTCTGGTTCCAGCACTTCCCTTCCCAAGAAGTAAACTCCTGTCTTGATCTCTTCTGAGAGTTTGAATGTATCTTAACTTTTCTCTTTAACCCCTAAGTACCTTTTGTAGCTATACCAGAACAGCTTCTGTTTCTAATAGGTTCTGTAGGAGGATAATATGAATAGATAGAGAGAGATAGATAGATAGATAGATAGATATTGTCATGAGCAATTTTTAAGACAAAACTTGGAAAATACTGAGAGAGTAGTAATCAAGATCAAGTAGATGCTCCACAACTTCCATAATAATGTGTGTGAGCTGAACTCACAAGGAGTAAATCTCACAGTTAAGGACCCCAGTGATATACTTTATACCATAGAAGAAATGTCTGACCTGAAAAGATATAACAAGAAGCGAAAAAAAAACATCATCCCAACAGTTGGTTCGACAGGGAGTGTAAAACCATAAGAATGGCTCTAAGAACTCAGAGACTCAAACAACCCTAGGCTGAGGGAAGCCTAAAACAACATACAGAAGTAATACAAAACCATCATCAGAAAGAAAAAGCAAAGCCACATCTCCTCCAACTCCAAGATGCTCTCAAGGACAACTCCTTTTGGTAACTATGAAAGCCTATGGGCCCAAACTGTAAGAACAACCTTCACATCCAAAACGGCAACATCTGGCTCCAGTACTTCAAGGACCTTCACAAAGACATCCTGAGGGAAGACCAAAGCCCAGACCAAAAAGAGGTCATGAAAAAACTGAAGGATATGGAGAAACAAAATTAAAGATTTCCAAAACCCTTTGGATCCCCCAATCGCACTGCAGGAGACAACAGAGAGGATATCATTGATAAAGGGTAAAAAAGCCAGCATCCCAGATGGGATCCTCTCGGAACTAATAAAATATAGACCGCCAGGTATCCAGGCTACAATAGGAAAACTCTTCAATGTTGTGTTGAGTGCTGACTACTTCCCCGAGAGCTGGAACCAGGCCCTAATAACCCCCATACACAACAGCGGAGACAGGTACGACCCGGCCAACTACCGAGGGATATGTGTCAGCAGCAACCTGTGAAATTGCTCAACAGGGTTCTATATAAGAGGATCCTCAGATTCTTCACCCAGCACAACATCCTCAGCAAAAGCCAAACATACTACATGACAAACCACCGCACCACGTACCACATCTACCCTCTACACAGCCTCATCAAGAGCCATGTCCAGACCACCACACTACGGACCACATCTACACCCTGCACAGCCTCATCAAGAGCCATGTTGAGACCATCGCACCACGGACCACTATTACGCCCTGCAAAGTCTCATCAAGAGCCATGTTCAGACCACCGCACCATGGACCATGTTTACACCCTGAAGAGCGTCATCAAGAGCCACAAGCAGACAACCCCACTACAGACCCATCTACACCCTGCACAGCCTCATCAAGAGTAAAAAAAATTGAAGGATAGAGGCAGCTCCTCGTGTGCAGAATCTTTCGATTGTATATAACTATATGCATACCTGCCAATTTTCTAAATGAACAAAGAGGGACACATCGTGGGGCACGCAAATCACGCAGTGTCACATTTTTTATGCACTAGGCCACGCCTCTAACTCCGCCCAAAACATAACTATGCACCTAATCCCAACCAGTCCTCTTAATGCCCCCACATAGTAATTATTCCCCCTTCATGCCACCAAACAGTATTTATGCCCACAATGTGCCCCTCACAGAATTATGCCGTTATGTGCCCCCAGTAATATGCCCAGTTATATGCCCCCATTAATATGCCCAGATGTGGCCCCAGTAATATGCCCTGTTATGTGCCCCCAGTAATATGCCCAGCTCTGCCCCCAGTAATATGCCCAGTTTTGTGATGTGCCCCCAGTAATATGCCCAGCTGTGTCCCCAGTAATATGTCCAGCTGTGCCCCCAGAAATATGCCCTGTTATGTGCCCTCAGTAATATGCACAGTTATGTGCCCCCAGTAATATGCCCAGCTGTGCGCCCAATAATATGTCCAGCTGTGCGCCCAATAATATGTCCAGCTGTGCCCCCAGTAATATGCCCAGTTATGTTCCCCCAGTAATGCCCAGCTGTTCCCCCAGTAGTATGTCTAGCTGTGCCCCCAGTAATATGCTCAGCTGTGCCCTCAGTGATATGCCCAGCTTTGCCCCAGTAGAATGTCCAGTTATGTGCTCCCAGCTGTGCCCCAGTAATATGCAAAGCTGTGCCCCAGTTATATGCCCAGCTGTGCCCCTAGTAGTATGTCCAGTAATGTACCCTTCACAGAAAGTAAAAAAAATAAACACCACATACTTACCTTGTTCCTAGCAGCAGCAGCAGGACATCGGCTGCTCTGGTCTGTGGAGGCGGAAGCAGAGGCTGACTGACGGCCCCTCCCCCCGCATAGACAAGAGGAGTGGAGAGTTGGCGTGGGGGGGATGATGAAGCAGGGAGCCAATGCCTACTCCTTGCTTAATCATAATGTAGGCAACTGTCTCTGCTTCCTATGGAAGCAGAGACCGCAGCCACAAAGCGGGACATAGCTCCCCCGTATCGGGACAGCAGGACAGCCACTGTAAACCGGGATGGTTGGGTGGTATGCTCTATGTGTTATGAGAGACACAACGCTTTAATCACAGGCTCTTTTTAGTATCCCGCACACAAAGCGGTAAAGATGGGGCAGCAGCTATGGTCCCTCTGCAGGCTCTGCGATGTATATGCCGGACGCAAACTCAACGGGGAAGGAACATAGAAGGAATGGGACCATAATCACAATGCACTCACTATAAGACTTACTAGACAGGAAAGTATAAGGTTTAGGTATTCTTTATTGATAATGCGTTTCAAAGGCGAAAAGCCCTCTTCATCAGGGCACATTAACGGGTGCTGGCAACGTTACTGAGAGAGGGGGCATGGCTTAGTAGGAATGAGGGAGTAGCCTAAAATGTCTGGATTTTTGAGGTGAAGCAAGTGGCCACCCTAGTTGTTCCTGGGCGCTTTGTTTTCCTGGGGCTTATTGGTGTAGCAAGTCTTCATGGTGGTAGGAGCTTGGACTGCTGCTGTGTAGATAGGCCCTGAATGATAGCGCCCGCTGTTGGACAGCAAGGTCTAGTGATAATCTGCCCAGCACTACTCCTAAGGCGGCGAAACCTCTATTCCATCAGAAGGCGTCTGTACCATTTCAAAGCAATAGTGACCGTCTGGCTTAAAATCTTTTAAAGCATCATTGCGCCGATCCTCCTGTATGGGGGAGAAGTCTGGGGCCCAGATAAAAACCCAGACTGGTCAAAGTGGGACTCTGGGCCAACACATATATTCCACCTGGAATTCTGCAAACACCTTCTCCAGGTCCACATGAGCACCTCTAACTGCGCCTATCGAGAAGATATGAGAGATAATAGAAGGGTAGATAGATAGATAGATAGATAGATAGATAATATATAGACAGGACTAGTACACCGATGGGCCATCTGATTGAGAATCCTGGTGAGCCGGGCACTTTCACACTGTTTCTGAATCACATCCTGACCCCAAAAAACGGATGTTTTTCATCAGAAGTAAGTTAGAAGAGCGGCTGGTCTCCATGTAGAAATAATGGGGTAGCGAGTGTCCGGGGTAGGGACTGTGGATTATCCTGCTGTGTCCTACAGAGGTCTACAAGAAGCAGAATCCATCGCTGTCGTGGTCGGCTTTATCTGTGGTTCCGGCCTCTGGGTGGCAGTATTGCTACAGTTAACAACGAGCAGGTTCATCCTTCCTCACATGAAACATGAAAAATATCTAAATGTATGTTAATAGGAGAAAACAAAGAAAGGACGAGTCAGAGCATCAATCAATAAGCGGCTCCACAAGTCTAGGACAGACACTAAATACATGTAGGGACGGGGACCACGCCGCCTGCACAGACATTGACTGAAATAGCACGAGATGCTGTGAGCTGCCGGCCTGCAATCTCCATACCTGTTTAAACAATGCTCTGGCCTAGAAATACATTATGATTAAAAACCTATAGATAATAGATAGTCCCTGAGCGCTCTATTACGGGGGAAAAAGCAATGCAAATCAGAGGCTCTCTGCAGGCGTTTAGTATCCGCACACAATGTAAAACATTCAGATGTAAGAGTCGTCATAATGAGCTGAAAAACTGCCTGTTACCGCATATAAATATAACGCCACATTCTGTTGGAAGTGCTTTAACTTATTTATTCCTGCAAGACTGCAAGATCAGTGAGAAAAGTAAAAAAAAAAAACAGCATTATAGTAGTTACTAGTGTAACTCTTGTACATAGGAGGCAGTATTATAGTAGTTATATTCTTGTACATAGGAGCAGTATGATACTAGTTATATTCTTGTACATAGGAGGCAGTATTATAGTAGTTATATTCTTGTACATAGGAGGCAGTATTATAGTAGTTATATTCTTGTACATAGGATCAGTATTATAGTAGTTATATTCTTGTACATAGGAGGCAGTATTATAGTAGTTATATTCTTGTACATAGGAGGCAGTATTATAGTAGTTATATTCTTGTACATAGGAGGCAGTATTATAATAGTTATACTCTTGTACATAGAAGGCAGTATTATAGTAGTTATACTCTTGTATATAGGAGCAGTATTATAGTAGTTATATTCTTGTACATAGGAGGCAGTATTATAGTAGTTATATTCTTGTACATAGGAGGCAGTATTATAGTAGTTATATTCTTGTACATAGGATCAGTATTATAGTAGTTATATTCTTGTACATAGGAGGCAGTATTATAGTAGTTATATTCTTGTACATAGGAGGCAGTATTATAGTAGTTATATTCTTGTACATAGGAGGCAGTATTATAATAGTTATACTCTTGTACATAGAAGGCAGTATTATAGTAGTTATACTCTTGTATATAGGAGCAGTATTATAGTAGTTATATTCTTGTACATAGGAGTAGGATTATAGTAGTTATACTCTTGTACATAGAAGGCAGTATTATAGTAGTTATATTCTTGTACATAGGAGCGGTATTATAGTAGTTATATTCTTGTACATAGGAGCAGTATTATAGTAGGTATAGTCATGTACAGAGGAGCAGTATTATAGTAGTTATATTCTTGTACATAGGAGCAGTATTATAGTAGTTATATTCCTGTACATAGGAGGCAGTATTATAGTAGTTATATTCCTGTACATAGGAGGCAGTATTATAGTAGTTATATTCTTGTACATAGGAGGCAGTATTATAGTAGTTATATTCTTGTACAAAGAAGGCAGTATTAAAGTAGTTATACTCTTGTACATAGGAGCAGTATTATAGTAGTAATATTATTGTACAAACCGGATTCCAAAAAAGTTGGGACACTAAACAAATTGTGAATAAAAACTGAATGCAATGATGTGGAGATGGCAAATGTCAATATTTTATTTGTAATAGAACGTAGATGACAGATCAAACGTTTAATCCGAGTAAATGTATCATTTTAAAGGAAAAATACGTTGATTCAAATTTTCACGGTGTCAACAAATCCCCAAAAAGTTGGGACAAGTAGCAATAAGAGGCTGGAAAAAGTAAATTTGAGCATAACGAAGAGCTGGAAGACCAATTAACACTAATTAGGTCAATTGGCAACATGATTGGGTATAAAAAGAGCTTCTCAGAGTGGCAGTGTCTCTCAGAAGCCAAGATGGGTAGAGGATCACCAATTCCCACAATGTTGCGCAGAAAGATAGTGGAGCAATATCAGAAAGGTGTTACCCAGCGAAAAATTGCAAAGACTTTGCATCTATCATCATCAACTGTGCATAACATCATCCGAAGATTCAGAGAATCTGGAACAATCTCTGTGCGTAAGGGTCAAGGCCGTAAAACCATACTGGATGCCCGTGATCTCCGGGCCCTTAAACGACACTGCACCACAAACAGGAATGCTACTGTAAAGGAAATCACAGAATGGGCTCAGGAATACTTCCAGAAACCATTGTCAGTGAACACAATCCACCGTGCCATCCGCCGTTGCCAGCTGAAACTCTACAGTGCAAAGAAGAAGCCATTTCTAAGCAAGATCCACAAGCTCAGGCGTTTTCACTGGGCCAGGGATCATTTAAAATGGAGTGTGGCAAAATGGAAGACTGTTCTGTGGTCAGACGAGTCACGATTCGAAGTTCTTTTTGGAAATCTGGGACGCCATGTCATCCGGACCAAAGAGGACAAGGACAACCCAAGTTGTTATCAACGCTCAGTTCAGAAGCCTGCATCTCTGATGGTATGGGGTTGCATGAGTGCGTGTGGCATGGGCAGCTTGCATGTCTGGAAAGGCACCATCAATGCAGAAAAATATATTCAGGTTCTAGAACAACATATGCTCCCATCCAGACGTCATCTCTTTCAGGGAAGACCCTGCATTTTTCAACAAGATAATGCCAGACCACATTCTGCATCAATCACAACATCATGGCTGCGTAGGAGAAGGATCCGGGTACTGAAATGGCCAGTCTGCAGTCCAGATCTTTCACCTATAGAGAACATTTGGCGCATCATAAAGAGGAAGGTGCAACAAAGAAGGCCCAAGACGATTGAACAGTTAGAGGCCTGTATTAGACAAGAATGGGAGAGCATTCCTATTTCTAAACTTGAGAAACTGGTCTCCTCGGTCCCCAGACGTCTGTTGAGTGTTGTAAGAAGAAGGGGAGATGCCACACAGTGGTGAAAATGGCCTTGTCCCAACTTTTTGGGGATTTGTTGACACCATGAAATTCTGATTCAACATATTTTTCCCTTAAAATGGTACATTTTCTCAGTTTAAACTTTTGTTCCGTGATTTATGTTCTATTCTGAATAAAATATTAGAAGTTGGCACCTCCACATCATTGCATTCAGTATTTATTCACGATTTGTATAGTGTCCCAACTTTTTTGGAATCCGGTTTGTACATAGGAGCAGTATTATAGTAGTTATATTCTTGTACATAGGAGCAGTATTATAGTAGTTATATTCTTGCACATAGGAGCAGTATTATAGTAGTTATATTCTTGTATATAGGAGCAGTATTATAGTAGTTATAGTCTTGTACATAGGAGCAGTATTATAGTAGTTATATTCTTGTACATAGGAGCAGTAATATAGTAGTTATATTCTTGTACATAGGAGCAGTATTATAGTAATTATATTCTTGTACATAGGAGGCAGTATTATAGTAGTTATATTCTTGTATATAGGAGCAGTATTATAGTAGTTATATTCTTGTACATAGGGGCAGTATTATAGTAGTTATATTCTTGTACATAGGAGGCAGTATTATAGTAGTTATATTCTTGTACATAGGAGCAGTATTATAGTAGTTATATTCTTGTACATAGGAGCAGTATATAGTAGTTATGTATATTCTTGTACATAGCAGCGTATTATAGTAGTTATATTCTTGTACATAGGAGCAGTAATTAAATATAGTAGTTATTCTTGTACATAGGAGCCGATTATAGTAGTTATATTCTTGTAATAGGAGCAGTATTATAGTAGTTATATTCTTGTATTATAGGAGCAGTATTATAGTAGTTATATTCTTGACATAGGAGCCGTATTATAGTAGTTATATTCTTGTACATAGGAGCCGTATATAGTAGTATATTCTTGTACCTAGGAGCAGTATTATAGTAGTTATATTCTTGTACATAGGAGCAGTATTATAGTAGTTATATTCTTGTACATAGGAGCAGTATTATAGTAGTTATATTCTTGTACATAGGAGCAGTATTATAGTAGTTATATTCTTGTACATAGGAGCAGTATTATAGTAGTTATATTCTTGTACATAGGAGCAGTATTATAGTAGTTATATTCTTGTACATAGAGCAGTATTATAGTAGTTATATTCTTGTACATAGGAGCAGTATTATAGTAGTTATATTCTTGTACATAGGATCAGTATTATAGTAGTTATATTCTTGTACATAGGAGCAGTATTATAGTAGTTATATTCTTGTACATAGGAGCAGTATTATAGTAGTTATATTCTTGTACATAGGAGCAGTATTATAGTAGTTATATTCTTGTACATAGGAGCAGTATATAGTAGTTATATTCTTGTACATAGGAGGCAGTATTATAGTAGTTATATTCTTGTACATAGGAGCAGTATTATAGTAGTTATATTCTTGTACATAGGAGCAGTATTATAGTAGTTATATTCTGTACATAGGAGCAGTATTATAGTAGTTATATTCTTGTACATAGAGCAGTATTATAGTAGTTATATTCTTGTACATAGGAGCAGTATTATAGTAGTTATATTCTTGTACATAGGAGCAGTATTATAGTAGTTATATTCTTGTACATAGGAGCAGTATTATAGTAGTTATATTCTTGTACATAGGAGGCAGTATTATAGTAGTTATATTCTTGTACATAGGAGCAGTATATAGTAGTTATATTCTTGTACATAGGAGCAGTATATAGTAGTTATATTCTTGTACATAGGAGCAGTATTATAGTAGTTATATTCTTGTACATAGGAAGCAGTATAGTATAGTAGTTATATTCTTGTACATAGGAGGCAGTATTATAGTAGTTATATTCTTGTACATAGGAGCAGTATTATAGTAGTTATATTCTTGTACATAGGAGCAGTATTATAGTAGTTATATTCTTGTACATAGGAGCCGTATTATAGTAGTTATATTCTTGTACATAGGAGCAGTATTATAGTAGTTATATTCTTGTACATAGGAGCAGTATTATAGTAGTTATATTCTTGTACATAGGAGCAGTATTATAGTTAGTTATATTCTTGTACATAGGAGGCAGTATTAGTAGTTATAGTCTTGTACATAGGAGCAGTATTATAGTAGTTATATTCTTGTACATAGGAGCAGTATTATAGCAGTTATATTCTTGTACATAGGAGCAGTATTATAGTAGTTATATTCTTGTACATAGGAGCAGTATTATAGTAGTTATATTCTTGTACATAGGAGGCAGTATTATAGTAGTTATATTCTTGTACATAGGAGGCAGTATTATAGTAATTATATTCTTGTACATAGGAGCAGTATTATAGTAGTTATATTCTTGTACATAGGAGCAGTATTATAGTAGTTATATTCTTGTACATAGGAGCAGTATTATAGTAGTTATATTCTTGTACATAGGAGCAGTATTATAGCAGTTATATTCTTGTACATAGGAGCAGTATTATAGTAGTTATATTCTTGTACATAGGAGCAGTATTATAGTAGTTATATTCTTGTACATAGGAGCAGTATTATAGCAGTTATATTCTTGTACATAGGAGCAGTATTATAGTAGTTATATTCTTGTACATGTAACTGGAAGAAAAAAAAATTCGGATCACTGTAGGCGCTGCCAGGATATGGATTAAAGGAACATCATAAGCGATTCACAGGGTTGTCAATGTATTTTTGGGATGGAGCGTCCCTTCATCAGGACAGTAATGGTAAGACATGCATAGGGAAGCTTTAAAAAGGCACATTTTTGGCGGGCTGATTAAGGAGGGGGGGGTACACAGGTGTGTTTTACATAATTAACTGAGTCTGCAGTTAGTATTGTAGGGTAGTTTGCTGATTCTGGACAATAACAAAGGTACAATAAGTATACAAATGCTGATAAAACAAATATACAGGTAGTGATAAAGGTACAGTGCAGATAAAACAAACTAAAATCAAATAAATTAAAAATCGACAATAGAAAGTAAATTGGATATGTACATGAATAACGTACACACATCAATACTCGTGGATTGGCTAGTGGTATCGCATATCCATGGACTCTTGTGCCTCCTTACTTGGATATATGAATCCATCGATATGGATTACTTAGATATTCAATTAAATCCATATTAAACCGTGTGTTAGATTGTAGTAATTGTGTAGTAGGTAAGGAATTAAGTTTTATTTATTTTTATATCCTGTTTCTCCGAAAATTAGACAGGGTCTTATATTATTTATTTTTCTGAAAAAAGGGTTAGGCTTATTATTGGGGTAGGGGAAGGGCTTATTTTGGCTTCATGAACATATTTTATATAGACACATGCCAATTACAGAACAGTCGCTGGACAGTGTTTATATTAAATATGACTATAACCCCCCCTCATCCATAGGAATGCACCCATATACTGCAGTACCTGGGTGCATTCCTAAGGATGAGGGGGGTTATAAATTTATTTGCCACATATTTTTCATTCTGGTACCGTATATTGCCCCTGAGCTGACCTTACCCAAGGGACCTAGGCAGCAATCTACGGTACCAAGGAGAGCAGAGACGGCACGGGAGAGATAGGGAGCTCCTCCCAGCAGCAGAGGGGAGAAGGAGATCCTCCTGCTGCCTCCTTCATGTAAGTAAGAACGTGAATTATGCCGGCAGCCCGCTCTTCCCTTCACTTTAACGTTGGGCGGGCTGGCGGCTTTTCTGTATGCCCTGTACTGCTGCCAGCCCGCCCAACGTGAAAGTGTGGTTGACAATAAACCAAACCGCAGGCAACTGCATGCGGGTCCAGGAGTCACGACCATGACCATCGTTGTGACAGTGGGCTGCCGGCATAATTTAGCATTAAGTGAAGCAGCCAGCCCGCCCGTCAGGTGCTGCTTAGTGCTGCGATGTATGAGCGGCTTCACTGAAGGCTAATTCACTGAAGCCGGAGCTGCCCGCCCGCCTGCCCACAGTTTCATGGCAGCTCAGGAGCCATTAGTAAGCGCTCCTGAGCTGCTGCAGCCTGCACATTTTCCCCACCTTCCCTTTATATAAATAAAGTATGGCTGTATCTAGGGCTTATTTTTGGAGCAGGGCTTATATTTTAAGCCTACTCCAAAAACCTTGCAAAAGAGCGCTAGGGCTTATTATCTGAGAAACCAGAGATATATATATATATCCATGGAAAAGGTCTGGCAGCACTCCCTTGTAGCTTTAAAGATATAGGGTGCCCGCGGTGATCCCTCGATTCGGGATGGAAAACAGACAATGAAAGTCCGCAGCACTCCTTGAAAGATAAAATGTGCTCTTTATTCACACATATCAAGTGACAATGTTTCGGTCCTCTCACAGAACCTTTCTCAGGTCAGGTGAAACAAAGTGCAATAGTGCCAGTATAAATACATAGAAGGTTGTTACCAATTAATTAATTAGCCAATACAAAAACGTGCACTCCCCTATATAGGAATGTTACAATTCATTAGTTTACACCACATCTCAATGTGAACAGGGACTAGAAAGCGTCCTGCATGTGCACGATAACATTATAGCGGTGATAGTAATTACAAACTGTTCATAATTATAGTGCATATAATAAAGTGCATTAAAATCAGTTACATACAACTATACCCTGCTGGGAGATTGTGGAGTGAGCCAGGAGGGTGGCGTCTTAGCTTGCGGGAATGCACGCTGGTTCTGCGCGTCTGTTCCTCGCCAAAGCGCATATGTCAACCCTTACCCCTCCTATTGGGTGGTACATAACTGCTGTACGTCACCAGAGGCGGAGACCAAACGTCGCAACGTCTGGTATCAATGCAGCGTCGGCACGCTCAGCGCGCATCACGTGCCCGCGAACCTGTCGTCACCGCTACCAGCGCTGCTTCATTTGCCTTTTCCACCATTTTACCTAAGGGCATTCTTTTGGGCAATGGATATATCGGTCATCCTCCTTGTTTCCACCACTTTATATAAGAGCAATCTCCAACCCAGCAGGTCAAATTCCTGATTGTTCACTTAAATCATACAACAATACATAAAATCACATTGTGGCATAATTAGTCCGTGTAACTTCCACTGGATCCACCTAATACAGCATTCTGGATACACAAGGACATGAGCAATAGAGGAGGGGGCACTAGCCCACCATCCCCCCAGTTACCCTAAACTCAACATTTAAACCTTTGGGTTTCAATGTATCTAAACGGAAAATCCATCTGAGCTCGTTTTTCTATAATACAGTTAACTCTTTCTAACGGTTTTACATGATCCAAATGATTGCATGATTTTTTCCACAAAGTTTTTTGACACCGGCAAGTCCTTTCTTTTATTTCTGATGGATTGTCTGTGGTTATTTAACCTGGTTTTCAGGTCACACGTGGTTTCACCCACATAGAGCATTTTGCATGGACACCATAACACATACACTCACCTAAAGAATTATTAGGAACACCTGTTCTATTTCTCATTAATACGATTATCTAGTCAACCAATCACATGGCAGTTGCTTCGATGCATGTAGGGTTGTGGTCCTGGTCAAGACAATCTCCTGAACTCCAAGCTGAATGTCAGAATGGGAAAGAAAGGTGATTTAAGCAATTTTGAGCGTGGCATGGTTGTTGGTGCCAGACGGGCCGGTCTGAGTATTTCACAATCTGCTCAGTTACTGGGATTTTTACGCACAACCATTTCTAGGGTTTACAAAGAATGGTGTGAAAAGGGAAAAACACCCAGTATGCGGCAGTCCTGTGGGCGAAAAAATGCCTTGTTGATGCTAGAGGTCAGAGGAGAATGGGCCGACTGATTCAAGCTGATAGAAGAGCAACGTTGACTGAAATAACCACTCGTTACAACCGAGGTATGCAGCAAAGCATTTGTGAAGCCACAACACACACAACCTTGAGGCGGATGGGCTACAACAGCAGAAGACCCCACCGGGTACCACTCATCTCCACTACAAATAGGAAAAAGAGGCTACAATTTGCACGAGCTCACCAAAATTGGACTGTTGAAGACTGGAAAAATTTTGCCTGGTCTGATGAGTCTCGATTTCTGTTGAGACATTCAAATGGTAGAGTCCGAATTTGGCGTAAACAGAATGAGAACATGTATCCATCATGCCTTGTTACCACTGTGCAGGCTGGTGGTGGTGGTGTAATGGTGTGGGGGATGTTTTCTGGGCACACTTTAGGCCCCTTAGTGCCAATTGGCCATCGTTTAAATGCCACGGGCTACCTGAGCATTGTTTCTGACCATGTCCATCCCTTCATGACCACCATGTACCCATCCTCTGATGGCTACTTCCAGCAGGATAATGCACCATGTCACAAAGCTCGAATCATTTCAAATTGGTTGACAATGAGTTCACTGTACTAAAATGGCCCCCACAGTGACCAGATCTCAACCCAATAGAGCATCTTTGGGATGTGGTGGAACGGGAGCTTCGTGCCCTGGATGTGCATCCCTCAAATCTCCATCAACTGCAAGATGCTATCCTATCAATATGGGCCAACATTTCTAAAGAATGCTATCAGCACCTTGTTGAATCAATGCCACGTAGAATTAAGGCAGTTCTGAAGGCAAAAGAGGGTCCAACGTATTAGTATGGTGCTCCTAATAATTCTTTAGGTGAGTGTATATTACCCATGATGAATCACATGTAAGGTAATATTTGATGTTAAAGGTTTCTCCTGTGTCCGGATGCATGAACACTCATCTCTTATGCATAAGTTTACAGTTCACGCATCCCAAACATGGGAAACACCCTGTACGCCTCGTTTTCAAAAAATGTTTGCCTCAACTGGCCATTTTCAGGCAATCTTGAGTGCACCACTTTGTCTCTAATATTCCCTGCTCTTTTATATGCCATCATAGGAGGGTCTCCATGGACAGGCACCATGGAGGCACTGATGGACTTTCATGTATTTTTGAACTCCATTGACAAGGAGATCCAATTTTCTATTAACGGCATCAGAAGACAGGGTGCAGTATTTAGACACCCAGGTATATACAGAGGATGAACAAATACATACCAACTGACAAGAACACATTATTGCATTTTGCAAGTGGACATCCAAGGAGGATGGTAAATTCTTTACCATTCAGCCAAATGCTCAGAGTAAGGAGAATAGCGGATAAGGAGGATAATATGAATCAGGCATTAAGAAATATGGAGATGTCATTTGTGAACAGGGGTTACCCTAGAAGTTTGGTTAAAAGACATGCAGACAAAGTAAGAAAAATGTCCAGAGATGAATTGTTAATTACAAAACAGAAGCAGACAAGTGTAAGGTTACCCTTTGTGTCATCCTACAATGAGTTGAGCCCAAGCATTGAACGTATAGTGAGGCGCCATTGGGGGCTACTTGGTAGTGGCCACCCTACAATAGCGGCCTTTAGAGACCCTCCTATGATGGCATATAAAAGAGCAGGGAATGTTAGAGACAAAGTGGTGCACTCAAGACTGCCTGAAAAAGGCCAGTTGAGGCAAACATTTTTGAAAACGAGGCGTACGGGGTGTTTCCCGTGTTTGGGATGCGTGAACTGTAAACTGATGCACAAGGGATGAGTGTTCACGCATCCGGACACAGGAGAAACCTTTAACATCAAATATTACCTTACATGTGATTCATCATGGGTAATATATGTGTTAAGGTGTCCATGTAAAATGCTCTATGTGGGTGAAACCACAAGTGACCTGAAAACCAGGTTAGATAACCACAGACAATCCATCAGAAATAAAAGAAAGGACTTGCCGGTGTCAAAACACTTTGTGGAAAAAATCATGAAGAAAATGAGCTGAGATTCATGATTTTGGATCATGTAAAACCGTTAGAAAGAGGGGGCGATAGGTTAACTGTATTATAGAAAAACGAGCTCAGATGGATTTTCCGTTTAGATACATTGAAACCCAAAGGTTTAAATGTTGAGTTTAGGGTAACTGGGGGGATGGTGGGCTAGTGCCCCCTCCTCTATCGCTCATGTCCTTGTGTATCCAGAATGCTGTATTAGGTGGATCCAGTGGAAGTTACACGGACTAATTATGCCACAATGTGATTTTATGTATTGTTGTATGATTTAAGTGAACAATCAGGAATTTGACCTGCTGGGTTGGAGATTGGTCTTATATAAAGTGGTGGAAACAAGGAGGATGACCGATATATCCATTGCCCAAAAGAATGCCATTAGGTAAAATGGTGGAAAAGGCAAATGAAACAGCGCTGGTAGCGGTGACGACAGGTTCGCGGGCACGTGATGCGCGCTGAGCGTGCCGACGCTGCATTGATACCAGACGTTGCGACGTTTGGTCTCCGCCTCTGGTGACGTACAGCAGTTATGTACCACCCAATAGGAGGGGTAAGGGTTGACATATGCGCTTTGGCGAGGAACAGACGCGCAGAACCAGCGTGCATTCCCGCAAGCTAAGACGCCACCCTCCTGGTTCTCTCCACAATCTCCCAGCAAGGTATAGTTGTATGTAACTGATTTTAATGCACTTTATTATATGCACTATAATTATGAACAGTTTGTAATTACTATCACCGCTATAATGTTATCGTGTACATGCAGGACGCTTTCTAGTCCCTGTTCACATTGAGATGTGGTGTAAACTAATGAATTGTAACATTCCTATATAGGGGAGTGCACGTTTTTGTATTGGCTAATTAATTAATTGGTAACAACCTTAGGGCTCTTTCACACCTGCGTTCTTGTCTTCCGGCATAGAGTTCCGTCGTCGGGGGTCTATGCCGGAAGAATCCTGATCAGGATTATCCCAATGCATTCTGAATGGAGAGAAATCCGTTCAGGATGCATCAGGATTAGGGATGAGCGAACTCGAACTGTATAGTTCGGGTTCGTACCGAATTTTGGGGTGTCCGTGACACGGACCCGAACCCGGACATTTTCGTAAAAGTCCGGGTTCGGGTTCGGTGTTCGTCGCTTTCTTGGCGCTTTTGTGACGCTTTCTTGGCGCTTTTTGAAAGGCTGCAAAGCAGCCAATCAACAAGCGTCATACTACTTGCCCCAAGAGGCCGTCACAGCCATGCCTACTATTGGCATGGCTGTGATTGGCCAGAGCACCATGTGACCCAGCCTCTATTTAAGCTGGAGTCACATAGCGCCGCCCGTCACTCTGCTCTGATTAGCGTAGGGAGAGGTTGCAGGCTGCGACAGTAGGGCGAGATTAGGCAGATTAACTCCTCCAAAGGACTTCACTTGATTAATCGATCGATCTGCAGCTGTGCATCATTGAGCTGCTGAAATTCAAATGCTCACTCACTGTTTTTAGGCTGCCCAGACCGTTTGTCAGTCACTTTTTTCTGGGGTGATCGGCGGCCATTTTGTGTCTTGTGCGGTGCTGCGACCAAGTGCATCCAAGCTGCGACCAAGTGCATTTAACCCTCAATGGTGTGGTTGTTTTTTGGCTAAAGCCTACATCAGGGTGAAGCTGTCACACCAAGTGCATTTAACCAGCAATAGTCTGTTTATTTTTTGGCCATATACTACATCAGGGGCAAGCTGCGCCCGTCACCAAGTGCATTTAACCCTCAGTAGTGTGGTTCGTCAAGCTGTGACACCAAGTGCATTTAACCAGCAATAGTCTGTTCATTTTTTGGCCATATACTACATCAGGGGCAAGCTGCGCCCGTCACCAAGTGCATTTAACCCTCAGTAGTGTGGTTGGTCAAGCTATCACACCAAGTGCATTTAACCAGCAATAGTCTGTTCATTTTTTGGCCATATACTAAATCAGGGGCAAGCTGCGCCCGTCACCAAGTGCATTTAACCAGCAATAGTCTGTTCATTTTTTGGCCATATACTACATCAGGGGCAAGCTGCGCCCGTCACCAAGTGCATTTAACCCTCAGTAGTGTGGTTGGTCAAGCTATCACACCAAGTGCATTTAACCAGCAATAGTCTGTTCATTTTTTGGCCATATACTACATCAGGGGCAAGCTGCGCCCGTCACCAAGTGCATTTAACCAGCAATAGTGTGGTTATTTTTTGGCCATATCCCAGTCTAATTCTGTCACTAAATCCATACCGGTCACCCAGCGCCTAAATACTAGGCCTCAAATTTATATCCCGCTAAATCTCTCGTTACCGCTGTCCTGTTGTGGCTGGGAAAGTTATTTAGTGTCCGTCAAAGCACATTTTTTGTTCTGGGTTGAAGTACAATTCCCAATTTAGCAATTTCATAATTTAGTGGTTTCTGCTATATCAGAGCTATTTGAAATCTATCCCTAAAAGGGTATATAATATTCAAGGTGCACATAGGGTCATTCAGAATAACTTCACACACACGCTACTGTGCATTTCCAAGTCTAATTCTGTCACTAAATCCATACCGGTCACCCAGCGCCTAAATACTAGGCCTCAAATTTATATCCCGCTAAATCTCTCGTTACCGCTGTCCTGTTGTGGCTGGGAAAGTTATTTAGTGTCCGTCAAAGCACATTTTTTGTTCTGGGTTGAAGTACAATTCCCAATTTAGCAATTTCATAATTTAGTGGTTTCTGCTATATCAGAGCTATTTGAAATCTATCCCTAAAAGGGTATATAATATTCAAGGTGCACATAGGGTCATTCAGAATAACTTCACACACACGCTACTGTGCATTTCCAAGTCTAATTCTGTCGCTAAACCCATACCGGTCACCCAGCGCCTAAATACTAGGCCTCAAATTTATATCCCGCTAAATCTCTCGTTACCGCTGTCCTGTTGTGGCTGGGAAAGTTATTTAGTGTCCGTCAAAGCACATTTTTTGTTCTGGGTTGAAATACAATTCCCAATTTAGCAATTTCATAATTTAGTGGTTTCTGCTATATCAGAGCTATTTGAAATCTATCCCTAAAAGGGTATATAATATTCAAGGTGCACATAGGGTCATTCAGAATAACTTCACACACACGCTACTGTGCATTTCCAAGTCTAATTCTGTTAGTAAATCCATACCGGTCACCCAGCGCCTAAATACTAGGCCTCAAATTTATATCCCGCTGAATTTGAATACAATACATTGGGCCAAATAATATATTTGTTGTTGTGGTGAACCATAACAATGAGAAAAACATCTAGTAAGGGACGCGGACGTGGACATGGTCGTGGTGGTGTTAGTGGACCCTCTGGTGCTGGGAGAGGACGTGGCCGTTCTGCCACATCCACACGTCCTAGTGTACCAACTACCTCAGGTCCCAGTAGCCGCCAGAATTTACAGCGATATATGGTGGGGCCCAATGCCGTTCTAAGGATGGTAAGGCCTGAGCAGGTACAGGCATTAGTCAATTGGGTGGCCGACAGTGGATCCAGCACGTTCACATTATCTCCCACCCAGTCTTCTGCAGAAAGCGCACAGATGGCGCCTGAAAACCAACCCCATCAGTCTGTCACATCACCCCCATGCATACCAGGGAAACTGTCTCAGCCTCAAGTTATGCAGCAGTCTCTTATGCTGTTTGAAGACTCCGCTGGCAGGGTTTCCCAAGGGCATCCACCTAGCCCTTCCCCAGCGGTGAAAGATATAGAATGCACTGACGCACAACCACTTATGTTTCCTGATGATGAGGACATGGGAATACCACCTCAGCATGTCTCTGATGATGACGAAACACAGGTGCCAACTGCTGCGTCTTTCTGCAGTGTGCAGACTGAACAGGAGGTCAGGGATCAAGACTGGGTGGAAGACGATGCAGGGGATGATGAGGTCCTAGACCCCACATGGAATGAAGGTCGTGCCACTGACTTTCACAGTTCGGAGGAAGAGGCAGTGGTGAGACCGAGCCAACAGCGTAGCAAAAGAGGGAGCAGTGGGCAAAAGCAGAACACCCGCCGCCAAGAGACTCCGCCTGCTACTGCCCGCCGCCATCTGGGACCGAGCACCCCAAAGGCAGCTTCAAGGAGTTCCCTGGCATGGCACTTCTTCAAACAATGTGCTGACGACAAGACCCGAGTGGTTTGCACGCTGTGCCATCAGAGCCTGAAGCGAGGCATTAACGTTCTGAACCTGAGCACAACCTGCATGACCAGGCACCTGCATGCAAAGCATGAACTGCAGTGGAGTAAACACCTTAAAACCAAGGAAGTCACTCAGGCTCCCCCTGCTACCTCTTCTGCTGCTGCCGCCTCGGCCTCTTCTGCTGCTGCCGCCTCGGCCTCTTCCTCCGCCTCTGGAGGAACGTTGGCACCTGCCGCCCAGCAAACAGGGGATGTACCACCAACACCACCACCACCACCTCCGTCACCAAGCGTCTCAACCATGTCACACGGCAGCGTTCAGCTCTCCATCTCACAAACATTTGAGAGAAAGCGTAAATTCCCACCTAGCCACCCTCGATCCCTGGCCCTGAATGCCAGCATTTCTAAACTACTGGCCTATGAAATGCTGTCATTTAGGCTGGTGGACACAGACAGCTTCAAACAGCTCATGTCGCTTGCTGTCCCACAGTATGTTGTTCCCAGCCGCCACTACTTCTCCAAGAGAGCCGTGCCTTCCCTGCACAACCAAGTATCCGATAAAATCAAGTGTGCACTGCGCAACGCCATCTGTGGCAAGGTCCACCTAACCACAGATACGTGGACCAGTAAGCACGGCCAGGGACGCTATATCTCCCTAACTGCACACTGGGTAAATGTAGTGGCAGCTGGGCCCCAGGCGGAGAGCTGTTTGGCGCACGTCCTTCCGCCGCCAAGGATCGCAGGGCAACATTCTTTGCCTCCTGTTGCCACCTCCTCCTTCTCGGCTTCCTCCTCCTCTTCTTCCACCTGCTCATCCAGTCAGCCACACACCTTCACCACCAACTTCAGCACAGCCCGGGGTAAACGTCAGCAGGCCATTCTGAAACTCATATGTTTGGGGGACAGGCCCCACACCGCACAGGAGTTGTGGCGGGGTATAGAACAACAGACCGACGAGTGGTTGCTGCCGGTGAGCCTCAAGCCCGGCCTGGTGGTGTGCGATAATGGGCGAAATCTCGTTGCAGCTCTGGGACTAGCCAATTTGACGCACATCCCTTGCTTGGCGCATGTGCTGAATTTGGTGGTGCAGAAGTTCATTCACAACTACCCCGACATGTCAGAGCTGCTGCATAAAGTGCGGGCCGTCTGTTCGCGCTTCCGGCGTTCACATCCTGCTGCTGCTCGCCTGTCTGCGCTACAGCGTAACTTCGGCCTTCCCGCTCACCGCCTCATATGCGACGTGCCCACCAGGTGGAACTCCACCTTGCACATGCTGGACAGACTGTGCGAGCAGCAGCAGGCCATAGTGGAGTTTCAGCTGCAGCACGCACGGGTCAGTCGCACTACAGAACAGCACCACTTCACCACCAATGACTGGGCCTCCATGCGAGACCTGTGTGCCCTGTTGCGCTGTTTCGAGTACTCCACCAACATGGCCAGTGGCGATGACGCCGTTATCAGCGTTACAATACCACTTCTATGTCTCCTTGAGAAAACACTTAGGGCGATGATGCAAGAGGAGGTGGCCCAGGAGGAGGAGGAGGAGGAGGAGGAAGAGGGGTCATTTTTAGCACTTTCAGGCCAGTCTCTTCGAAGTGACTCAGAGGGAGGTTTTTGGCAACAGCAGAGGCCAGGTACAAATGTGGCCAGACAGGGCCCACTACTGGAGGACGAGGAGGACGAGGATGAGGAGGAGGTGGAGGAGGATGAGGATGAAGCATGGTCACAGCGGGGTGGCACCCAACGCAGCTCGGGTCCATCACTGGTGCGTGGCTGGGGGGAAAGGCAGGACGATGACGATACGCCTCCCACAGAGGACAGCTTGTCCTTACCCCTGGGCAGCCTGGCACACATGAGCGACTACATGCTGCAGTGCCTGCGCAACGACAGCAGAGTTGCCCACATTTTAACCTGTGCGGACTACTGGGTTGCCACCCTGCTGGATCCACGCTACAAAGACAATGTGCCCACCTTACTTCCTGCACTGGAGCGTGATAGGAAGATGCGCGAGTACAAGCGCACGTTGGTAGACGCGCTACTGAGAGCATTCCCAAATGTCACAGGGGAACAAGTGGAAGCCCAAGGCCAAGGCAGAGGAGGAGCAAGAGGTCGCCAAGGCAGCTGTGTCAATGCCAGCTCCTTTGAGGGCAGGGTTAGCATGGCAGAGATGTGGAAAACTTTTGTCAACACGCCACAGCTAACTGCACCACCACCTGATACGCAACGTGTTAGCAGGAGGCAACATTTCACTAACATGGTGGAACAGTACGTGTGCACACCCCTCCACGTACTGACTGATGGTTCGGCCCCATTCAACTTCTGGGTCTCTAAATTGTCCACGTGGCCAGAGCTAGCCTTTTATGCCTTGGAGGTGCTGGCCTGCCCGGCAGCCAGCGTTTTGTCTGAACGTGTATTCAGCACGGCAGGGGGCGTCATTACAGACAAACGCAGCCGCCTGTCTACAGCCAATGTGGACAAGCTGACGTTCATAAAAATGAACCAGGCATGGATCCCACAGGATCTGTCCGTCCCTTGTCCAGATTAGACATTAACTACCTCCCCTTAACCATATATTATTGGACTCCAGGGCACTTCCTCATTCAATCCTATTTTTATTTTCATTTTACCATTATATTGCGAGGCTACCCAAAGTTGAATGAACCTCTCCTCTGCCTGTGTGCTAGGGCCTAAATATATGCCAATGGACTGTTGCAGTGGTGGCTGACAGTGAAGCCTGATTCTCTGCTATGACATGCAGACTAATTCTCTGCTGACATGAAGCCAGATTGTCTGTTACGGGACCTCTCTCCTCTGCCTGGGTGCTGGGCCTAAATATATGACAATGGACTGTTGCAGTGGTGGCTGACGTGAAGCCTGATTCTCTGCTATGACATGCAGACTGATTCTCTGCTGACATGAAGCCAGATTCTCTGTTACGGGACCTCCCTCCTCTGCCTGGGTGCTGGGCCTAAATATATGCCAATGGACTGTTGCAAGTGGTGGCTGACGTGAAGCCTGATTCTCTGCTATGACATGCAGACTGATTCTCTGCTGACATGAAGCCAGATTGTCTGTTACGGGACCTCTCTCCTCTGCCTGTGTGCTGGGCCTAAATATATGCCAATGGACTGTTGCAGTGGTGGGTGACGTGAAGCCTCATTCTCTGCTATGACATGCAGACTGATTCTCTGCTGACATGAAGCCAGATTCTCTGTTACGAGGACCTCCCTCCTCTGCCTGGGTGCTGGGCCTAAATATATGCCAATGGACTGTTGCAGTGGTGGCTGACGTGAAGCCTCATTCTCTGCTATAACATGCAGACTAATTCTCTGCTGACATGAAGACAGATTCTCTGTTACGGGACCTCTCTCCTCTGCCTGTGTGTGTGCTGGGCCTAAATATATGCCAATGGACTGTTGCAGTGGTGGCTGACGTGAAGCCTCATTCTCTGCTATGACATGCAGACTAATTCTCTGCTGACATGAAGCCAGATTCTCTGTTACGGGACCTCCCTCCTCTGCCTGGGTGCTGGGCCTAAATATATGCCAATGGACTGTTGCACTGGTGGCTGACATGAAGCCAGATTGTCTGTTACGGGACCTCTCTCCTCTGCCTGGGTGCTGGGCCTAAATATATGCCAATGGACTGTTGCAGTGGTGGCTGACGTGAAGCCTGATTCTCTGCTATGACATGCAGACTGATTCTCTGCTGACATGAAGCCAGATTCTCTGTTACGGGACCTCCCTCCTCTGCCTGGGTGCTGGGCCTAAATATATGCCAATGGACTGTTGCAGTGGTGGCTGACGTGAAGCCTCATTCTCTGCTATGACATGCAGACTGATTCTCTGCTGACATGAAGACAGATTCTCTGTTACGGGACCTCTCTCCTCTGCCTGGGTGCTGGGCCTAAATTTATGAAAATGGACTCTTACAGTGGTGGGTGACGTGAAGCCAGATTCTCTGCTATGGGACCTCTCTCCAATTGATTTTGGTTAATTTTTATTTATTTAATTTTTATTTTAATTCATTTCCCTATCCACATTTGTTTGCAGGGGATTTACCTACATGTTGCTGCCTTTTGCAGCCCTCTAGCTCTCTCCTGGGCTGTTTTACAGCCTTTTTAGTGCCGAAAAGTTCGGGTCCCCATTGACTTCAATGGGGTTCGGGTTCGGGACGAAGTTCGGATCGGGTTCGGATCCCGAACCCGAACATTTCCGGGATGTTCGGCCGAACTTCTCGAACCCGAACATCCAGGTGTTCGCTCAACTCTAATCAGGATGTCTTCAGTTCCGGACCGGAACGTTTTTTGGCCGGAGAAAATACCGCAGCATGCTGCGCTTTTTGCTCCGGCCAAAAATCCTGAACACTTGCCGCATCGACGGATCCGGAATAATAGCCCATTGAAATGTATTATTCCGGATCCGTCCTAACATCTTCAGTTGTTACGACGCAACGACAGATCTGGATGTTGCGTCTGCGCCTGCGCCAGGAAGTAGGAAGGGCTTGGCTGGCGCGAAAACTTCCACTAGACAGCCGGCGCGGGAGAAGACAGGGCGTGAAAGAAGCTCCTGAAGGTGAGTATTGTGTGTGTGTTTGTCCCTTGCATATTTTATTAGTTGTAAAACAAACTAGAAATTTTCTGATAAGAAATAATTTACATACCGGATCCGCTCATCAGTACACGACGGATCCGCTGTTTCGACGGATCCGGCCCCATACCGGATCCGTACGACGGATCCGGAAAAAAAACGTTGATGTTGGCTTCAGGATTTCCGGATCAGTATCTTACCAAAAAAGCCGGAAAGACGCATCCGGAAAGAAAAAATTATGCGTTCTTACACGTTTTTCTGGATCCCACGTGTAATTCCAGCAAATAGAGTACACAACGAATCTGGACAACGCAAGTGTGAAAGAGCCCTTACTATGTATTTATACTGGCACCATTGCACTTTGTTTCACCTGACTTGAGAAAGGTTCTGTGAGAGGACCGAAACGTTGTCACTTGATATGTGTGAATAAAGAGCACATTTTATCTTTCAAGGAGAGCTGCGGACTTTCATTGTCTGTGTATATATATATAGAAACATCGAATGTGTCGGACGATAAGAACCATTTGGCTCATCTAGTCTGCCCAATACACTGAATACTATAAATAACCCCTGGCCCTATCTCTGGCCCTAACACTTGCAGATCAGGAAAATACTGTTTTTTGGCAAAAAAGTGTGCTTTTAAAACCCCAGAAATCGATGGGTGTATTTCTAGCTTAAATTGCACACTGACTAATCCAGATCTTGTAGATTGGCATAAAAGTATTTTTTTTGTAACCGAATATGAAAGCTGTATACCGTATATACTTGAGTATAAGCCGACCCGAATATAAGCCGAGGCCCCTAATTTTACCCCCAAAAAATGGGAAAAATTATTGACTCGAGTATAAGACTAGGGACCACCCACAGAGGCTGCAGAGGATGAGTGGGAGAGACTCCCATCAACTGGGCATTTTTTTATTTTTATATTTATCAGGTTGTTTATTATTTTTTTTTGTCCCCCCCCCCCTACTTCATACTTGGCCAGGGAGGGGGGGGGGGCTGTCCAGGGGGAGGTGAGGCTGTGCAGGGGCTGGTACTTACAGCCGGTGCAAATCTCGCGGCCCGCGTGTCTCGCAAGATTTACACTGGGAGCTTAACAGAGGTGCCGCGCGGACGTGCTGGGAGCTGACCGGAGCAGCTGTAAAGGTAAGTAACAGCTTCTCCGGCCCCCAACATGTCATGGTCTGTATCATGGCAATGTAAGTTGCCATAATACAGACCTAGACTCGAGTATAAGACGAGGGGGCTTTTTGAGCACAAAAATATGTGCCAAAAAACTCGTCTTATACTCGAGTATATACGGTATATTAAACATGAATTTAACACTTGCAGATCAGGAAAATACAGGTTTTTGGCAAAAAAGTGTGTTTTTAAAACCCCAGAATATGATGGGTGTATTTCTATCTTAAATTGCACACTGACTAATACAGATGTTGTATATTGCAAAAAAAAAAGTGATTTTCAATGTCCCAAAAGCTCAGATGCAGTGCTGGTGCACTGAGCTTGCATAAAATGGCTGCCGCCGCCGCCCACCTAACTAGCAGACGGATAAAAGTTGTTGTTTTTTGGTCAATGGGCTCAGGGCAGGGTAAAAAGATTGTGCCCTGCACCCACACAACTATTTCTTTGTAGATCGCTGACTTAGATTCTCTCCTATTCTCTACCTGAAATCACCAGCAGCAGCCTCTCCCTACACTGATCAGAGCAGAGTGACGGGCGGCGCTACGTGACTCCAGCTTATATAGAGGCTGAGTCACATGCTGCACTGGCCAATCATGGAAACAGAAACATAGAAACCTAGAATGTGTTGGCAGAAAAGAACCATTTGGCCCATCTAGTCTGCCCAATATACTGATACTATGGATAGCCCCTGGCCCTATCTTATATGAAGGCTGGCCTTATGCCTATCCCATGCATGCTTAACCTCCTCCACTGTATTTGCAGCTACCACTTCTGCAGGAAGGCTATTCCATGCATCCACTACTCTCTCAGTAAAATAATACTTCCTGATATTACTTTTAAACCTTTGCCCCTCAAATTTAAAGGGCTTCTGTCACCCCACTAAACTGTTTTTTTATTTTTTTTACTTATAATCCCTATACGGCGATTTATGCCTACATAATCTAATTAATCATTTCGGTTCAGTAGATTGTGTTAAAAAGATGCGTTTAAAATATGCAAATTACCTTGCTACCAGCAAGTAGGGCGGCTACTTGCTGGTAGCAGCCGCATCCTCCGATCCTAAACACGCCCCCTCCGCATGTTGATTGACAGGGCCAGGGAATGGGATCGTCCTCTGCTGGCCCTGTTTGAATTCAAAATCTCGCGCCTGCGCCGTACCTGTCTTCAATCGGCGCAGGCGCACTGAGAGGCGGACGCTCGCTCGGCCGCTCCATCCTCAATGCGCCTGCGCCGGGTATAGATGTGACATCATCGGCGCAGGCGCATTGAGGATGGAGCGGCCGAGCGAGCGGCCGCCTCTCAGTGCGCCTGCGCCGACTGAATACCGTTACGGCGCAGGCGCGAGATCTTGATCTGTCAATCAACATGCGGAGGGGGCGTCTTTAGGATCGGAGGATGCGGCTGCTACCAGCAAGTTTTTAACACAATCTACTGAACCAAAATGATTAATTAGATTATATAGGCATAAATCGCAGTGTAGGGATTATAAGTAAACAAAAAAAAATAATGGTTTAGTGGGGTGACAGAAGCCCTTTAAAACTATGTCCTCTTGTAGCAGTTTTTCTTCTTTAAATATTCTCTCCTCTTTTACCTTGTTGATTCCCTTTATGTATTTAGCAGTTTCTATCATATCCCCTCTGTCTCGTCTTTCTTCCAAGCTATACATGTTAAGGTCCTTTAATCTTTCCTGGTCAGTTTTATCCTGCAATCCATGTACCAGTTTAGTAGCTCTTCTCTGAACTCTCTCCAAAGTATCAATATCCTTCTGGAGATATGGTCTCCAGTACTGAGCACAATACTCCAGATGAGGATCTCACTAGTGCTCTGTAGAGCGGCATGAGCACCTCCCTCTGTCTACTGGTAATGCCTCTCCCTATACACCCCAGCATTCTGCTAGCATTTCCTGCTGCTCTGTGACATTGTCTGCCAACCTTTAAGTCTTCTGAAATAATGACCCCTAAATCCCTTTCCTCAGATACTGAGGTTAGGACTGTATCACTGATTTCTGACCATTCCTCTAGTTTTCCTAAGTCCTTTTCCATTTGGTGTGTCCCTCCAGGAACATCAACCCTGTTACAAATCTTTGTGTCATCAGCAAAAAGACACACCTTACCATCGAGGCCTTCTGCAATTTCGCGGATAAAGATATTAAACAATATGGGTCCCAGAACAGATCCCTGAGGTACCCCACTGGTAACAAGACCTTGGTCTGAATATACTCCATTGACTACAACCCTCTGTTGTCTGTCCCTCAGCCACTGCCTAATCCATTCAACCATATGGGAGTCCAAGACCAAAGACTGCAATTTATTGATAAGCCTTCTATATGGGACAGTATCAAAAGCCTTACTTAAATCCAGATAAGCGATGTCTACTGCACCTCCTCCATCTATTATTTTAGTCACCCAATCAAAATAATCAATAAGATAGTTTGACATGATCTTCCCTGAAGTAAACACATGCTGTTTTTCATCTTTCAATCCATGGTATTTTAGATGTTCTACAATCCTCTCCTTAAGTATGGTTTCCATTAATTTACCCACTATTGATGTCAGGCTTACTGGCCTATAGTTGCTCAATTCCTCCCTATTACCTTTCTTGTGAATGGGCACAACATTTGCTAATTTCCAATCTTCTAGGACGACTCCTGTTACCAGTGATTGGTTAATAAATCTGTTAATGGTTTTGCTAGTTCACCGCTAAGCTCTTTTAAAAGCTTTGGGTGTATCCCATCAGGCCCCTGTGACTTATTTGTATTAATGTTAGACAGTTGACTTAGAACCTCTTCCTCTGTAAAGACACATGCATCCAAAGATTCATTCGTCTTCCTTCCTAACTGAGGTCCTTTTCCTTAAATTTCCTTTGTAAAAACTGAACAGTAGAGTTGAGCAAACACCTGGATGTTCGGGTTCGAGAAGTTCGGCCGAACTTCCCGGAAATGTTTGGGATCCGAACCCGACCTGAACTTCGTCCCAAACCCGAACCCCATTGAAGTCAATGGGGACCCGAACTTTTCGGCACTAAAAAGGCTGTAAAACAGCCCAGGAAAGGGCTAGAGGGCTGCAAAAGGCAGCAACATGTAGGTAAATCCCCTGCAAACAAATGTGGATAGGGAAATGAATAAAAATAAAAATAAAATAAATAGAAATTTAACCAATATCAATTGGAGAGAGGTCCCATAGCAGAGAATCTGGCTTCACGTCACCCACCACTGTAACAGTCCATTGTCATATATTTAGGCCCTGGCACCCAGGCAGAGGAGAGAGGTCCCGTAACAGAGAATCTGGCTTCATGTCAGCAGAAAATCAGTCTTCATATCATAGCAGAGAATCATGCTTCACGTAACCCAACACTGGAACACTCCATTGTCAGATATTTAGGCCCAGGCACCCAGGCAGAGGAGAGAGGTCCCGTAACAGAGAATTATGCTTCATGTCAGCAGAGAATCAGTCTTCATATCATAGCAGAGAATCATGCTTCACGTCACCCAACACTGGAACAGTCCATTGTCAGATATTTAGACCCAGGCAGAGGAGAGAGGTCCCGTAACAGAGAATCTGGCTTCATGTCAGCAGAGAATCAGTCTTCATATCATAGCAGAGAATCATGCTTCACGTCACCCAACACTGGAACAGTCCATTGTCAGATATTTAGGACCAGGCGCCCAGGCACCCAGGCAGAGGAGAGAGGTCCCGTAACAAAGAAACCTGGCTTCATGTCAGCAGAGAATCAATCTTCATATCATAGCAGAGAATCATGCTTCACGTCACCCAACACTGGAACAGTCCATTGTCATATATTTAGGCCCAGGCACCCAGGCAGAGGAGATAGGTCCCGTAACAGAGAATTTGGCTTCATGTCAGCAGAGAATCAGTCTGCATGTCATAGCAGAGAATCATGCTTCACGTCAGCCACCACTGTAACAGTCCATTGTCATATATTTAGGCCCCGGCACCCAGGCAGAGGAGAGAGGTCCCGTAACAGAGAATCTGGCTTCATGTCAGCAGAGAATCAGTCTTCATATAATAGCAGAGAATCATGCTTCACGTCACCCAACACTGGAACAGTCCATTGTCAGATATTTAGGCCCAGGCACCCAGGCAGAGGAGATAGGTCCCGTAACAGAGAATCTGGCTTCATGTCAGCAGAGAATCAGTCTTCATATCATAGCAGAGAATCATGCTTCACGTCACCCAACACTGGAACAGTCCATTGTCAGATATTTAGGCCCAGGCACCCAGGCAGAGGAGATAGGTCCCGTAACAGAGAATCTGGCTTCATGTCAGCAGAGAATCAGTCTGCATGTCATAGCAGAGAATCAGGCTTCACGTCACCCATCACTGTAACAGTCCATTGTCATATATTTAGGCCCCGGCCCCCAGGCAGAGGAGAGAGGTCACGTAACAGAGAATCTGGCTTCATGTCAGCAGAGAATCAGTCTTCATATCATAGCAGAGAATCATGCTTCACGTCACCCACCACTGTAACAGTCCATTGTCATATATTTAGGCCCCGGCACCCAGGCAGAGGAGAGAGGTCCCGTAACAGAGAATCTGGCTTCATGTCAGCAGAGAATCAGTCTGCATGTCATAACAGAGAATCAGGCTTCACGTCACCCATCACTGTAACAGTCCATTGTCATATATTTAGGCCCCGGCACCCAGGCAGAGGAGAGAGGTCCCGTAACAGAGAATCTGGCTTCATGTCAGCAGAGAATCAGTCTTCATATCATAGCAGAGAATCATGCTTCACGTCACCCACCACTGTAACAGTCCATTGTCATAAATTTAGGCCCCGGCACCCAGGCAGAGGAGAGAGGTCCAGTAACAGAGAATCTGGCTTCATGTCAGCAGAGAATCAGTCTGCATGTCATAGCAGAGAATCAGGCTTCACGTCACCCACCACTGTAACAGTCCATTGTCATATATTTAGGCCCCGGCACCCAGGCAGAGGAGAGAGGTCCCGTAATAGAGAATCTGGCTTCATGTCAGCAGAGAATCAGTCTTCATATCATAGCAGAGAATCATGCTTCATGTCACCCACCACTGTAACAGTCCATTGTCATAAATTTAGGCCCCGGCACCCAGGCAGAGGAGAGAGGTCCCGTAACAGAGAATCTGGCTTCATGTCAGCAGAGAATCAGTCTGCATGTCATAGCTGAGAATCAGGCTTCACGTCACCTACCACTGTAACAGTCCATTGTCATGTATTTAGGCCACGGCACCCAGGCAGAGGAGAGAGGTCCCGTAACAGAGAATCTGGCTTCATGTCAGCAGAGAATCAGTCTGCATGTCATAACAGAGAATCAGGCTTCACGTCACCCACCACTGTAACAGTCCATTGTCATATATTTAGGCCCCGGCACCCAGGCAGAGGAGAGAGGTCCCGTAACAGAGAATCTGGCTTCATGTCAGCAGAGAATCAGTCTTCATATCATAGCAGAGAATCATGCTTCACGTCACCCACCACTGTAACAGTCCATTGTCATAAATTTAGGCCCCGGCACCCAGGCAGAGGAGAGAGGTCCAATAACAGAGAATCTGGCTTCATGTCAGCAGAGAATCAGTCTGCATGTCATAGCAGAGAATCAGGCTTCACGTCACCCACCACTGTAACAGTCCATTGTCATATATTTAGGCCCCGGCACCCAGGCAGAGGAGATAGGTCCCATAACAGAGAATCTGGCTTCATGTCAGCAGAGAATCAGTCTTCATATCATAGCAGAGAATCATGCTTCACGTCACCCACCACTGTAACAGTCCATTGTCTTAAATTTAGGCCCCGGCACCCAGGCAGAGGAGAGAGGTCCCGTAACAGAGAATCTGGCTTCATGTCAGCAGAGAATCAGTCTGCATGTCATAGCAGAGAATCAGGCTTCACGTCACCCACCACTGTAACAGTCCATTGTCATATATTTAGGCCCCGGCACCCAGGCAGAGGAGAGAGGTCCTGTAACAGAGAATCTGGCTTCATGTCAGCAGAGAATCAGTCTGCATGTCATTGCAGAGAATCATGCTTCACGTCACCCACCACTGTAACAGTCCATTGGCATATATTTAGGCCCCGGCACCCAGGCAGAGGAGAGAGGTCTTGTAACAGAGAATCTGGCTTCATGTCAGCAGAGAATCAGTCTGCATGTCATTGCAGAGAATAAGGCTTCACGTCACCCACCACTGTAACAGTCCATTGTCATATATTTAGGCCCCGGCACCCAGGCAGAGGAGAGAGGTCCCGTAACAGAGAATCTGGCTTCATGTCAGCAGAGAATCAGTCTACATATCATAGCAGAGAATCAGGCTTCACGTCACCCACCACTGTAACAGTCCATTGTCAGATATTTAGGCCCCGGCACCCAGACAGAGGAGAGGTTCATTCAACTTTGGGTTGCCCCGCAATATAATGGTAAAATGAAAATAAAAATAGGATTGAATGAGGAAATGCCCTGGAGTACAATAATATATGGTTAAGGGGAGGTAGTTAATGTCTAATCTGCACAAGGGATGGACAGGTCCTGTGGGATCCATGCCTGGTTCATTTTTATGAACGTCAGCTTGTCCACATTGGCTGTAGACAGGCGGCTGCGCTTGTCTGTAATGACGCCCCCTGCCGTGCTGAATACACGTTCAGACAATTCGCTGGCCGCCGGGCAGGCCAGCACCTCCAAGGCATAAAAGGCTAGCTCTGGCCACGTGGACAATTTAAAGACCCAGAAGTTGAATGGGGCCGAACCATCAGTCAGTACGTGGAGGGGTGTGCACACGTACTGTTCCACCATGTTAGTGAAATGTTGCCTCCTGCTAACACGTTGCGTATCAGGTCGTGGTGCAGTTAGCTGTGGCGTGTTGACAAAACCTTTCCACATCTCTGCCATGCTAACCCTGCCCTCAGAGGAGCTGGCCGTGACACAGCTGCCTTGGCGACCTCTTGCTCCTCCTCTGCCTTGGCCTTGGGCTTCCACTTGTTCCCCTGTGACATTTGGTAATGCTCTCAGTAGCGCGTCTACCAACGTGCGCTTGTACTCGTGCATTTTCCTATTACGCTCCAGTGCAGGAAGTAAGGTGGGCACATTGTCTTTGTACCGTGGATCCAGCAGGGTGGCAACCCAGTAGTCCGCACACGTTAAAATGTGGGCAACTCTGCTGTCGTTGCGCAGGCACTGCAGCATGTAGTCGCTCATGTGTGCCAGGCTGCCCAGAGGTAAGGACAAGCTGTCCTCTGTGGGAGGCGTATCGTCATCGTCCTGCGTTTCCCCCCAGCCACGCACCAGTGATGGGCCCGAGCTGCGTTGGGTGCCACCCTGCTGTGACCATGCTTCATCCTCATCCTCCTCCACCTCCTTCTCATCCTCGTCCTCCTCGTCCTCCAGTAGTGGGCCCTGGCTGGCCACATTTGTACCTGGCCTCTGCTGTTGCAAAAAACCTCCCTCTGAGTCACTTCGAAGAGACTGGACTGAAAGTGCTAAAAATGACCCCTCTTCCTTCTCCTCCTCTTCCTGGGCCACCTCCTCTTCCATCATGGCCTTAAGTGTTTTCTCAAGGAGACATAGAAGTGGTATTGTAACGCTGATAACGGCGTCATCGCCACTAGCCATGTTGGTGGAGTACTCGAAACAGCGCAACAGGGCACACAGGTCTCGCATGGAGGCGCAGTCATTGGTGGTGAAGTGGTGCTGTTCCGCAGTGCGACTGACCCGTGCGTGCTGCAGCTGAAACTCCACTATGGCCTGCTGCTGCTCGCACAGTCTGTCCAGCATGTGCAAGATGGAGTTCCACCTGGTGGGCACGTCGCATATAAGGCGGTGAGCGGGAAGGCCGAAGTTATGCTGTAGCGCAGACAGGCGAGCAGCGGCAGGATGTGAACACCGGAAGCGCGAACAGACGGCCCGCACTTTATGCAGCAGCTCTGACATGTCGGGGTAGTTGTGAATGAACTTCTGCACCACCAAATTCAGCACATGCGCCAAGCAAGGGATGTGCGTCAAACCGGCTAGTCCCAGAGCTGCAACGAGATTTCGCCCATTATCGCACACCATTAGGCCGGGCTTGAGGCTCACCGGCAGCAACCACTCGTCGGTCTGTTGTTCTATACCCCGCCACAACTCCTGTGCAGTGTGGGGCCTGTCCCCCAAACATATGAGTTTCAGAATGGCCTGCTGACGTTTACCCCGGGCTGTACTGAAGTTGGTGGTGAAGGTGTGTAGCTGACTGGATGAGCAGGTGGAAGAAGAGGAGGAAGCCGAGTAGGAGGAGGAGGCAACAGGAGGCAAAGAATGTTGCCCTGCGATCCTTGGCGGCGGAAGGACGTGCGCCAAACAGCTCTCCGCCTGGGGCCCAGCCGCCACTACATTTACCCAGTGTGCAGTTAGGGAGATATAGCGTCCCTGGCCGTGCTTACTGGTCCACGTATCTGTGGTTAGGTGGACCTTGCCACAGATGGCGTTGCGCAGTGCACACTTGATTTTATCGGATACTTGGTTGTGCAGGGAAGGCACGGCTCTCTTGGAGAAGTAGCGCCGGCTGGGAACAACATACTGTGGGACAGCAAGCGACATGAGCTGTTTGAAGCTGTCTGTGTCCACCAGCCTAAATGACAGCATTTCATAGGCCAGTAGTTTAGAAATGCTGGCGTTCAGGGCCAGGGATCGAGGGTGGCTAGGTGGGAATTTACGCTTTCTCTCAAATGTTTGTGAGATGGAGAGCTGAACGCTGCCGTGTGACATGGTTGAGATGCTTCATGACGGAGGTGGTGGTGTTGGTGGTACATCCCCTGTTTGCTTGTTTTTAAGGTGTTTACTCCACTGCAGTTCATGCTTTGCATGCAGGTGCCTGGTCATGCAGGTTGTGCTAAGGTTCAGAACGTTAATGCCTCGCTTCAGGCTCTGATGGCACAGCGTGCAAACCACTCGGGTCTTGTCGTCAGCACATTGTTTGAAGAAGTGCCATGCCAGGGAACTCCTTGAAGCTGCCTTTGGGGTGCTCGGTCCCAGATGGCGGCGGTCAGTAGCAGGCGGAGTCTCTTGGCGGCGGGTGTTCTGCTTTTGCCCACTGCTCCCTCTTTTGCTACGCTGTTGGCTCGGTCTCACCACTGCCTTTTCCTCTGAACTGTGAAAGTCAGTGGCACGACCTTCATTCCATGTGGGGTCTAGGACCTCATCGTCCCCTGCATCGTCTTCCACCCAGTCTTGATCCCTGACCTCCTGTTCAGTCTGCACACTGCAGAAAGACGCAGCAGTTGGCACCTGTGTTTCGTCATCATCAGAGACGTGCTGAGGTTGTATTCCCATGTCCTCATCATCAGGAAACATAAGTGGTTGTGCGTCAGTGCATTCTATGTCTTCCACCGCTGGGGAAGGGCTAGGTGGATGCCCATGGGAAACCCTGCCAGCGGAGTCTTCAAACAGCATAAGAGACTGCTGCATAACTTGAGGCTCAGACAGTTTCCCTGGTATGCATGGGGGTGATGTGACAGACTGATGGGGTTGGTTTTCAGGCGCCATCTGTGCGCTTTCTGCAGAAGACTGGGTGGGAGATAATGTGAACGTGCTGGATCCACTGTCGGCCACCCAATTGACTAATGCCTGTACCTGCTCAGGCCTTACCATCCTTAGAACGGCATTGGGCCCCACCAAATATCGCTGTAAATTATTGCGGCTACTGGGACCTGAGGTAATTGGTACACTAGGACGTGTGGCTGTGGCAGAACGGCCACGTCCTCTCCCAGCACCAGAGGGTCCACTAAGACCACCACGACCATGTCCACGTCCGCGTCCCTTACTAGATGTTTTCCTCATTGTTACCGTTCACCACAATAAGAAAAATATTATTTGGCCCAATGTATTGAATTCAAATTCAGGCCTTTTTTTACAGACACCTAACACTATCTGGCTATCTATTTAGGTACCGTATTACACTAATACAGGCACAGCAGTAACCACAGATTTAGCTGAATATAAATTTGAGGCCTAGTATTTAGGCTCTGGATGACAGGTATATGTTTACACACAGAATTAGACTTGGAATTGCACAGTAGCGTGTGTGTAAAGTTATTGAGAATAACCCTATCTGCACCGTGAATCTTATATACCCTTTTAGGGATAGATTCAAAGTAGGTCTGATACTCAGAAACCAATAAATTAGGAAATTGCTAAATTGGTAATTGTATTTCAACCCAGAACAAAAACTGTGCTTTGACGGACACTACATAACTTGCCCAGCCACAGCAATAACCACAGATTTAGCTGACTATAAATTTGAGGCCTATTATTTAGGCGCTGGGTGACAGGTATACGTTTACAGACAGAATTAGACTGGGATATGGCCAAAAAATAAACAGACTATTGATGGTTAAATGCACTTGGTGTGACAGCTTGACCCTGATGTAGGATATAGCCAAAAGACAACCACACTATTGAGGGTTAAATGCACTTAGTGACAGGCTCAGCTTGCCCCTGATGTAGTATATGGCCAAAAAACAACCACACTATTGAGGGTTAAATGTACTTGGTGGCAGCTTGTGCTGGCGCACCACGAGACACAAAATGGCCGCCGATCACACCAGAAAAAAGTGAATGAAAAACGCTCTGGGCAGCCTAAAAACAGTGAGCAATTGAATAGCAGCAGTTCAATCATCCACAGCTGCAGATCGATCTCTGAATGAAGTCTTTTGGAGGAGTTAATCACTGCCTAATCTCGCCCTAACGTCGCAGCTGCAACCTCTCCCTACACTGATCAGAGCAGAGTGACGTGCGGCGCTACGTGACTCCAGCTTAAATAGAGGCTGGGTCACATGCTGCACTGGCCAATCACAGCCATGCCAATAGTAGGCATGGCTGTGACGGCCTCTTGGGGCAAGTAGTATGACGCTTGTTGATTGGCTGCTTTGCAGCCTTTCAAAAAGCGCCAAGAAAGCGACGAACACCAAACCCGGACTTTTACGAAAATGTTCGGGTTCGGGTCCGTGTCACGGACACCCCAAAATTCGGTACGAACCCGAACTATACAGATCGGGTTCGCTCATCCCTACTGAACAGAAGTATTCATTGAGGCAGTCAGCTAGTTCTTTATCTTCTTCCATATACCTTCCTTCTTTTGTTTTTAATTTGGCAATTCCTTGTTTTAGTTTCCTTTGTTCATTTATGTATCTGAAGAATGCCTTATCGCTTTTTTCACTGACTGAGCTAATTTCTCTTCTGCCTGTGCTTTAGAAGTTCTTATAACTTGCTTGGCCTCTCTCTGCCTAATGTTATAAATTTCCCTGTCATCCTCGGTTTTTTTTTATAATGACTAAATGCTATCTTTTTGTTTTTAATGATTTTGGTCACTTCTGCTGAGTACCACAGGGGTCTCTTCCTTTTTTTGCTTTTACTGACAAGCCTAATGCAATTTTCTGTTGCCTTCAATAGTGCCACTTTTAAGTAGTCCCATTTCTCCTAGACTCTATTGAAACTGTTCCAATCTGATAGGGACTCGTATACCACTAATCTAATTTTAGAAAAGTCAGTTTTTCTAAAATCTAAAACTTTTGTTTTTGTGTGGTGTGAATCAGTCACTGTACTTATAGTAAACCACACTGACTGGTGATCACTAGATCCCAAGCTTTCCCCTACAGTAATATCAGATACCAAATTCCCATTTGTAAATACTAAATCTAAAATGGCCTCCTTCCGGGTTGGCTCCTCAGCTACTTGCTGTAGAGATAATCCCAGTAGGGATATACAGTTGCAAAAAAAAAGTATGTGAACCCTTTGGAATGATATGGATTTCTGTACAAATTTGTCATAAAATGTGATCTGATCTTCATCTAAGTCACAACAATAGACAATCACAGTCTGCTTAACCTAATAACACACAAAGACTTAAATGTTACCATGTTTTTATTGAACACACCATGTAAACATTCACAGTGCAGGTGGAAAAAGTTTGTGAACCCTTGAATTTAATAACTGGTTAAACCTCCTTTGGCAGCAATAACTTCAACCAAACGTTTCCTGTAGTTGCAGATCAGAAGTGCACAACGGTCAGCAGTAATTCTTGACTAGAGTTGAGCGAACCTGAACTGTAAAGTTTGGGTTCGTACCGAACTTTAGAGTTTTCAGCACCCGGACCCGAACCCGAACATTTACGTAAAAGTTCGGTGTTCGGCGATTTTTATGGCGCTTTTTGAAAGGCTGCAAAGCAGCCAATCAACAAGCGTCATAGTACTTGCCCCAAAAGGCCGTCACAGCCATGCCTACTATTGGCGTGGCTGTGATTGGCCAGTGCAGCATGTGACCCAGCCTCTATTTAAGCTGGAGTCACGTAGCGCCGCCCGTCACTCTGCTGGGATTAGTGTAGGGAGAGGCTGCAGCTGCTGTGAGGGAGAGATCAGGGAGAAATCTCATCAAGAACTGGTTTATGTACTCAGCGATCTACAGAAAAAGTGTTTTGTGGGTGCAGTGCACAATTTTTTTAAGCCTGCCCTGAGCCAACTACTGCTGAAAACGAACTTTTTTTCTTCAGTTAGTCAATATCAATACATGATCGGCAGCCATTTTTGCAACGATAGTGCACCAGCATAGGCTATCTGCAAGTCCAGAAATACAGCTTTTTTTACTGGGGTGAAAAAACCCTCTAATATACCGCACATCTAGGATTAGACAAGCATAAGTGACTGTCACATTTAGGACAGAAATACAGCTTTTTGGTTACTGGGGTGAAAAAACCCTCTAATATACTGCACATCTGTGATCACACGTGCATAAGTCACTGTCACATTTAGGCCTTAAATACGGCTTTTTAATTACTGGGGTGATAAAAGCCTCTGATATACTGCACATCTGGGATTACACATGCATAAGTCACTGTCACATTTAGGACAGAAATACAGCTTTTTGGTTAGGGTGAAAAAACCCTGTAATACACTGCACATCTGGGATAAGACGTGCATAAGTGAGTGTCACATATAGGCCACAAATACTGCTGTCATATAGAGTAAAAAAAATTAAAAATTGAGTGCAATACCCTACATCAGGGTTTATATTGGCGGTTAATCGTTATTATCATACTTAACCACTTTTTACTTTGCTTTGTGAACGCTAACTATGAGGCAAACATCTAATAAGGGACACGGTCATGGTCATGGTGGTGGTGTTGGTGGACCCTCTGGTGCAGGAAGAAGACGTGGCCGTTCTGCCACAGCTACACGTCCTACTGAACCTAATACCTCAGGTCCCAGTAGCTGCCAGAATCTACAGAAATATTTGGTTGGGCCTAATGCCATTCTAAGTATGTTAAGGCCTAAGCAAGTACAGGCGCTAGTCAATTGGGTGGCCGACAGTGCATCCAGCACGTTCACATTATCTCCCACCCAGTCTTCTGCAGAAAGCGCACAGATGGCGCCTGAAAACCAAGCCCATCAGTCTGTCACATCACCCCCTTGCATATCGGGGAACCTGTCTGAGCCTCAAGTCACGCAGCAGTCTCTTATGCTGTTTGAAGACTCTGCTGGCAGGGTTTCCCAAGGGCATCCACCTAGCCCTTCCCCAGGGGTGGAAGACATAGAATGCACTGACGCACAACCACTTATGTTTCCTGATGAGGACATGGGAATACCACCTCAGCATGTCTCTGATGATGACGAAACACAGGTGCCAACTGCTGCGTCTTTCTGCAGTGTGCAGACTGAACAGGAGGTCAGGGAGAAAGACTGGGTGGAAGACAATGCAGGGGACGATGAAGTCCTAGACCCTACATGGAATGAAGGTCGTGTCACTGACTTTCAGAGTTCGGAGGAAGAGGCAGTGGTGAGACCGAGCCAACAGCGTAGCAAAAGCGGGAGCAGGGTGAAAAAGTAGAGCAGCCGTCGCCAAAACAGTTCGCCTACTACTGGCCACTGTCAACAGGGACCAAGCACACCAAAGGCAGCTTCAAGAAGTTCCCTGGCATGGCACTTCTTCACACAATGTGCTGACGACAAGACGCGAGTGGTTTGCACGCTGTGCCATCAGAGCCTGAAGCGAGGCATTAACGTTCTGAACATTAGCACAACCTGCATGACCAGGCATCTACATGCGAGACACGGGCTGCAGTGGAGTAAGCACCTTCAAAACCAATAAAGGGCTCAGGCCCCTCCTGCTCCCTCTTCTGCTGCTGCCTCGGCCTCTTCCTCCACCTCACCAACACCACCACCACCTCCGTCACCAAGCATCTCCACCATGTCACACGGAAGCGTTCAGCTCTCCATCTTACAAACCTTTGAGAGAAAGCGTAAATTCCCACCTAGCCACCCGCGATCCCTGTCCCCGAATGCCAGCATTTCTAAACTGCTGGCCTTTAAAATGCTGTCATTCTGGCTGGTGGAGACGGACAGCTTCAAACAGCTCATGTCGCTTGCTGTCCCACAGTACGTCATTCCCAGCCGCCACTACTTCTCCAGGAGAGAAGGATAAAATCAAGTGTGCACTGCGCAACACCATCTGTGGCAAGGTCCACCTAACCACAGATACGTGGACCAGTAAGCACGGCCAGGGATGCCATATCTCCCTAACTGCACACTGGGTAAATGCAGTGGCGGCTGGGCCCCAGACGGAGAGCTGTTTGGCGTACATCCTTCTGCCGCCAAGGATCGCAGGGCATTATTCTTTGCCTCCTGTTGCCTCCTCTTCCTACTCAGCTTCCTCCTGTTCTTCTACCACCTCCTCATCCGGTCAGCCACAGACCTTCACCACCAACTTCAGCACAGCCAGGGGTAAACGTCAGCAGGCCATTCTGAAACTGATCGTGCACATAGAACAACAGACCGACGAGTGGTTGCTGCCAGTGGGACTCAAGCCCGGCCTGGTGGTGTGCGATAATGGGCGAAATCTCGTTGCAGCTCTGGGACTAGCCGGTTTGACGCACATCCCTTGCCTGGCGCATGTGCTAAATTTGGTGGTGCAGAAATTCATTCACAACTAACCCGACATGTCTGAGCTGCTGCATAAAGTGCGGGTCGTTTGTGCGCGCTTCCGGCGTTCTCATCCTGCCGCCGCTCGGCTGTCTGCACTACAGCGTAACTTCGGCCTTCCCGCTCACCGCCTCATATGCGACGTGCCCACCAGGTGGAACTCCACCTTGCACATGCTGGAGAGGCTGTGTGAGCAGCAGCAGGCGATAGTGGAGTTTCAGCTGCAGCACGCACGGGTAAGTCGCACTGCGGAACAGCACTACTTCACCACCAATGACTGGGCCTCCATGCGAGACCTGTGTGCCCTGTTGCGCTGTTTCGAGTACTCCACCAACATGGCCAGTGGCGATGACGATGAAGCGTTACAATACCACTTCTATGTCTCCTTGAGAAAACACTTAGGGCGATGATGGAAGAGGATGTGGCCCAGGACGAGGAGGAGGAAGAGGGGTCATCTCTAACACTTTCAGGCCAGTCTTTTAGAAGTGGCTCAGAAAGAGGATTTTTGCAACAGCAGAGGCCAGGTACAAACTTGGCCAGCCAGGGCCCACTACTGGAGGACGAGGAGGAGGGGGATGGGGATGAAGCATGTTCACAGCGGGGTGGTATCCAACGCAGCTCGGGCCCATCACTGGTGCGTGGCTGGGGGGATACGGAGGACGCAGACGATACGCCTCCCACAGAGGACAGCTTGTCCTTACCTCTAGGCAGCCTGGCACACATGACTACATGCTGCAGTGCCTGCGCAACGACTGCAGAGTTGCCCACATTCTAACGTGTGCTGACTACTGGGTGGCCACCCTGCTGGATCCCCGTTACAAATACAATGTGCCGTCCTTAATTCCCTCACTGGAGCGTGATTGGAAGATGCGCGACTACAGGCGCACGCTGGTAGACGCGCTCCTGAGAGCATTCCCGACTGACGCCGGGGGACAAGTGGAAGCACAAGGCGAAGGCAGGGAAGGAGGAAGAGGTCGCCAACTCAGCTGTGTCAGCGCCAGCACCTCAGAAGGCAGGGTTAGCATGGCAGACATGTGGAAAAGCTTTGTCACCTCGCTGCAACAACCCGCCCCAACTGCTGATATGGAGCGTGTTAGCAGGAGGCAGCATTTGAACAACATGGTGGAACAGTACCTGTGCACACGACTACACGTACTGACTGATGGTTCTGCCCCATTTAACTTCTGAATCGCCAAATTGTCCACATGGCCAGAGGTTGCCCTGTATGCCTTGGAGGTGCTGGCCTGCCCTGCAGCCAGTGTACTCTCTGAACGTGTATTCAGCACGGCAGGAGGCGTCATTACAGACAGACGCAGCCGCCTGTCCACAGCCAACGTGGACAAGCTCACGTTCATTAAAATAAACCAGGCCTGGATCCCACAAGACTTGTCTGTACCTTGTGCAGAATAGACATTTATACCACCATCAAACATACATTCTTGTACTCAAGTCAAGTGCAATGATTCTTTGTTTTCTTTTTTTTTATTTGTCCCAATATTTTGGGGGCTACCTACCCCAATAAAAAAAAAAAAAACATTGTTGGCTACCTGTTCCTCCTCCATTGCTGCCTCCACCTACAACACCACATTCACCGCCTCCTCAACCTCCGACTCCATATCCACCTCCTTCTCTGACTTGCAGGTTAATAATTTGTAATTTTTTGTTATTTTATTTTAAGTCATTTCCCTATCCACATTTGTTTGCAGAGCAGTTGTTATGCTCTTAAGCACATTTTACTGCCTTTTACATCCCTCTAGCCTTTTCAAGGACTATTTTAGAGCCATTTTAATAAAAAATAAAAGCCAATTTTAGTACCCTAAATTATAAAAAATTCTTATTTTCAATTGTCGGGTGACATTTTACCATTTTTGGCGTATACAAACCCCTGCTGTGCCTGGGTGACAGGGGCCTAAATCTCTCAAAATCCTCTGTTCTTTTGCTGGGTGACATGAAGCCCCTTTTGCCGTGAATTAACCCCTGCTCTGCATTGCTGACAGGGGCCTAAATCTCTCATAATCCTCTGTTCTATTGCTGGGTGACATGAACCCCCTTTTGCCGTGAATGAACCCCTGCTGTGCCTGGGTGACAGGGAACTAAATTTAGTGAAAACATCTGTTACTGATCGGAAGATGCGCGACTACAAGCAGTCCGTAAAAATCATACGGACGTCTGAATGGAGCCTTACAGGGGGGTGATCAATGACAGGGGGGTGATCAGGGAGTCTATATGGGTGATCACCTCCCTGTCATTGATCACCCCCCTGTAAGGCTCCATTCAGACATTTTTTTGGCCCAAGTTAGCGGAAATTTTTATTTTATTTTTTTCTTACAAAGTCTTATATTCCACTAACTTGTGTCAAAAAATAAAATCTCACATGAACTCACCATACCCCTCACGGAATCCAAATGCGTAAAATTTTTTAGACATTTATATTCCAGACTTCTTCTCACGCTTTAGGGCCCCTAAAATGCCAGGGCAGTATAAATACCCCACATGTGACCCCATTTCGGAAAGAAGACACCCCAAGGTATTCCGTGAGGGGCATATTGGGTCCATGAAAGATTGAAATTTTTGTCCCAAGTTAGCGGAAAGGGAGACTTTGTGAGAAAATACAAAAAAAAATCAATTTCCGCTAAATTGTGCCAAAAAAAAATATTTCTATGAACTCGCCATGACCCTCATTGAATACCTTGGGGTGTCTTCTTTCCAAAATGGGGTCACATGTGGGGTATTTATACTGCCCTGGCATTTTAGGGGCCCGAAAGCGTGAGAAGAAGTCTGGGATCCAAATGTCTAAAAATGCCCTCCTAAAAGGAATTTGGGCCGCTTTGTGCATCTAGGCTGCAAAAAAGTGTCACACATGTGGTATCACCGTACTCAGGAGAAGTTGGGGAATGTGTTTTGGGGTGTCATTTTACATATTCCCATGCTGGGTGAGATAAATATCTTAGTCAAATGCCAACTTTGTATAAAAAAATGGGAAAAGTTGTCTTTTGCCAAACAAATTCGGATTTCGCAGGTCATTTTTTACACATTTTGATTTCAAACTACTTACCACACATTAGGGCCCCTAGAATGCCAGGGCAGTATAACTACCCCACAAGTGACCCCATTTTGGAAAGAAGACACCCCAAAGTATTCCGTGAGGGGCATGGCGAGTTCCTAGAATTTTTTATTTTTTGTCACAAGTTAGCGGAAAATTATGATTTTTTTATTTTATTTTTTTTCCTTACAAAGTCTCATATTCCACTAACTTGTGACAAAAAACAAAAAATTCTAGAAACTCGCCATGCCCCTCACGGAATACCTTGGGGTGTCTTCTTTCCAAAATGGGGTCACTTGTGGCGTAGTTATACTGCTCTGGCAATTTAGGGGCCCTAATGTGTGCGAAGTAGTAAATATTTATCTCACCCAACATGGGTATATGTAAAATGACACCCCAAAACACATCCCCCAACTTCTCCTGAGTACGGCGATACCAGATGTGTGACACTTTTTTGCAGTTTAGGTGGGCAAAGGGGCACACATTCCAAAGAGCACCTTCCGGATTTCACCGGTCATTTTTTACAGATTTTGATTTCAAACTACTTCTTACGCATATGGGCCCCTAAAATGCCAGGGCAGTATAACTACCCCACAAGTGACCCCATTTTGGAAAGAAGACACCCCAAGGTATTTTATGATGGGCATAGTGAGTTCATGGAAGTTTTTATTTTTTGTCACAAGTTAGTGGAATATGAGACTGTGTAAGAAACAAAAAAAAGAAAAATCATAATTTTCCGCTAACTTGTGACAAAAAATAAAATGTTCTATGAACTCACTATGCCCATCAGTGAATACCTTAGGGTGTCTACTTTCCGAAATGGGGTCATTTGTGGGGTGTTTGTACTGTCTGGGCATTGTAGAACCTCAGGAAACATGATAGGTGCTCAGAAAGTCAGAGCTGCTTCAAAAAGCGGAAATTAAAATTTTTGTACCATAGTTTGTAAACGCTATAACTTTTACCCAAACCATTTTTTTTGACCCAAACATTTTTTTTTATCAAAGACATGTAGAACAATAAATTTAGCGAAAAATTTATATATGGATGTTGGGTTTTTTTTGCAACATTTTACAACTGAAAGTGAAAAATGTCATTTTTTTGCAAAAAAATCGTTAAATTTCGATTAATAACAAAAAAAGTAAAAATGTCAGCAGCAATGAAATACCACCAAATGAAAGCTCTATTAGTGAGAAGAAAAGGAGGTAAAATTTATTTGGGTGGTAAGTTGCATGACCGAGCAATAAATGGTGAAAGTAGTGTAGTGCAGAAGTGTAAAAAGTGGCCTGGTCATTAAGGGGGTTTCAGCTAGGGGGGTTGAAGTGGTTAAACTTAAATTTAACACTTGCAGATATGGAAAATACAGTTTTTTGAAGAAAAAAAAGTGTGTTTTTCAAACCACAGAAAATGATAGGTGTATTTCTAGCTTAAATTGCACACTGACTCATACAGATGTTGTAGATTGCCCAAAAAGTCTTTTTTTTGTAATCTAATGTGAAAACTGTATATATTAAACTTGAATTTAACACTTGCAGAACTGGAAAATACTGTTTTTTGGGTCACATGCTGCTCTGGCCAATCACAGCCATGCCTAACTGATGGACTCTTGGGGCAAGTAGTATGACGCTTGTTGATTGGCTGCTGTGCAGCCTTTCAAAAAGCGCCAAGAAAGCGCCGAACCCCGAACCCGAACTTTTACGGAAATGTTCGGGTTCGGGTCCGGGGTCCAAAAAAACAAAATTTAAGGACATCAAGGTTACTGTTGTGAGTATACATAATATGTCTGTAAAGTGAGGTGTCATTTTCTGTATTAATGGCACTGATATGTCCTGATATTATCCTCCTTAACTCCTGAATTGTTTTGGCAACGTATACCTTCGGACAAGTGCATGATGCCACATAAATTATGCCACTACTCCGACAATTAAAAAATTATCTTTTTATGTATTTACGCCCATCAACCGGATTTTTGAATTTCTTGACTTTGGGTACGTATTTATATAGGGCGCAATTACCACATGGGAATGACCCCACAGTACTAGAATTTACCAAGTTTCATTTATTGTTTGTGTTCTAGGAAGAAAACTATCAACCAATTTATCTCTGAGATTCTGTCTCCTTCTGTAGGTGACGCTGGGATATGGTGATAAGACCGTAAGGATGTTCATTATTTTTAGATGGTTATGATCATAGGATCCAATACATCTTATCATTTTTGTATCCTGCATAGGGTCATTCCTATTTTTTGGGGATAATAAATCCTCTCTTTTTGGGTTCTAAGCACATTTAAATGCCCTTTTAAGGGTTTTTCGCGGATAGCCTCTTGCTCTGAAGCGTTTGAATAATAAATCTGCCTCATTTTTGAAGGCCTCCTCTGTAGTACAGTTTCTCCTGACTCTTAGATATTGCCCGACCGGTATCCCGTTCTTTAACCACTTCAACCCCGCTAGCTGAAACCCCCTTCATGACCAGAGCACTTTTTACACTTCGGCACTACACTACTTTCACCGTTTATCGCTCGGTCATGCAACTTACCACCCAAATGAATTTTACCTCCTTTTCTTCTCACTAATAGAGCTTTCATTTGGTGGTATTTTATTGCTGCTGACATCTTTACTTTTTTTGTTATTAATCGAAATGTAACGATTTTTTTGCAAAAAAATGACATTTTTCACGTTCAGCTGTAAAAATTTTGCAAAGAAAACGACATCCATATATAAATTTTTCGCTAAATTTATAGTTCTACATGTCTTTGATAAAAAAAAAATGTTTGGGCAAAAAAAAATAGTTTGGGTAAAAGTTATAGCATTTACACACTATGGTACAAAAATGTGAATTTCCGCTTTTTGAAGCAGCTCTGACTTTCTGAGCACCTGTCATGTTTCCTGAGGTTCTACAATGCCCAAACAGTAGAAAAACCCCACAAATGACCCCATTTCGGAAAGTAGACACCCTAAGGTATTCGCTGATGGGCATAGTGAGTTCATAGAACTTTTTATTTTTTGTCACAAGTTAGCGGAAAATGATGATGATTTTTTATTTTTATTTTTTTCTTACAAAGTCTCATATTCCACTAACTTGCGACAAAAAAAAAAAATTCTAGGAACTCGCCATGCCCCTCACGGAATACCTTGGGGTGTCTTCTTTCCAAAATGGGGTCACTTGTGGGGTAGTTATACTGCCCTGGCAATTTAGGGGCCCAAATGTGTGAGAAGAACTTTGCAATCAAAATGTGTAAAAAATGACCGGTGAAATCCGAAAGGTGCACTTTGGAATATGTGCCCCTTTGCCCATCTTGGCTGCAAAAAAGTGTCACACATCTGGTATCGCCGTACTCAGGAGAAGTTGGGGAATGTGTTTTGGGGTGTCATTTTACATATACCCATGCTGGGTGAGAGAAATATCTTGGCAAAAGACAACTTTTCCAAATTTTTTTATGCAAAGTTGTCTTTTGCCAAGATATTTCTCTCACCCAGCATGGGTATATGTAAAATGACACCCCAAAACACATTCCCCAACTTCTCCTGAGTACGGCGATACCAGATGTGTGACACTTTTTTGCAGCCAAGGTGGGCAAAGGGGCACATATTCCAAAGTGCACCTTTCGGATTTCGCAGGCCATTTTTTACACATTTTGATTGCAAAGTTCTTCTCACACATTTGGGCCCCTAAATTGCCAGGGCAGTATAACTACGCCACAAGTGACCCCATTTTGGAAAGAAGACACCCCAAGGTATTCCGTGAGGGGCACGGCGAGTTCCTAGAATTTTTTATTTTTTGTCGCAAGTTAGTGGAATATGAGACTTTGTAAGGAAAAAAGAAAAAAAAAGAAAAATCATCATTTTCCGCTAACTTGTGACAAAAAATAAAAAATTCTAGGAACTCGCCGTGCCCCTCACGGAATACCTTGGGGTGTCTTCTTTCCAAAATGGGGTCACTTGTGGCGTAGTTATACTGCCCTGGCAATTTAGGGGCCCAAATGTGTAAGAAGTACCTTGCAATCAAAATGTGTAAAAAATGGCCTGTGAAATCCGAAACGTGCACTTTGGAATATGTGCCCCTTTGCCCACATTGTCCCCCCTGTCACTGATCACCCCCCCTGTAAGGCTCCATTCAGACGTCCGTATGATTTTTACGGATCCATGGATACATGGATCGGATCCGCAAAACACATGCGGACGTCTGAATGGAGCCTTACAGGGGGGTTATCAATGACAGGGGGTGATCAGGATTTTCACCCCCCTGTCACTGATCACCCCCCCTGTAAGGCTCCATTCAGACGTCCGCATGATTTTTACGGATCCATGGATCGGATCCGCAAAACACATGCGGACGTCTGAATGGAGCCTTACAGGCGGGTGATCAATGACAGGCGGGTGATCAATGACAGGGGGTGATCAGGGAGTGTATATGGGTGATCACCCGCCTGTCATTGATCACCCCCCTGTAAGGCTCCATTCAGACGTCCGCATGTGTTTTGCGGATCCGATCCATGTATCCATGGATCCGTAAAAATCATGCGGACGTCTGAATGGAGCCTTACAGGGGGGTGATCAATGACAGGGGGTGATCAGGGAGTGTATATGGGTGATCACCCCCCTGTAAGGCTCCATTCAGACGTCCGTATGATTTTTACTGATCCATGGATACATGGATCGGATCCGCAAAACACATGCGGACGTCTGAATGGAGCCTTACAGGGGGGTGATCAATGACAGGGGGGTGATCAATGACAGGGGGTGATCAGGGAGTGTATATGGGTGATCACCCCCCTGTCATTGATCACCCCCCTGTAAGGCTCCATTCAGACGTCCGCATGTGTTTTGCGGATCTGATCCATGTATCCGTGGATCCGTAAAAATCATACGGACGTCTGAACGGAGCCTGACAGGGGGTGACCAATGACAGGGGGGGTGATCAATGACAGGGGGGTGATCAGGGAGTTTATATGGGGTGATCAGGGGTTCATAAAGGGTTAATAAGTGACGGGGGGGGTGTAGTATAGTGTAGTGTTTGGTGCGACTTTACTGACCTACCTGTGTCCTCTGGTGGTCGATCCTAACAAAAGGGACCACCAGAGGACCAGGTAGCAGGTATATTAGACGCTGTTATCAAAACAGCGTCTAATATACCTGTTAGGGTTTAAAAAAATCAGATCTCCAGCCTGCCAGCGAGCGATCGCCGCTGGCAGGCTGGAGATCCACTCGCTTACCTTCCGTTCCTGTGAGCGCGCGCGCCTGTGTGCGCGCGTTCACAGGAAATCTCGGCTCTCGCGGGAGGACGCGTATATGCGTCCACCCAGAAGAGCAGGGCCGCCGGCAGGACGCAATCCTGCGTACGGCGGTCCTGTAGAGGTTAATGTTGTCGGGTGCCAACTTGTCCAAATGTGTCAGAAAAGACTATGTCGGGGATATAAAGCAAATGGCTTTATTTAAAAAAAAGGATCAAAGGAAAATTTCAAAGGGTATTGATCCTTGAGGTGGACATATAAAACACCTTAAAAAAGAGATTGTTGTTAATTTGATTATGTTGTGCAATCAGTAAATCATGGTACAAGTGTATGCAAAAATATAAATGATTTATTATTAGTGTTGAGCGCGAATATTCGAATATCAAATTTTTTTCGCGAATATCGGTACTTCGCTAATTCGCGAATATTTCGAATATAGTGATATAAATTCGATATTTCGAATATTCTTTATTTTTTTATTTTTTTTATTGTTATATTTTTTTCTTTCCCACTTCCCTAAAGTTGTTCTTACCTGTCCTTTGGATTCCTGGCTTCCTGGCTGCTCCAGTCAGTGCCCGTTGCCGCTTCTGCCGACTTCCGTGCTCATGGAGCGTCCCCATCACCATGGGAACGTCTCCATATACTAGAATGTACTGTCGGATTTGAGAATTACGTTGAAATCGCAATTCGATTTTTTCAAGTTATAATAATCGAATTTCGATTTTAACTTAAAGGCTACTCTCCTATTGAAATAGCAATGCGATTAATTCAAGTTATAATAATCGAATTTCGATTTTAACTTAGCACTGCTATATTCCATATTAGGCTAGAATTAACGAATATGGAATATAGCAGTGCTAAGTTAAAATCGAAATTCGATTATTATAACTTGAATTAATCGAATTGCGATTTCAACTTGGACCTGGTTTACTATGGTTGGCTTGGTAGAATTAGCGAATATGACGAATGTATTCGTCATATTCCACAAAACGAATATAACGAATGTATTCGTCATATTCCACAAAATGAAGATAACAAAGTATTCTGCATCTTCGTTTTAGCTACCTATTCATCAACTTCGCTAATTCTAGCAATCATGTAGGAAAGTTTACTATAGAGACAGCTAAGTTTAATTCGCTATGCGATTATATTACTTTGCTTTTTTTTATAAATAGAATAATTATAATAATTAGCAGGTATTATAATTATTCAATTTATTTTTATTTTTAAAAGCAGTCATATAATCGCATAGCGAATTAAACTTAGCTGTCTCTATAGTAAACTTTCCTATATGATTTCTAGAATTAGCGAAGTTGACGAATAGGTAGCTAAAACGAAGATGCAGAATACTTCGTTATCTTCGTTTTGTGGAATAGAACGAATATATTCGTCATATTCGCTAATTCTACCAAGCCAACCATAGTAAACCAGGTCCAAGTTGAAATCGCAATTTGATTATTTCAAGTTAGAATAATCGAATTTCGATTTTAACTTAAAGGCTACTCTCCTATTGAAATAGCAATGCGATTAATTCAAGTTATAATAATCGAATTTCGATTTTAACTTAGCACTGCTATATTCCATATTAGGCTAGAATTAACGAATATGGAATATAGCAGTGCTAAGTTAAAATCAAAATTCGATTATTATAACTTGAATTAATCGCATTGCTATTTCAATAGGAGAGTAGCCTTTAAGTTAAAATCGAAATTCGATTATTTAAATCGCATATTAATCGCGATAACAAGAATAATGACGAATATTCGATTTCGACGAATATAAAACGAATATTCTATCGAATATTCGCGAATTTCGTCGAAATCGAATATGGCACCTGCTGCTCATCACTATTTATTATACAATAACTTAAGATACAAACAAAGCTTAATGAATATAAAAGTCAATAATATTCAATAACACACAGTGATATGCAGTACCCA